>NC_058407.1:166087615-166287883 GCF_002201575.2 Neomonachus schauinslandi | reverse complement strand
ACTGCCTTCGGCTCAGGTCATGATCCTCGGGTCCTGGGATCAAGTCCCACATCGGGCTTCCCTTGCTCTGCGGGGAGCCTGCTTCACTCTCTGCCTCTGCCTGCCACTCCCCCTGCTTGTCCTCTGTCAAATAAAGAAATAAAATCTTTAAAAAAAATAATAAAAATAACTCTTCCCCATTAAGCTATGGACTGAGGGTAAGCAGGGAGACTTCATATTTCTTCAGCTTTTAATTCCCATTGCCTAGCTTCTGACCTGACAAAGAGTAGACAATAATAAGTTGAATTAATATGGAGGCCCAGGATGGATCACCTAGGACCATATATGTTGAACGTAAGACCAAGGTCTTTGTTAGAGGCATATTGTAAGGACAAAGGGGATTTCCCTTTGTCCAAAGTCAGAATGAGTTCCAGAACTTGGGGAGAGGCTGAGATGACAGATGAGACTGTTACATGCTGCCTTCCTCAAAGTACCACCAGAACAACATGTTAAGACATTGCTGAGTTCCTCCTCTCAGTAAGACTCAGTCTTCCTAGCATCTTAGAGAGGGAAGAGCAAAGTGGGAGTCCTAGGAGGTTTCAGAGTTAAGGCAGTTCAGCAATTTTTTAATCAAGGATTTGATTAGGATTTGGTTATGGATCACACTATAATAGTTTCAGATTGGTGCCCACAGCAAGGGGAGCATCTTTAAGGCAAGGGGTTCTAAAAGTCTTGGGGATTAAGTTTGTCATTTGGTATTTTCTGCTATTTCAAGTTATTTCAACTTTTATCTTCTGGGCCAGTTTCCTGAAATAGTCACCTTACGTTGATGAAGACAGTGGAACAGGCAGTCATGGTAATGCCGAGAGCGGCTGTGTGGGTGTAGATGGTTTCAGCTCTCACGAGTCAGGAGGCCCACCTGAGGGAGGAGAGAGCTGGGAGGTTCATGGCTGATCGGCCCAGACACCTATGAGTTTCTCATCACGATGCTATCAAATAATCCTGCAACAGAAAACTCCCGTCCCTCATGACACAAGAATGCCATCTGCTTGGCTGACATTGATTTTTAGTCAGTGGTCCTATGGGAAGCCATTTGGTCTTTCTCCTCAACCTTCCCTCTCCCTCTGACACTGGCTTAGCCTTGACTCAGTTAGGCTAGAATAAGTGCTTAAAATCTTTTCACCCAGAGCCTACCATGCTTTGTGTGGGCATTTGCCAGTGGGCTACTCACATATGACTGCACCTGTGACCTTCTCCACGCCCCTCCTGGTCTGGGTGCAGTCTGGAAGCAGGAGGCCAGCCCTGCAGCTTCCAAAGTGATTATTCTGTAGCAGACATAGGGCAAAATGAGCAAGCCCAGCGGGGATGAATGCTGATGCATACTAGAAAGGTCAAGCAATGCGGGGAGCATACAGCTTCTGCTTGGGAGACACGGATGCATCTGGCCCAGACAAGAAGGCCTAATCTAATTTCTAAACAGGAAGAACATTAACTCCTTGGGATGGAACACCAGGCCTGATTTGCCTAGAAACAGGGAGTAGGAGGTGGGGGATGACTAACATTTAACTGAGGACCTGTAGAGCCTTTTTTCACACAGCATTTCATGGAAAAGCTTAGCATATCCAGAATCTTTGTAAATTGAACACTATTTTCAATACCCTAGATGGAGAAAGACCAAAACAGAGGTAGTCTCCTCTGTTCAAAGGAAATTTGTAGCAAATGAAGGAAGCATTCCCTGTTTTTTTTGTTTTGTTTTATCCAGTTGACCTCTCTTTGACAGTCTATTATCCAAAAGAAGGTAACAGTTGAAAATTTTCCACTGGTGCGTGCTACCCAACGAGGTGAGGTGAGATCTGACATCCCTGTCTCAGCCACATCAACAATCCTCTCATCTCATTTGTTAATTGTGAATAAAATAAAAAGATCTGAAAGAGTGAAGAGCCCATTCTTTCTGGAACCACATCCCATCAAGTGCTGCTCTTAACACTCATTTATTCATTTAGAATTGGGAATGAAGGGCTACTTAAAAAAAAGAAAGTAAATATTTGGGGCTCCTGGCTGGCTTAGCCAGTAGAGTATGCAACTCTTGATCTCTGGGTTGTGAGTTCAAACCTCACGTTGGATGGAGTTTACTTTAAAAAAAAAATGTAGGGCGCCTGGGTGGCTCAGTTGGTTAAGCGACTGCCTTCGGCTCAGGTCATGGTCCCAGAGTCCTGGGATCGAGTCCCACATCGGGCTCCCGGCTCAGCGGGGAGCCTGCTTCTCCCTCTGACCCTCTCCCCTCTCATGCTGTTTCTCTCTCTCTCTCTCTCAAATAAATAAATAAATAAAATCTTAAAAAAAAAATGTATACATGTTACTAGAAAACCAGTCATTTTCTTTCCTGGGGATTCTGCTTCTATCTCATTAGCCAGAAGTACGTCCTGTGGTTGTGCCCAGCTGCAAGGGAAGCGAAGAAATCGAAATTCAGTTTCGAAGCTGGGAACACGGCCTGTGAATAAGGAGGAAGGGGAGGAGAGATGTTGGGGAGCCACATCCAGCAACTCCTCCCAGATACCGTACGTGGGACTCTGCAACCGTTTTGCTTCCCACTCGATGGGTCATGAATCTTTCCAGATTCATGTCCTGGTCGACCTTACGGACCTACCCAAAATGGTACAACAGTCCCACAGAATGGTATCGCCCTCCTTTCTAGTTATACCCAATATTTTCCTAAAGCAAAGGCAGGGGCGATAAATACCCTTGTAGATACATCCTTTGGTGCTGGTGCTTCTGTTTCTGAAGTTCAGATTTCCCCCAAAGTGCCTTACTGAGCGAAAGAGTGGCATGTCCGTTGCTCTCGATCACCATGGAACCATGACGCCAAAAGTTAATAGCTTAAAATAATAAATTCACTGGGGCTGGGGCACCTGGCTGCCTCAGTCGGTAGAGCATACAGCTCTTGATTTCAGGGTCGTGAGTTCGAGCCCTATGTTGGGCATAGAGGTTATTTTTAAAAAACTAAACTAAACTAAGCTAAATAAATAAACTTACTGTCTAATATTGGTTCTGAGGGTCAAGAATCCAGGAGCAGCTGGAGGGATGGCTCTGGAGCAGAGTGTCCCAGGAGATGGTACTCAAGCCGTGGTTGGACAGCCGTCATCTGCTGGATGGGGACAGGAGACTCTGCTTCCAAGCTCACTCGCGTGGCTGTTGGCCAGAGGCTTCACCCTCCCACCACCTGTACCTCGCCAAGGGGCTACTTACAACACGGCAGCATGCTTCCCCCCACGAGAGAGTGATTTAAGAAAGAAAATGAGCGGGGCGCCTGGGTGGCTCAGTCGGTTAAGCGACTGCCTTCGGCTCAGGTCATGATCCTGGAGTCCCTGGATCGAGTCCCGCATCGGGCTCCCTGCTCGGCAGGGAGTCTGCTTCTCCCTCTGACCCTCACCCCTCTCATGTGCTCTCTCTCTCTCTCTCTCATTCTGTCTCAAATAAATAAATAAAATCTTAAAAAAAAAAAAATGAAAGAAAATGAGGGGCACCTGGGTGGCTCAATCAGTTAAGCATCTGACTCTCAATTTCAGCCCAGGTCATGATCTCAGGGTCATGCGATGGAGCCCTGAGTCAGGCTCCCCTGCTTCTCTCCCTCTCCCTCTGCCCTTCCCCCGTGCTCTCTCTCTCTCTGTCTCAAATAAATAAATAAAGCTTTAAAAGAGAGAGAGAGAGAAAGTGAGCAAGGTAAGCAAGGTCTTGGGTAAGACAGAAGCCAGTCTTTTTTAGAACCTAATGTCATTGCTTCTGCCTTATGCTACTGATCACACAAAACAGCCCTAGTACATACGCGGAAGGACCACACAAGTGTGTGAATACAAGGAGGCAGGGAACGCCGGGGGCTACGTTCCCCCAGTGGCTGGCTATAGATATGTGAACACATATTCTTTTATGTTGCCTTTTTTCTTTGGGGAAAGAGAGAGAACGCACACACGTGCCCACAAGCGGGTGGGGGGGAGGCAGAGGGAGAGGAAGAAGCAGGCTCCCTGCTCAGCTCGGGGCTCGATCCCGGGACCTTGGGATCACGACCTCAGCCGAAGGCAGACGCTTAGCCAACTGAGCCACCCAGGTGCCCTGCCTTTTTCTTTTTAAAAATATAATGTACTGGGTGCCTGGGTGGCTCAGTCGGCTAAGCATCTGCCTTCGGCTCAGGTCATGATCCCAGGGTGCTGGGATCGAGCCCCGCATCGGACTCCCTGCTCAGACGGGGGTCTGCTTCTCCTTCTCCCTCTGCCGTTCCCCCTGCTTGGGCTCTCTCGCTCTCTGTCAAATAAATAAATAAAATCTTTAAAAAAAAATAAAAAAATATAATGTACTTATCTGATTGAAAGTGTAATACAAAAAAGAGAAAGTGTAATACATGCTGATTTTATTTTTTATTTTTAAAGATTTTATTTATTTATTTGAGAGAGAGAGAGACAGCCAAAGAGGGAACACAAGCAGGGGGAGTGGGAGAGGGAGAAGCAGGCTCTCTGCTGAGCGGGGAGCCCGATGCAGGGCTCGATCCCAGGACCCTGGGATCATGACCTGAGCTGAAGGCAGACGCTTAACGACTGAGCCACCCAGGGGCCCCTGTAATACATGCCGATTTTAGAAAAACTTGAAAACACAGAAAAATATACAAAAGATATCTCAAACCCTCATAACCCCACCAGTGAAAGATAATGGCGGGCTACATTTTTATACATTTCCTTCCACTCTTTCTTCTATGCATATTGTGTTAGTTAGGATGCTTTCCTCAGATAACAAAAACCACCCTGACTCAAACAAGCTAAAATAGAAGGAAAGCTATTCAGGACCCCGGGGAACAGGAAACCTAGAGATGGCCAGATATTAGGGTTGGTGGAGAACAATGACTTTCTTTTTTTTTAAAGATTTCATTTATTTATTTGACAGAGAGAGACACAGCGAGAGAGGGAACACGAGCAGGCGGAGTGGGAGAGGGAGAAGCAGGCTCCCAGCTGATCAGGGAGTCTGATGTGGGGCTCTATCCCAGGACCCTGGGATCATGACCTGAGTCGAGGCAGACGCTTAACCGACTGAGCCACCCGGGCACCCAGAGAACAATGACTTTCTAAAGGACCCAGATGACTTCTCCAGGCCATCCAAACACTGACTTCATCCCAAGCGTCCTGCTATGGCAAGGGCAGCATCTCATTTACCCCTTAGGGCAGGGAGATGATTGGAGGAGCCTAAAGTCTTCCTTGCAGTCTGATTGGGCCAACTTATTTCACATCCCCACTCCCGAACCAGATGCCATCGTTGGGAATGCTATAGGCTAACTGACCAGTGTAGACCTAGTTAAGAGGTGGCTATTGACTTAGAGAAATCACCTTCAGAGCTGCGGCAGCTTCCCCTGAGTCGCATGGTCATTTAGGTTGGAAGAAAAGGAAAAGGAGGATGGATGGCTACCAACAATGTCTCCTATACAAATATACTTAGATAGTTGATATGATACAATTTGGTATCCTTATTATTTCAACAGAATGCCATATTATGAACATATTCTTTTTTTTTTAAAGGTTCTATTTTTTTTTAAGATTTTATTTATTTATTTGAGAGAGAGAATGAGACAGAGAGCAGGAGTACGAGAGGGGGGAGGGTCAGAGGGAGAAGCAGACCCCCTGCCGAGCAGGGAGCCTGATGCGGGACTCGATCCCGGGACTCCAGGATCATGACCTGAGCCGAAGGCAGTCACTTAACCAACTGAGCCACCCAGGTGCCCCTAAAGGTTCTATTTTTTTTTTTTTAAAGATTTTATTTATTTATTTGACAGAGAGAGAGACAGCGAGAGCAGGAACACAAGCAGGGGGAATGGGAGAGGGAGAAGCAGGCTTTTTGCCGAGCAGGGAGTCCGATGTGGGACTCGATCCCAGGACCCTGGGATCATGACCCGAGCTGAAGGCAGACGCTAAACGACTGAGCCACCCAGGCGCCCTAAAGGTTCTATTTTTTTTAAGATTCTATTTTTTTTTTTTTTTTTTTTTTTTTTTTTTTTTTAAGATTTTATTTATTTATTTGAGAGAGAGAGAATGAGAGACAGAGAGCATGAGAGGGAGGAGGGTCAGAGGGAGAAACAGACTCCTTGCCAAGCAGGGAGCCCGATGCGGGACTCGATCCCGGGACTCCAGGATCATGACCTGAGCGGAAGGCAGTCGCTTAACCAACTGAGCCACCCAGGCGCCCTAAGATTCTATTTTTAAGTAATCTCTACACCCAACACGGGGCTTGAACTTACAACCCCAAGATCAAGAGTTGCAACTCAGGGCGCCTGGGTGGCTCAGTTGGTTAAGTGGCTGTCTTCGGCTCAGGTCATGATCCTGGAGTCCCAGGATCAAGTCCCGCATCAGACTCCCTGCTAGGCAGGGAGTCTGGTTCTCCCTCTGACCCTCCCCCCTCTCGTGCTCTCTCTCTCTCATTCTCTCTCTCAAATAAATAAAATCTTTAAAAAAAAAAAAAAAAGAGTTGCATGCTCTACTTACTGAGCCAGCCAGGCGCCCCTGAATATATTCTTTTTTTTTTTTTTTTAAGATTTTATTTATTTGACAGAGAGAGATACAGCAAGAGAGGGAACACAAGCAGGGGGAGTGGGAGAGGGAGAAGCAGGCCCCCCGCGGAGCAGGGAGCCCGATGTGGGGCTCGATCCCAGGACCCTGGGACCATGACCTGAGCCGAAGGCAGACGCTTAACGACCGAGCCAGCCAGGCGCCCCTGAACATATTCTTTATGGTTTAAATTTTTATAAATAAATGGCCATATAATAGTCTAACAAGTTACATACCATAATTTACTTTTTACAACAGCTTATTGAGATACAATTCACCCATTTAAACTGTACAATTCAATGGCTTTTACCGGTACCCACTAGCAGCCACACCACAATTCAGCTCCCATAGTCCCAGGCAACCACTAATCGACTTCCTATCTTTATGGATTTGCTTATTCTGGATGTTTTGCATAAACGGTATCATAAAATATGTGGTCCTTCGTGACTGGCTTCTTTCAGTTAGCATAAAGTTCTCAAGGTTCATCCCTGTTCTAGTGTGTTCCAGTATTTTATTTCTCTTCATTGCTGAATAATATTCCATTGTATGGATAGATTACATTTTTAAAAAAGCTCGGGGCACCTGGGTGGCTCAGTAGGTTAAGTGTCTGCCTTTAACTTAGGTCATGATCTCAGGGTCCTGGGATTGAGCCCCATGTCAGGTCCCTGCTCAGTGGGGAGTCTGCTTCTCCCTCTCCCTTTCTCCCTCCCTTCCCCCCCCCACTCATGCTCTCTCTCAAACAAATAAATAAATAAAATCTTTTAGAAAATGTATTTATCAGTTAATGGGCATTTGGGTTGTTTCCATTTTTTAGCTACTATAAATATTGTCTTAGTTCATTCAGGCTGCTATAAGAAAAAAGCAAAAATACCATTGACTAGGTAGCACATAAACAACAGAAATTTATTTTTCACAGTTCTGGAGGCTGGGAAGTCCCAAATCAAGGCAGTGGCAGGTTCAGTTCTGGTGAGAGACTGCTTCCTCATTAAGGCCAGTTTCTTGTTGTTAGTCTCACGTAATGGAAGCCAGGAGGGAGCTCTCTGGGATCTCTTGTAAAAGGGCGTTTGCTGAAAAGATCATTTGTTTCCCACTGAATGGTCTTAGCACCCTTGTTGAAAAATCAACTGATCATAAAAGTGAGCGTTTATATCTGGCTTCTCAGTTCTTTTTTAAAAAAATTAATTAATTAATTTTAAATACGCACCTCACCCAATGTGGGGCTTGAACTCACAACCCTGAGATCAAGAGTCACATCCTCTACTGACTGAGCCTGCCAGGCTCTCCTGGGCTCTCAGTTCTATTCCACTGATCTCTATGTCTATCCTCACAGCAGTACTGCACTCCATTGATTACTATAACTTTGTAGTAATTTTGCAGTCAGGAGGTAGTGAGTCCTCCAACTTTGTGCTCCTTTTTCAAGATTGTTTTAGCTATCCTGGATCCCTTATATTTCCATATGAATCCTAGGATCAGCTTTTCAATTTCTGGTGATAAAAAAACCACAACTAATTAGGATTTTGATAGAGATCATTTTGAATCTAAGAATCAATTTGGGAGGATTGCCATCTTAACAATATTAAATCTTCCAATCCATGAACATGGGATGCCTTTATTGAAGTCTTCCTTAATTTCTTTAATGATGTTTTATAGTTTTTAGTGTACAAATCTTACACTTTAAAAAAATTTATTCTTAAAAATTTTATTATTTTTGTTGCTATTATAAGTAGAATTGCTTCCTTAATTTCATTTTTGGATTGAAATATATATACATATATTTAAAGATTATTGATTTATTTGAGAGAAAGAGCACAAGCGAGGGGAAGGGCAGAGGTAGAGGGAGAAGCAGACTCTCTGCTGAGCAGGGAGCCCGAAGCAGGGCTCAATCCCAGGTCTCTTGAGATCACGACCTAAACCAAAGGCAGATGCCCAACCTACTGAGCCACCCAGGCACCCTGCTGAGATCTTTGTTTATTTTTTTAAGATTTTATTTTTAAGCAATCTCTACACCCAACATGGGGCTTGAACCTATAACCCTGAGATCAAGACTTGCATGCTCTACCAAATGGGTCAGCAAGGCGCCCTTCTGAGACTTTATTGTGACACTATTAGTGTGTCTCATTCATGTTTGCTTGCATTCACCAACCCACAACTGAGCAATGCTTGACCCCCCCCCCTTTTTTTTTAAGATTTTATTTATTTATTTGACACACAGAGAGAGGGAGAGAGCAAGCACAAGCAGGGGGAGTGGCAGGCAGGGAGAAGCAGGCTCCCCACTGAGCAGGGAGCCCGATGTGGAGCTCAATCCCAGGATCCTGGGATCATGACCTGAGCCAAAGGCAGACGCTTAACTGACTTAGCCACCCAGGCGCCCCGCTTGACACCCCTTGTAAGCACAGGGGATTTCAGGGATGAATTGGGCCGTCCTTCTCTGCTGAAGCCAGTCTGGTGAGAAAGACAGAACTGGGTGAGGGCAATTACATGAGGACCAGAGCAGTGGGAGGTCACACTTCAATAGCTCTAAGCACCTTATGAAGATGAACTCATTTAAAGCTCATTAACATCTCTTAGAGGTGGTACTTCTTTTTCCCTATTGCAGCAGAGAAAACTCACCCAAGGTGACACTGCCAGTAAGGAGCAGAGGTAGGATTTAAACCTGGAGCCAGAGCTCTTAGCTCTCGTGCTCTTCACTCCCTCTACAAAACCGTCCCAAAAGAACAAATAAAGTGCCACAGCAGTAAATACGGTAACAAGAAATACGGTAATGATAAATACGACCCTGGCAATGCAGAGTTCTGCAGACACAAAGAGGGAAACAGTCCACTCTACCTGGACGTGTTGAAGGATGTTTCCGCGGAGGAACCGTTCTTTAGCTGAGCCTTGAAAAAAGAATTCACCAGAACCCAACAGTGGGAAGGTTGTTTCAAGCCTGTGTGAGAGCAGACAGCCGTGAAGGGGCTCGGGGTGTCCAGTTAGCACTGGTCTGTTTGTTACAGAAGTGCTCTCCTTAAAATAACGGGGGGGGGGGCACCTGGGTGACTCAGTCATTAAGCATCTGCCTTCGGCTCAGGTCATGATCTTGGGGTCCTGGGATCAAGCCCTGTGTCAGGCTCCCTGCTCAGCGGGAAGCCTGCTTCTCCCTCTCCCACTCCCCCTTCTTGTGTTCCCTCTCTCGCTGTGCCTCTCTCTGTCATATAAATAAATAAAATCTTAAAAAAAAAAATGACAGGGAGGAAGAGCTACAGAGAACAATTTTTTTAAATCACTATGTCCTCTCTACTCATGTCAATTACAACCGAAATAATATTTCTTTATTGAAAACAGAAATATTAAAAATGTTTAAAATTTAAATGTAAAAAACTTCACCCTGAAAATAAATCTTTAAAAATTTATTTGAATAATCTCTACACCCAACTTGGGGTTCGAACTCCCAACCTCCCCAGATCAAGAGTCGCTCGCTCCTCTGACTGAGCCATGCCAGGCGCCCCTAAGATATTTTTAAGAGAAATATTATTTACTGATTTCTAATCACATTGTGTCTATGATATTCTAACCACTTTGAAATGGACCCAGAATGGTATAAAAACTGCAGTTTGCAGGCCAAAGACTTCCAGGGGCTTTTTGGTGTGAGAGCACTTCACACAGCAGCTGAAAGCAGAAGACCCCGAAGACAGCAAACATGGATTCCTGCCTCAACTGGTAGTTTGTAAAAATTTTCCATGAGGTGGCAGTAGTTCTTCAAGGAGTCGTGGAAAAGGATCTCAGTTGAAAATTCAAGTTTTTTGGTGTTGGTGGGTTTTTTGTTTTTTGTTTTTTTGTCATTAAAGTGAGATCTCTTTCATGCACTTGAACTTTGCCTACCTTAGAATAAAAGCCACGATATAAAAATTCCTTGATTTACAGAGCGAAATTGGTTTCAAGTGTCGATATTTTCTGGAATTTTCTCGATGGTATTCTCTATCAGCTCACGCTATCAGCTCACGCGGGCGGACCGAGGTTTCCTTCTACCTCTCAAGGTCATTTCCGAGCGGTCAACTGAACGAAGGAAAATGAGATTCCCACCACAGCAACTAGAAAGCCGTGTTTAATGTCAGCCCTGCCAAGCAACGTGAAGCAAGCGGTAAGTGATTTTGGCATCTGGAAGTGTTCCATGCTTCACCCCAAGTGAGTGTGTCCCTTACTCTCCGTTCTCTGGCTGGCTGCCCTGTTAATTTCTATTTTCTCAGACATCTGCACCGATCTCAATTTACGCTTGTGAGTAAAAGACAAGAATAAGAGAGGAGCCCAGCTAGCTGAAGTGCAGCAGAGAACAAAAAGTGGAAAGGATGGGCCCTCACAGAAGAGAATTGTTTCAGCCCCAGAACAAAGGGGCAGATGGATTAGGCCAGTCTGAGCCCTGGCTCCGCCTCTTAGCAGCTGGGCCCTCACCTGATCTCTGAGCTAGTGTTTTTCAACCATAGAAGGACAACAATACCTATTCACAGGATCAGAGAGTGCAAAGGGGAGAATGTCCAAGTTAGTGGAAGGTACACCAAATATTTTACCAGGCCATCCAAATGTTTCCCTGCTGGCTTTTTTTTTTTTTTTCCCCTTTGCCTGTTTCCCACACCAGAAAGACGATGGAAATAAAAATGAAAGTCCTAATCCTCTTGTCAATCCATTTTTGGCTGGCTGTCCTCCCTGGCTGCACACCAGAATCACCAGGGAGCCCTGGTCCCAGCCCAGAGCAATAGCCACAGTCCCTGTGGGTGGGGTATGAACTTGAGGCAGCCACTTGACAAACCCTCTGAATGCCCTTGAAGGGATTCTGCCTTACCCGGAGCGGTCCCGTGGTTTCCTCGCTAAGGACACTGCCAGCCAAGAAACCAACGATTTTGCTTAAATGAATCTGTTAAGCAGCTGCTTCAAATTCACCCTCGTGGATCCCGTGGGGTATAAAGCTGGCCTGACCTCACTGAGTTAAATGGACATACTTTTGTTCTGGGCTTAGAGAAGCATCTTCGCAAGCATCTTTACAGACTTCTTCGATGCTGAAAATGGAGATCTGTGACCTATAATTTGCAAGATCTTTAATTTACTATAATTATAAGGACACTTCTGAAATTAATGTCCAAATAACCAAAGGCACTAGATGACAATTCCAATACATCACTTCAATGCCTTCCTCCCTTTCCTCTTCTCTGTCCCTTCCCAAAACGATGCTTCAATTCAGGTGAGTTTGTTTCTTTGGTTTTTTTTTTTTTAACTAATTTAAATACTTTATTTGTTGTGACCTAGTTATAAAGCCCCTCTGATGAAAATATTAGCAGTTTTTGGTTAAATCAGTTTTTTTGTTTTTTATATTTTGCAGATCTCTTTAATTTTTCTTCTTCAAAAAAAATTTTTTTTTAATTTTTTTTTGGGGGTGGGCACTTGGATGGCAGAGTTGGTTAAGCACCCGACTCTCGCTTTCAGCTCAGGTCCTGGCTCAGGATCATGAGATCAAGCCTCAGAGTCTGCTTCAGATTCTCTCTCTCCCTCTCCGCCTCCCACTTGTGCCCCCCCCCAAAATAAATAAATAAACCTTAAAAAGGATTTTTTTTTTTTTTAAGGAGGCTCCATGCCCAGAGTGGAGCCCAACGCAGGGCTTGAAAGCACATCCTTGAGACCAAGACCTGAGCTGAGATCAAGAGCCTGACACTTAACCGACTGAGCTGCCCAGGTGCCCCTCAAATTTTTATTTAAATTCTAGTTAGTTGGGGCACCTGGGTGGCTCAGTCGGTTAAGCGGCTGCCTTCGGCTCAGGTCATGATCCCAGGCTCCTGGGATCGAGCCCCACATCGGGCTCCCTGCTCAGCAGAGAGCCTGCTTCTCCCTTTCCCTCTGCCTGCCGCTCTGCCTACTTGTGCTATCTCTCTGTCAAATAAATTCTAGTTAGTTAACATAGAGTGCGATATAGGTTTCAGGAGTAGAACTTAGTGATTCATCACTTTCATACAACACCCAGTGCTAATCATAAAAAGTGCCCTCCTTAGGGATGCCTGGGTGGCTCAGTCAGCTAAGCATCTGCCTTCAGCTCAGGTCAGGATCCCAGGGTCCTGGGATCGAGTTCTGCATCGGGCTCCCTGCTCAGCGGGGGCCTGCTTCTCCCTCTGCCTGCCGCTCCCCCTGCTCATGCTCTTTCTCTCTCTCTCTGACAAATAAATAAATAAAATCTTTTAAAAAGTGCCCTCCTTAATACCCAACTCCCATCCAGCCCTCCCCCACCTACTTCTCTCCATCAACCCTCAGTTTGTTCTCTATTGATAAGAGTCTCTTATGGTTTGCTTCTCTCTCTCTCTCTCTCTTTTTTTTCCTCCTCCTTGGTTAAATCAGTCTTAAGTCAAAGACATTCATTAAATAGGAATCTTCAAATGTGACTATTCCAGAAATTTTCTCTGTGCTGCCTGATCAAGACTAATTTACTGTAATATTACCTTTTTCTGGAAGGTATCTGCATATATTTGAACTGAACTCATAATTTTCCTAAATATGCCCTAAACTAAAAAAATATATATATTCTGTATTAAAACCAAAACAATTTTCATACCACTTCCCTTTCCAGGCTTTCTTGTAAAGTGTGGTAAAAAAATAAATGTGCGCCAAACTTCCCCTCTTCAAAACAGAGATACTCTCTTCCTAGAGCCTTGGAAACCAGAGTGCAGCAGTCCACTGTCACAACTTCTGGCCAAAAGCAAAACTCAGGCTGCTGGGGCCGGGGTATTCCTCTAGTAGGGGCCACATGTCCCCTGGGATGGGGCCATACTGCATACCTGAAGGACCCCTGTTCCACCGTCTTAATCACATCAACAGCCCATTCTATTTTTTTTTTTTTAAGATTTTATTTATTTGTCAGAAAGAGAGAGAGAGAGAACACAAGCAGGGGGAGAAGTGAGCAGGCAGAAGGAGAAGCAGACTCCTCACTCAGCTGGACCCCGCAATGCAGGACTCGATCCCAGGACGCTGGGATCATGACCTGAGCCGAAGGCAGACCCTTAACTGACTGAGCCACCCAGGCGTCCCTTGATAGCCCATTCTAACTGCTGACTGCATTTGACAACCATCCCTACACACAAAGCCATCCAGTGTTGGGTCTTACAAAGCCACAAAATTTTCACCATCCTCTGCAGACCGGGCAGATTGTTTCTGAATTGTGGTAAAGTGTGCATAACATAAAACGTACCATCTTAACCATTTCTCAGTATACAGTTCATTAGCGGTGAGTACATCACGTTGTTATGCAGTTGATCCCCAGAACTCAGTTCATCTTGCAAAACTGAAGCTCCGTACCTATTTTTTAAAGATTTTGTTTATTTATTTGACAGAGAGAGAGAGGGCACAAGCAGGGGGAGCTGCAGAGGGTAGAGAGAGAGTAGCAGACTCCCCCCTAAGCAGGAAGCCTGACGTGGGGCTCGATCCCAGGACCCTGGGATCATGAACTGAGCCGAAGGCAGACGCTTAACCGACGGAGCCACCCAGGCGCCCGTGAAGCCCCATATTTATTAAACAACTCCCCATTTCACCTCCCTCAGCTCCTGCCAACTGCCATTCTATTTTCTGTCTCCAGAAACGTGACTGCTCTAAGTATTGCATATAAGTGGAATCATACAGCATTTGTCTTTTTGTGGAAGCCAAAAAAAATTTATTTTTTTAATTTTTATTTTTTAAAGATTTTATTTATTTATTTGAGAGAGAGAGAATGAGAGAGAGAGCACATGAGAGGGGGGAGGGTCAGAGGGAGAAGCGGACTCCCTGCCGAGCAGGGAGCCCGATGTGGGACTCGATCCAGGGACTCCAGGATCATGACCTGAGCCGAAGGCCGTCGCTTAACCAACTGAGCCACCCAGGCGCCCAACAAAAAAAATTTTTAAAGTTTATTTCTTTCAGTAATTTTTTACACGCAACGTGGGGCTCGAACTCCCGACCCCTGAGATCAAGAGGCGCGTGCATCTCCAACAATGGAGCCAGCCAGGCGCCCCTGGAAGCAGAATGTTTTCTTTCTTTTTTTTTTTTAAGATTTATTTATTTATTTATTTGACAGATGGAGACACAGCGAGAGAGGGAACACAAGCAGGGGGAGAGGGAGAGGGAGAAGCAGGCTTCCTGCCGAGCAGGGAGCCCGAGCAGAATGTTTTCAACCACACCTTCATCCCATCAGAGGTACGGCCAGGGAGCAGAAGATCTGAAAGTTTGAACTTCACGATGAAGTGTGTAAAACACACTCATACACACTCACACGTACACACGGACCTGCAGATACACGCACCATCCAGAGCTGAGCTGCGTGGGACGAAGTGCATCCGTGGGTGCCACCGGAGGCCTGTTTAGCGAAACTGCCCCCCTCCCACCTCCACCGTGTTTCACCTGTAGGAGCAGAAAGGAAAAGTGTGCTTTTGGCAACTGGCAAGGGTCAAGGTCTTTCAAGTTATACAAGAACGGGCCTGCAGGGAGGCTTCTCAGGACGCAGCCTGGAACTGAAACCCGACATGAAACCAGCTGCAAAGGGGCCCCCTCGGAGATCAAACCCAGGCCGGGTGTGTGCAGAGGGGCCTTGGGGGATCAGGGCTCTGGCCTGGGAATTTCACAAAAGACTCATCTGGTTCTGCAGGTTTGGCTTGGAGGATTCATTCTTGGGCCTCCCTGTTGTTATCTGCACCTCCCATGCCAACCTGGCCCAGGGTCACGGTAGGCTGGGTCCAGGAGGAGCCGGGAAGCAGGTGCCCTGAGGACTTTGACAGGAAGCCCGTCAGCAACAACTTCTTACTGTCTCCACGCAGAAAACCACAGTGTTCTCACTTGACAAAATGTTCTGGAAACTGCTCTGCAGTGGAAGGTGTTGCTGGCCGCCCCGCCGGGGGCAGGGCCAGAGTGGGACCCAGCACAGGCCGGCAGCTGGGTGACCTGCACTGCCGGCGGACACGGGCAGCCGGATCTGTGGCTTCACCCATGTTCCTGAGATGGGGCGTCAGGAATGCGGGTGGGGAGGGCCCTCACTGAGGCCTCGGGACTGTTCTTCTTCCCCCCGCCCTTTGTTGCTGCGCCATTTGTCTGGATAGTTCTACCCTTCCTTGTTTTAAAGATGTATTTTATGTATTTATTTTAAGGGGGGAGGAGCAGAGGAAGAGGGAGAGAGAATCTCAAGCAGACGCACACTGAGCGCAGAGCCTGACACGGGGCTCGATCTAACGACTCTGAGACCACGACCTGAGCCGAAACCAAGCATCGGACGCCTCACTGACTAAGCCACCCAGGTGCCCCTCTACCCTTCCTTTTTAAACCATAAAGGCTTACAAGGGACTGGGGTCCAGTGCCCAGGTGTGACAATGGGCCACTTCTGGGGCCTGGCAGGTAGGCTCATGGGGCAGGGGGTGGGGCATGGAGGATGTGGGGCTTGTGGGGTCACCAGATCTCCTATCAGGCACTGCTTGTCCACACAGCCCCTTGCCCATGTCCTGCCCTGCCTACCTTCCCTGAGGCCTCGTTCCCAGCAGTCCTAGGCTGCCTCCCCCCACCCCCCAGCCAACCTGCAGGGGCCTCAGCCTTCTGGGGACTCGCTGCACCCACCCTGGCATTTTCTTGGGGGCTCCTCTGGTCCGATGTAATATTCCAAGTGTCAGGGGAAGAAGGGACTTCCTCAGGATGCCAGGGTGGCCATGGTGGTTTGGGTTGGCACAGAAATATGGGTGTGGGGCTGAGTGACACCTCCCATGCCCCCCTCCCCCCATAATCCCCCACCAGCCAAGGGAAGCTGGCCGACTGTCCTTTGAGGGCCCCTCTCTCCCCGCCTTTCCCTCTCTCTTTCCTCCTCTTCTCTCACAGTTTGGCGGTTTCCTAAAAGTTAAACATGCATCCACCCTAAGAATCAACAGTTCCACTTCGAGCCATTTACCCAAGAGAAGTGAAAACATGTCCACACAGACTCGTATCCCATCCATAGCCACTTAATCCATAATAAGCCCACCGGGAGACAATCCTAATGCTCACCACGGCTGGAGAAATTGTGGCACATCCATTCAAAGGAATACCACTCAGCAGTAAAAAGGAATGCCTTACTAATCCATACAATTGCATGAATCCCACCCCGAAAGCATTAGGCTACGTGAGGGAAGTAAGCCTGACATAGAAAATACGGGCTGGATGAGTCCTTTTACAGGAAATTCTGGAAGAGGCAAACTAGTGACAGCAAACAGATCAAAGATCGCCGGGGCCTGGGGGGTGTGTTGGGGGGAGAGGATTAACCCAAGCAAGGGGGCGCAAGGGCACTTTGTCAGTGATGGAAACGTTCTGTATCTTGATTCTGGTGGGGATTCCATGGGTAAACACATTAGTCAAAAACGCATTGAACGAAGCACAGAAAAAGGAATCGTTTTCTTCTGTGTACATAAAATACTTGAATAAAGGTTTTTTTGTTTTTGTCTTTTTTTTTTTTTTTTTTAAAGGCAGCTTAGCCCAGCTTGCCCGAGTGGGTGGTTCCATGTCGCCTGGAAAAGGAAGGCGGAAGCTGGAATGACAGGCATCCTGACCGACATGTCCAGCACAGACTAGGTGGCACAGAAGGCCCATTGTGATCAGAGCAGAGTCTCTCTCCAGCTTGTTCTGCACCTGGCCCTGAGCCCCCGGCCATTCCCTCTGTGAGCCGTGCACCTTGACACTTCCCTGTCTTTGACCTGCTCCTCTCCTTGCTTTCAATACCCCCACTTTTTTTTATAAGGGTATTTATTTATTTTATTTAAAGAGATTTTATTTTTATTTATTTGACAGAGAGAGAGACAGCCAGAGAGGGAACACAAGCAGGGGGAGTGGGAGAGGGAGAAGCAGGCTTCCCACTGAGCAGGGAGCCTGATGTGGGGCTCGCTCCCAGGACCCTGGGATCATGACCTGAGCCAAAGGCAGACGCTTAACGACTGAGCCACCCAGGTGCCCGTCAATACCCCCCACCTTTTTGCGGGGAGGTTCCATGCATCCTTGAGAGCTTGACTCCGGTGTCTCCCCCACTCCCCGGAGTCTCTGGGCTCTCCCTACTGCTGGACTAGCCACACTGTGTTATAACCTGTTACTCTTCTGTCCTGCCACAGTCTGTAACCTCCTTGAGGTCAGGGATGGTGCCCTATTTCCCTCTGTACTCCCCCAAAGCACCAACACCTTCCCGGAATGCTGGTTATGCAATATGGTAGGCCTAAATAAGTCTGCTAAATACATTCTCACAACCTTCCTAAAAACATAGATGTTATTCTCCCCCCCAACTTGCAGATGAGGAAATGTGGATCCGAGCGCTCAGGCGATGATGCTGAAGATCTCAAAGGCAGGAGGCAGCATCACTGGGCGTCAGGCACAGAGGGTAGGAGGGTGAGTGGACTTCAGTCCCTGCCTTCTGTGAGCTCAGAGAGGAGAGAAGCTCACAGAGAGTGGGAAGCATACACCGAATGGAAACATGAGTGAATGAATGAAGGAATTTGGGTGGCCTTTCCTCCCCTTTGCAGTCTACAACAGCGTGAACCCTTAAGCGCAAGCAGGGGCTCCCTCTTCCTCTCCACTCCAGGAGGGACCTAACCCACCAAACTTCAGCACAGCCCAGCTAGAGACCTTGGGGATTAATTTAGCCAGTTGTTGTTGTTTAAAGATTTTAATAAATTTTAAAGATTTATTTATTTGACAGATAGAGACATAGCGAGAGAGGGAACACAAGCAGGGGGAGTGGGAGAGGGAGAAGCAGGCTTCCCGCGGAGCAGGGAGCCCGATGCGGGGCTCGATCCCAGGACCCTGGGACCATGACCTGAGCCGAAGGCAGACGCTTAACTGACTGAGCCACCCAGGCACCCCGGATTCATAGTTTTTGTTGGGCTTATTTATAGTGACAGCTGGGTTTTGTATTTTACTATAAAAATCTTTGATTTTATTTTTTATTTATTTATTTTTAAAGATTTTATTTATTTATTTGAGAGAGAGAGAATGAGAGACAGGGAGCATGAGAGGGAGGAGGGTCAGAGGGAGAAGCAGACTCCCTGCTGAGCAGGGAGCCCGATGCGGGACTCGATCCCGGGACTCCAGGATCATGACCTGAGCCGAAGGCAGTCGCTTAACCAACTGAGCCACCCAGACGCCCCCAAAAATCTTTGATTTTATTAACAGAGGTTTATGCGGCACTGCTTGCATTTTACCTAGAATGTGAACCTTGCATAAATGTAATGGCTCTGGGGGTGCCTAGAACAGGGCTGGAATGCAGTAAATATTCCAGTATTTGCTGGAGGTTCTGTCCATCTCCTTTGCTGAAACTTGATTTTGAGAGAGTCAACTTTCCTAGTCGGATTTTTTAAAAATCTTTAATTTCCTATGTCTGTCTGCAATATGTTAGGAAATTGCTCACAGATAATTTCACTTGACTTGAAAACAAAGCATAACCTTTGATTTGCAGCCAAGTGTGACCGGTTTTCTCTTCCTTTCCAATTTATTGGTAGAACAGACAGAATTGTGTTACATTATCTTACTTCATGGTACCACCCAGAATAATGCAATTGGGAAACTGGTACCTATGTTCTACTTTATGCTTTTATAAGAATTAAACGTATCATCAAAGTATGATGAAACCAACTTATTGCTCTTTATAACAACATGGGTGAATCTCATAGACATAATATAGAGTGAAGAAAAAGGACACAAAAGAGTATATAGCCAACATAAATCCGTTTACATAAATTTCAGAAAAAGGAGGGGCACCCGACCAGAGCATGAGACTCTCGATCTCGGGGTTGTGAGTTCGAGCCCCACGTTGGGTGCAGAGATTATTTAAAAATAATATCTTAAAAAAAAAAGTTCAGAAAGAGGCACAGTGGATCTGTGGTGAAGGAAATCAGGGCAGTGGGTATTATGGTGGGAGCTGGGGGGCTTCTGGCACTTTGTCACTGTCCTATTTCTTGGTCTGAGTTCTTTTTTTTTTTAATTTTTAGAAGATTTTATTTATTTATTTAACAGAGAGAGAGCACAAGCAGGGCGAGCAGCAGAAGGAGAGGGAAAAGCAGGCTCCCTGCTGAGCAGGGAGCCTAATGCGGGACTCAATCCAGGACCCCAGAATCATGACCAGAGCAGAAGGCAGACGCTTAACCGACTGAGCCACCCAGGCGCCCCTCCTGGTCTGAGTTCTGACCCCACAGGTGTGCTCACTGTTAAAGTTTATAAAGCTATTCACCAGTCTGTGCTCTTGTCTGCTTGCCTGGCATATATCAGTAAAAAGGTTAATGTGACAAAGCCAAATTTCAGCACCTTTTCTAGAATAAAGGAGGGGCTTTTCATCCATTTGCCCTTTAGCTTCTGTAAGCCAGCAAACAGTGACAATGAGATAAAATTCGGTTTGGGAGGGAGATGGGGGGGGATGGGCAAATGGGGTGAGAGGGAGTGGGAGGTACAAGCTTCCAGTTACAAAATAACTAAGTCCTAGGGATGAAAGGCACAGCACAGGGAATATAACCAAGGGTATTGTAATCGTGTTGTATGGGGACAGATGGGAGCCACACATGGGGAGCACAGTATGTCACACAGAGTTGTAGAGTCAATGAGTTGTACTCCCAAAACTGATGTAACGGTGTTTCATTTCAGCTTTGGACCTGTTTGTTCTTCTACGTAATCTATAAGATTACCTGTATCTATTTTTAAAAATATTTTATTTATTTATTTGAGAGAGACAGAGATAGCAAGAGAGAACACAAGCAAGCGGGAAGGAGGGGGGAAAGCAGACGCCCCACTAAGCAGGGAGCCCGATGCGGGGCTCGATCCCAGGACCCTGGGATCATGACCTGAGCCGAAGGCAGACGCTCAACCGACTGAGCCACCCGCGCGCCCCTCCCTGTATCTACTTTTTGTTACTCTTACTTTTTCATGGAGCTGTTAACGTTAGTTTCAGGTGTAGAGCATGGTGATTCCACAGCTCTATACCCTGTCTGTGCTCACAGCAAGTTCAGCTCCCGTCTGTCACCCAACAATGTGATTACAACACCGTCAACCATATTCCCTATGCTGTACCTTTCATCCCTGGGACTTATTCATTCCATCCCTCGAAGCCGGGACCTCACACTCCTCCATCCCCCCCACGCCCTCTGCCCTTGGTCAACCACCAGTTTGTTCTCCCTATTTAAGGGTTTGTTTCTGCTTTGTTCATTTGTTTTCTTTTCTCGATTCCACATGTAAATCAAATCATAGAGTGTTTGCCTTTCTCTGACTTATTTCGCTTAGCATAATGCCCTCTGGGCTCATCCATGTTTTCAAAAATGGCAAGATCTCATTCTTTTTTATGGCTGAGTGCTATTACCCAGATATATTTTAATTGATTGATTTCTTAGGATTATGCCCAATGTGATTGTTTCAATTTGTTCTTACAAATTTGTTTAAAAAACAAATACCTTTTAAAGATGAACCCTTCCATGGTATGTGGAAACAAAAATGTTCCCATAGTTCATTTCTAAGTTAGCACCTTCTGGTTGCTTGTTTTGTTTGCTCAGTAAATGCTGTTTAGCTGTTAAATGTGACTAGGTGAACACACACAAGAATGCCTCCTTGGTAAATGAGGCCCAGGGTCATTTTCAGATCCCAGAAAATCCCAGATCCCAGAAAACCGGCCCATTCTGCAAGCTAAAGGACTAGCACTATTCCAATTTCAGTAATGCTCATTTGTAAACTCCTTCCTCTCATGTTTCTTTTCCCTTTCACTTTGAACTCTGAATATTTTGTGATTAAAAATCAGGAGAGTTCTACCAAAATCCAAATTTCTGACTTCTCTGAATCAGTAAATCTGGTGACAAGGGACCTATGTTTCTAATTGGGAACAATTGGCTGACTCATATTTAATTAGGCATTTGTCATGTGACAGGTATTTGCCCTGGGCCAGGACTGGGGATCAAGAAATGAAGGAGATGAGATCTCTGATCCCAAGAAATTAAAATCAAATAAACAAGATGAGAAGGACACAGATATTTATAATACAAGATAGAATGTGGGGCACCTGGGTGGCTCAGTCGTTAAGCCTCCGGCTCAGGTCATGATCCCAGGGTCCTGGGATGGAACCCCGCATCGGGCTCCCTGCTCAGCGGGAGGCCTGCTTCTCCCTCTCCCACTCTCCCTGCTTGTGTTCCCTCTCTTGCTGTGTCTCTCTCTGTCAAATAAATAAATAAATTCTTTAAAAAAAAAAGAACTTTGTTAAAAAAAAAATACAAGATAGAACATGATAGGTATCCTAACAGATTTATACAGAGCTGTAAAATAACAGAGAAGGAAGAAATTAAATCTCAATGGAGAGTTCACTGAGGTCTTTATCATTTTTTCCCAATTATAAAATAAAATAAAATAAAATATTCTCATCATAGAAAAGTTAGAAGATTAAAACATATGAGACTATTTAAAAACAATCAGGGGTGCCCCGGGTGGCTCAGTCAATAGTGTCTTCCTTGGGCTCGGGTCATGATCTCAGGACTTCAGATCGCACATCGGGCTCCTTGCTCAGTGGGGAGTCTATTTTTCCCTCTCCCTCTGCTGCTCCCCCTGCTTGTGCTCTCTCTCTCTCAAATGAATAAATAAATCATCTTAAAAAAGAGAAATAAAAAAAATTAAAAAATAAAAACATTCAAATAGAGGTGCCTAGGTGGCCCAATCTGTTGAGCCTCCACTTGGTTTCAGCTCAGGTTATGATCTCGGGCATCATGAAATCGAGCCCCTTGTCGGCTCCACTCTCAGCGCAGAGTCTGTTTGAGATTCTCTCCCTCTTCCTCTCCCTCTGCCCCTCCCTGCATGCATGCTCTCTCTTTAAAATAAATAAATAAATAAATAAAATCTTAACAAAAAAAACCACTCAAACAAAATACTTCCACAGACTTTGGTATTTCTTCCAAACTTATTTTCTATGTGTATACCTTTTTTTTTCTTTTTTTTTTTTTTTAAAGATTTTATTTATTTATTTGACAGAGAGATAGAAGGGCACAAGCAGAGGGAATGGCAGAAGGAGAAGGAGAAGCAGGCTCTGCACTGAGCAGGGAGCCCGATGCGGGACTGGATCCCAGGACCCCGGGATCATGACCTGAGCCGAAGGCAGACGCTCAACCATCTGAGCCACCCAGGCGCCCTACCTTTTTTTTTCTTAAGTAAGCCCTACACGCAAGGTGGGGCTTGAACTCAACGACCTCAGGATCGAGAGTCCCCTGCTCTATTGACTGAGCCACCCAGGCGCCCCTCTATTTGTGTATCCTAATTAAAGTGACATACCATATTTATAGCCTGCTTTTAATTGCTCAGGATATGCTGTGAGCAATTTCTATATCATTATTGTTTCAGAATCCTGATTTTTAAAAAAGATTTTATTTATTTGTTTGAGAGAGAGAGAGCAAGAGAGCAAGCAAGTGAGGGCAGGGGGGAGGGGCAGAGGGAGAGAGAGAGAGAGAATCTCAAGCCAATTTTGAGCTGAGCACAGAGCCCAATGTGGAGTTGACCCCACTCCCATGAGATCACTACCTGAACAGAAACCAAGAGCTGGATGCTTAACCGACTGTGCCACCCAGGTGCCCCAAGATTGATGATTTTAATCTATGGTGTAGAAAGGATTCATGGGCTGGGAGTAAGGGGTGAGAATTGAATGGGAAGGAGTACAAGTGAGATTGTGGGGTGCTACAAAGGGTCTATACTTTGATGACAATGGTCATCATGTATTTGTCAAAACTCAAAGAACTGTACTCTTATTTTTTTTAAAAAGATTTTATTATTTATTTGACAGAGAGAGACACAGCAAGAGAGGGAACACAAGCAGGGGGAGTGGGAGAGGGAGAAGCAGGCTTCCTGCTGAGCAAGGAGCCCGATGTGGGGCTCGATCCCAGGACCCTGGGATCATGACCTGAGCCAAAAGCAGACACTTAATGACTGAGCCACCCAGGTGCCCCAAAGAACTGTACTCTTAAAATGGGTGTATTTAAGTTAATTTTACAAATCCATTTTGTTCTCATCACGTACGGACACGCGGGCACACACACACACACACACACACACATAAGGTAACTGTGTGAGGTGATGGATGTGTTAAGTGATTTTACTATGATAACCATTTCACCTTATTATGATAACCTGATGATTTCATAAAAGTCATCAGGTTGTATGCCTTAAGCTTATGCAATGTTATGTCAATTATATTTCCATAAAGTTGGCAAAAACATAAAAAATAAATTCCTATGACCAGTAAAAAAAAAAAAAAAATCCATTCCAGGGTCACACAAAATGGTTAAGTAGGAAGCTCCAGGGCTCAGTCCGTCCTCCACTGAAGCAAACACTGAGCTGAAAAGAAGGACTGTAATCAACTATTTCAGAACTCTGGAGCCTGATCAAACCCTTATAGCAACCAGAAGAGTGCTTGATGAGGGACAGGCTGCTGTTTCGTAACTGGCGTGCACAAAACAGCTACTCTCGCCTGTTCCTCAGTCCCCACCATGACTGTGGGCACAGCAGCCTGTGTTTCTGGAGAGGGTGAACTGGTGCCAGGGTGGGCAGTGGGAATCTTGTCCCTCAAAAATTTGGGGTTGTGCACTTCGGTTAGTCTGGTGGTTACCTGAGGGGACTACTGTAGACACTTATCTTGGTTTTGCATACACACACACACACACACACACAGACACACAGACACACACAGACACACACACACCCTCCCCGCCCTTAGGCTACAGCAGCTTCTCTGGCAGAATCTTTTGAAAGATTTAAGGGAACAGAGTCTTTTTTGGGGGGGGTGAGGGTGTTTGAGAGGGGAGGTTGGCATCTTTCTAGGTTACTGGCTGACTACAGAGATAATGGAAAAGAAATTTAAGTGACCACATGCAATAAGATATATACACCTTATAAAAAGTTTGTAAAAGACACAAATGGATGGTTCTAGTCCTCAACAAGAAAAATCAGCAATCTCTAAGAAGTGAGAGTATCAGATTTTTTAAAAAAGATTTTATTTATTATTTATTTGACAGAGAGAGAGAGACAGTGAGAGAGGGAACACAAGCAGGGGGAGTGGGAGAGGGAGAAGCAGGCTTCCCACTGAGCAAAGAGCCCGATGTGGGGCTTGATCCCAGGACTCTGGGATCACGACTTGAGCCTAAGGCAGATGCCTAATGACTGAGCCACCCAGGCGCCCCGAGAGAATCAGATTTTCTAGAGCTACCCCATAATAACAAATGAATGTCCACTTCTGAACAAAATATTACAGAACATGTAAAGGAACAGAAAAGTACAGCCTATTCATAGGGGGAAAAAAAAGAATTTGACAGAAATTATCCCTGAAGAAGTTAAGGTAATGGAATTACTAGTCAAAGATATTAAATCAAATATTTTGAATATACACAATAAGCCAAAGAAAACCTTGGACAAAGAGGGGTACCTGGCTGGCTCAGTTGGTAGAGTCTGCAACTCTTGATCTTGGGGTTGTGAGTTCAAGCCCCACAGTGGCCGTGGCAATTACTAAAAAACAATAAATAAATAAACTTAATAATAATAATAAAGGTAAAATAGCCTAAAAAATAAAAAAAAGAAAACCATGAACAAACAACTAAAGGAAATCAGGAAAACAATGTATGAACAAAATGAGAATATCAATAAAGAGATAGAAATGATCAAAAGGAATGGATAAAAAATTTTGGAGTGAAAGAATATAATAACTGAAATGAAAAATTCACTAGAGGAGTTTAACGATCAGTTTCAGCAGGAAGAAAGGATCAGCAACTTTGAGGATAAGGCAATTGAAACAATCCAGTCTGAGAAACAAAAAGAAAAAAGAATGAAAAAAAAATAGCAAAACCCGAGGGACTTGTAGAACAGCACCAAGAGTAACAACAAACACCTAAGAGTTCTAGAAGGAGAGAAGAAAGGGATGGAAAAAAATTTGAAGAAATAATGGCTGACAGAGTCTCATGTCTGATGAAAGACACAAATATACACATCTAAGAAACTCAACAAACTCCAAGCAGGAAAAACTCAAAGAGATCCATACGGAGACAAATTATAGTGAAACTGTCAAATCTAAAGACAAAGCAGCAAGAGAAAACCAACTTGTCATGTACAAAGAAACCTTCCTTACATTCACAGCTGGTATTTCATCAGAAACCATGTTGGCCAGAAGGCAGTGGGATGACATATCTAAAGTCTTAAAAAAACAAGAAAACACACAAAAAACTATCAATCAAGAATTCTATATCCAGTAAAACTATACTTCATGTATAATAAAGAAATGAAGACATTTCCAGATAAACAAAAGCTAAGGAAGTTCATTAGTAGTAGATCTGCCCTATAAGAAGTGCCAAAGCAGGGACACCTGGCTGGCTCAGTAGATAGAGCATGTGACTCTTGATCTTGAGGTCATGAACTCATGCCCCATGTTGGGCTTAGAGATTACTTTAAAAAAAAAAGAAAGAAAGAAAGAAAAAAGAAAATACCTTGAGATGAATGAAAACAAAACACAACATGCTACAACTTGGGGCATGCAGTGAAAACAGTACTAAAAGGAGCACTTATAGCTGTAAATGTCTATATTTAAAAAAGAAGAAAAACCTCTTATGTATAACCTAACTGTAAATCTTAAAGAACTAGAAAAAGAAGAGCAAACTAAACCCAAAGCTAGCAGAAAGAAGAAAATATTAAAGAAGAGATAAACAGAGAATAGAAAAACAAGAGAAAATTAACAGAACCGAAGTTTGTTTTTTTAATAACAACAAAACAGACAAATATTTAGCTAGATTGAATGCGAGAAAAGGAAAGACTCAAATTACTAAGATCAGAAATTTCAGTTCACAGACAGTATGATGTTATATGTAGGATGTCCTAAAGAATCCACAAATAAACTATTACAGCTGATAAATGAATTCTGCAATGTTTCAAGATACAAAATCAACACGTACAAATCAGTTGTATTTTTTTTAAGATTTTATTTATTTATTTGTCAGAGAGAGAGAGAGCACAAGCAGGGTTAGTGGCAGGCAGAGGGAGAAGCAGGTTTCCTGCTGAGCAAGGAGCCCGATGTGGGACTAGATCCCAGGACTCTGGGATCATGACCTGAGCCAAGGCAGACGCTTAATGGACTGAGCCACCCAGGTGTTCCAAATCACCTTGTATTTCTATACACTAAGCAATGAACCAGTTGAAAAAGAAATGAAGAAAACAAGGGCGCTTGGGTGGCTCAATCCATTGAGCATCTGACTTGGGTTCCCTGATCAGTGGGAGTCTGCTGGCCCCTCTCCCTCTGTCCCTCCCCCCACTTGTGCTCTCTCTCTCTCTCTCTCAAATGAATAAAATCTTTTTAAAAAAAGGAAATTAAGAAAACAATTCCATTTGCAAGAGCATGAAAAAGAATATAATACTTAGGAATAAGTAAACTTAACTAAGGAGACCAAAGTTTTATATACTGAATGCTTCAAAACACTGTTGAAAGAAATTCAAGACCTAAATGAGCAGAAGGATATCTCACGATCACGATTACAAGAGTCAATATTGTCACAATGACAATACTACCCAAAGTGAAAAACTTCTATTCCTCTGTGCAAGACACTCTGATGGCTGTAGACTGGAAGGGGGAGAGAGACAAATGCAGAAGAGGGGCTTACTCCCTATCTCTCACAGGTGTTTAAAATCTAGTGACTACAGGGGCACCTGAGTGGCTCAGTCGTTAGGCGTCTGCCTTCGGCTCAGGTCATGATCCCAGGGTCCTGGGATCGAGTCCCGCATCGGGCTCCCTGCTCAGCAGGGAGCCTGCTTCTCCCTCTGCCTCTCTCTCTCTGTCTCTTATGAATAATAAATAAAATCTTAAAGAAAAAAGAAAAAAAGCTAAATGAGACTTCATCAGGATTAAAATTTTGTGTGTCAAAGTGCATATTATTTTACTATTAAGAGAGTGCAAAGACAATGCCCAGAATGAGAGAAAATACTTGCAAATTGTATATCTGATAAGAGATTAATGTTCAGATTATATAAAGAACTACTACAAATCAAGGATAAAAAGACAAACAATCCAGTTAAAAAATGGAACAAGAAACAAAACAAACAAGCAAAGGGAAAGAGAGAGAGAGAGAGAGAGATAAATGAAGAAAGAGACTCTTAACTACAGAGAACACACTGATGGTTACCAGAGGGGAAGTGGATGGGGGATGGGTGAAATAGATGATGGAGAGTAAGGCACCCCTTTGTCATGATGAGCACCGGGTGTTGTACAGAAATGTCGAATCACTGTATTGTACACCTGAAACTAATACTATGCTGTATGTT
This sequence comes from Neomonachus schauinslandi, assembly GCF_002201575.2. Classification (NCBI taxonomy): domain Eukaryota; kingdom Metazoa; phylum Chordata; class Mammalia; order Carnivora; family Phocidae; genus Neomonachus; species Neomonachus schauinslandi. The sequence goes on along the minus strand of NC_058407.1, from coordinate 166,260,056 downwards.
AACTAACTGGAATTAAGATAAAAACTTAAAAGAGATGGACCAAGGACTTGATTTCTCCAAAGATACACTAATGCTCACAACTTCATTAGTCATGAGGGAAATGCAAATCAAAACTACCCCAATGAGATACCACTTCATAGCCAGGAGGATGGCTATTATTAGACACACGCATGCAAGCATGCACACACTAGCAGAATGGAAAATACCAAGTGTTAGTGAGGGCATGCAGAAGCTGGTGCTCGTGCAGTGCTAGTGGGAATGTAAAATGGTGCTGCCCCCGTGGAAAAGTTTAGTGGTGGGGCGCCCAGGTGGCTCAGTCGACTGAGCGTCTAACTTTTGTTGAGGTCATGATCTCAGGGTCCTGGGATGGAGCCCAGCATCAGGCTCCCTGCTCAGCAGGAGTCTGCTTGTCTCTCTCTCTCCTCAAATAAATAAATTAAAAAAAAAAAAAAAAGATTTGGTGACTCCTCTAAAAGTTCAACATGAAATTACCGTGTGACCCAGCAATTCCACTTCTAGGACTATATCCCGAAGAAATGAAAACAGGGGCGCCTGGCTGGCTAATGGTGCAGCATGCGACTTTCGATCTCTGGGTCGTGAGTTTGAGCCCCACATGGGGTGCAGAGATTACTAAATATCGTAAAAAAAAAAAAATGGAAACAAACTCAAATAGATACTTGTGCATGAATGTTCATAGCAGCATTATTCACAATAGCCAAAAGGAGGAAATGACCCATCAGATAATTGGGTAAGCAAAATATGATATATACATACAATGGAATAGTAGCCATAAAAAGAAATTTCTGTTGCATATGCTACAACGTGTAACATTGAAAACTTGCTAGAGGAAAGTGGCCAGTTAAAAAAGGACAAATATTGTCTGATCCTCTTTTTTATTATTTTTTTTAAAGATGGTCTTTTTTGGGGGGCGCCTGGGTGGGTCAGATGGTTAAGCGTCTGCCTTGGGCTCGGGTCATGATCCCAGGGTCCTGGGATCGAGCCCCGAGTCGGGCTCCTGGCTCAGCGGGGAGCTTGCTCCTCCCTCTCCCCCTGCCTCTCTCCCTGCTCATGTTCTCTCTCTCTCTCTGTATCTCTGTGTCTCAAATGAATAAATTAAAAAATTTTAAAAAATTTTTAAAAAAAGATGGTCTTTTTTTTTTTTTTAAAGATTTTATTCATTTGAGACACACAGAGAGAGAGAGAGAGAGAGCATGAGCTGGGGGAGAGACGGGGGAGAGGGAGAAGCAGGCTCCCGGCTGAGCCAGGAGCCCTATGTGGGGCTTGATCCCAGGACCCTGGGATCATAACCCGGGCGGAAGGCAGATGCCTAACCATCTGAACCACCCAGGCGCCCCCCATCTGAGCCACCCAGGTGCCCCCCATCTGAGCCACCCAGGCGCCCCTGTCCGATCCTCTTTTTATGGGGTAACCAAAAAAGGCAGAAAGTACAATAGAAGTTACGAGGCGCTGGAGGGAGAAGAAAATGGGGAATTATAGCTTAATTGCAGAGTTTTTGTTTGGGCAATGCCAAAGTTCTGGAATTAGATCGTTGTGATGGTCACATAACATTGTGGAGGTGCTTAAAACCGCAGAACCATCCTTACTTAGAAATGGTTCGAACAGTACATTTTGTTATATATCTTTTATTTACAACCAAACCAAAATGCATACGAAATTGAGGCTTTCTTTTGGACTAGTTAGATCGACAGAGCGTGGTAAAGGGAAACCTTTCAACTATCTAGGTCAATGATGCTGTCTGGCGAGCCGGACCGGGAGGAGGACTGGGGACGCTAAGTCGTGCGTGCTAAGCAAGCGCGGGCCGACTGAGCTATAAAACCAGAACACTGTGCACCTAGGCACAGTTTCTAAAGATGGACAGAAGTGTCCGCCGGCCCCAACGGGGCTTTTGTTCCAAGCTGTTTCTGTCCTGCCTGCAAACGGCATGGAAATGGAAATCGTTGGCAGCTGCCCCCGAGTATGCAGCAGGATTCGGGAGGATCCCCCGCCCTCCCTCTCACCTCCTGACCCCCAAGCAGGTGCCTTACCAACTCTCCTGCGGCCGCATGCTTCTGGCATTTCCAGGAACGCCCAGAACCGGCCTGCTCCCGGGCTCCGAGGAGGCCCATCAGCCGGCCGTGGGAGCCTGCGGGAGGGGCAGGGTGCAGGTGCTGGCGGGTAGGACTTCCGCCCGCCTGGACAACGGTGGCCCGGGGCTGCAGGGCAAGTGACGAGCCTGCGGGTCCTGCGGCGGGAGGGATGCCCCGCGGCCCACCTGGCAGGCGGGCGGGCGTGCAGAACGGGGACCAGGACCCAGACCCGTACCCGGAGGGAGAGCCTTAAAAAGCACCGTGAAATGGAGAGCCCGGACAGCTCCAGCAAACAAGGGAGATGGATAGAGATGGAAATGCAGAAATCTTGCTTGGAGAGAACGTGTGTACGTGTTTATGTACATATACATGCCTATATCTGTATATCCATATACATATATCTATGTCTGTATGTATGTTGGTGTGGGGAAGGCTTTTCTCACTACTGATTTTTAACATTGAACACGTAAGGGGAAAAAAATGGATAAATTCGCCTATATCAACCATAAAACTTCAGCAGAACAACACCCAAAAAATGTCACGGTCAAAAGACAAACTGAGAAAATATTGTAACACACCTAAGGAGAGAAACGCGAATTTCTTTCATTTTATAAAGCACTCGCACAAGAGAATAAGGGGGGGTGGTGAGGGGGAGGAAGCAAAGGACTTAATGGAGAAAAGGCAAACATGAATAGCCTTTGCAGAGACATACATGCAAATGGCAAATAAAAATATGAAAAGACACCCAACTTGGTTCATAATCAATGTGCACAGCAGAACTGCGGCGGGTGGGGGTGGGGGAATGCTATTTTCCACTGGAATTGGGCAGGTGTGGAGGAAATGGACATTTTCATACCCTGTAATGTCCAGTGGTGCAATCTTTCTGAAGGGCAAATTGGCCATGTGTATCAACATTTTAGGTGTACAGATCCTTTGATGTGATGGTTTTTGCTGTTAAGAGGTATTAGAAGGCTAAGAGTTCCCACCTTTTTTTTTAAACCATACTCATTTTATTTTTAAAAATTCCATCCACCTTTCATATTCATTGCAAATGCTACCTCCTCCATGCAAAATTTCCTGTCTTCGTCTCTAACCTTCTGGTACTATTTCATGGCATCAACCTGAGTATACCTTGGATTTCAGTCACTTATCCTATCTATGCCTGGATGAGGTGGCTGGAGCCTACAAATAGACAGCAGTAGTTGAGAATTCAGGCTTGGATACAGGCCGATTTAGATTAGAGTCTAGATTTTGCCATCTGCGTATCCTTGGCTAAGTAACTTAAACTTCCTGAGCCTTTTTAGCAAATGGGGAGGTTCTAAGCATCTACCACAGTGGGGGTTGTGTCAGCGTGCAATGAGATAATTAAGAGTGGAGCACAGTGTGTGGCATCAAAGAAAGGAACACACAATCTTAGCTAGATGGCAGAGACAGCCTCACAAGCTTTCCAGAATTTAATAGATACTCAGATTCTTTCCAATTGCTTATGTGTCCCTCACTTCCCCCATTATCTCAGGGCCAATCTGAGTTCATTTGGGATGGGAACGCACAGTTTCCTGGAAGAAATGAAGTCCGTTTAAGACCCCAGGTACAACCCCGAGCCTGGCCAGCCTGCTCCCCAGGCGCAGGGGGAAGGAAGAGGATGATTTAACACCTTCCCACAGATGGGAAGACAAAAAGTACTTGATACACCCATGCCACGGTGGCTAATTTCACATTTGAACAGTTTCCTTATCACTGGCTTCTTTTTTTCCTCTCTAATCCCTTGTTCAAAAATTCCCTTTATTCTTGGTTGAAAATTTCTCCAAGTGCATCTACCTTAATTATCATAATAAACACAAGGTCTTGAAAGGGGTTAAAAAAGGGTGGTTATGAGTCACCAGAAAAAGAGGAAAGGCTTGTAAAATGCAAAGATGAAGACTCAAGAATCTGGACCACTGGCGTTAAATTGACACCGGAAACATAAAGAGGAAAAGGAAGGAATGGGGAGATTGGTTTTCAGCATGTAAACGAGACTTTCTTTCTCTTGGTGTTATGAAAGTCAGGCTGTAGGTTATGCATTTTATTTGGAAATAGCTTTCCTTGACACAACTTTACACTCAGGTTTCTGAGTCCTCTACAATATTTTTGACAGAGATATATATTCTGAAAGGATGTGCTGCTTATATCACTCATTATTTTATTACTTCCATCATCTGATCAGTCAGATATGATAACAGGTCCACCTTAATCTGGTGATAAGAGTCAGTCTTGGTAAATGTAGTTTCTCAGATATTAGAATATAAAGCATTTTAAAAATGAGCAATAGATTTCTTCAGTCAGAAAAGAAACATGCACATATTATTCACATTTAAAAATAATGTTTGGAAGGCTAAATTATACCATGTAATATTTATAGAACACTTAACTTAGAGTTTCTAAAGTATTTTCGTTTACATGTCATCTGAGTCCCCCAAATCCCTGAGGGAGGCAAAGAAAATATTATAGAGATTTTACTTTTTAAAAATTAAGTTACACGATTACAGCCATCTGAACATAATGCTAAACAGAAAACCATATTCATCTAAATCCTGTTATTCAACCTCTTCCAAAAAACCCTGTTTATTTCAATGAGTTTTTCATGAATATTAGGTGTATTGCATAGGGCAGATGCTTGCATAAAAGGCACAGCAAGAGTTGGAAGGTCTGTTTATATCACATCTACATTATTAATTATTATGAATAAATTATAACTGGGATTTAGGTTTTTTTTTTTTCCCACTTTGGAAGAGTTCTGGAAAAGGTCACTTATCTAAATATTCAAATTATCCAAATGGAAAACTGTCCCAAAACAGTGTTTTATAATCAGTTAAAAACGCATCCTTGTAATAACAAAGGATTTATCTGCTAGAGTGCAGATACCCATCCAAAAGCTAACAATGTCACTGTGGCAAAACCCCCGTGATCTGGACTGAGTTATACAAGTTCTAATTGAGAACGCTGATGTGAGAGATCCAACCCTTACGAGAGAGATATATATTTTATGGCCCATTCTCTCAATATACAGTACTTATGTCTACTGTAAAGGAAAACCAAGAAATTGGACCCAGAAGATATTGGGCTAGTATCAGTGCCATTATGGGAAAAAGAGTCCTCTGTTTAGTTTCCATCAAAAGCCTGGATGTGTTCCTGAAACTAATGTAAATTGTGTGTCAACTACACTCCAAAAAAATAAAATAAAATAAAATAAAATATTAAAAAAAGAAAGACTGGGGCACTTGGCTGGCTCAGTCAGTAGAGCATGGGACTTTTGATCTCAGGGTTGTAAGTTCAAGCCCCACATTGGGTGTAGAGATTACATTTAAAAAATCTTAAAAAAAAGGATGACCAGATGTGTTGTGAAAAACGGGTATGTCAAGAGCATCTCAACTTTTGCTTAGAATTATGGTTTTGGGCAATTTAAAATACATGACAGAGTCACAGAAAGATTAAATTATTCAGTTTGGATCTTTAAAAAGACCCACTAAATGATCTCTCAACAACAGTAACCTTGACCAAGTGAGGTGGGCATGGTTCTGTCAGATGGGTGCTCAGGGTTTCCTAACCAGGGTAGGTCCATGATAAATGGTCCCATAATAACAGAGAAGGCAGACTCCTGATACCAAGTATTAAAATCCCCAGGAGAACGTGATGCGTTTTCAAGACTGTTGAAGACATTCAAATATTACCACATCACTTGGTATTTAAAAGCAATCTACAAGGCTGTGAACTCAGTCTATATGAAGATGCATTCATACCAGTTGGTCTAGATCCATCTCTTGACTGGCCAAGGCCCATTACACTTGGCTTTTGTCTCCCAGGTACAAAGTAGAATGGTATCATACTATACAGACACTCATCTGCAGGACTGCATACACTAGGTTAAACATTACAAAGAGAAATATTTGGGGGTACCTGGATGAGACAGTCGGTTAAGCATCTGACTCTTGGTTTTGGCTCAGGTCATGATTTCAGGGTACTGGGATCGAGCCCCACATTGGGTTCTGTGCTCAGCGTGGAGTCTGCTTGAAATTCTCTCTCCCTCTCCTTCCACCCCTCCTGCTTGGGCTCTCTCTCTAAAATAAATAAACAAAAAGGGAAATATTTGAAATAGTTCAAAATAAATAACATGCAAGGTTCTGCCACCTGTTGGCCTCTGTGCACTTTGGTCTTAAGTGAGCGTGATCCAAGAGCTACAAATCAGTCTTAGCATACACATCTTGTTATGTTGAATGAGATTCTGACCACAGCAAGCTGTGTGCAACTTAACAAAGGATTCCATCCCTAAACACAAATCCTTTGTTGCTCAACCCAAAAAACAGCAATTTGATCCTATGCTGGAAAAACAACTCTGCCCTGCTGAGATGGTATTCAAAGTTGCTCATCCCCAATGTCCACAATAGCCAAACTGTGGAAAGAGCCAAGATGTCCATCGACAGAAGAATGGATAAAGAAGATGTGGTATATATATACAATGGAATATCATGCAGCCATCAAAAGGAATGGGATCTTGCCATTTGCAACGACGTGGATGGAACTGGAGGGTATTATGTTGAGTGAAATAAGTCATACAGAGAAAGACATGTATCATATGATCTCACTGATATGAGGAATTCTTAATTGTAGGAAACAAACTGAGGGTTGCTGGAGTGGGGGGTGGGGTGGGAGGGATGGGGTGACTGGGTGATAGACACTGGGGAGGGTATGTGCTCTGGTAAGCGCTGTGAATTGTGCAAGACTGTTGAATCTCAGATCTGTACCTCTGAAACAAATAATGCAATATATGTTAAAAAAAAAAAAAAGAAGAAGAAGAAGGTAGCGGGAGGGGAAGAATGAAGCGGGGGAAATCGGAGGGGTAGATGAACCATGAGAGACGATGGACTCTGAAAAACAAACAGGGTTCTAGAGGGGAGGGGGGTGGGAGGATGGGTTAGCCTGGTGGTGGGTATTGAGGAGGGCACATTCTGCATGGAGCACTGGGTGTTATGCACAAACAATGAATCATGGAACACTTCATCTAAAACTAATGATGTAATGTATGGGGATTAACATAAGAATAAAAAAATTAAAAAAAAACAAAAAACAAAAAAAACAAAGTTGCTCATCCCTACGGTCACAATTAACATAGCACCTATCAATGAGTGAGGGACAAATTGGTTAACAAAAAGCAGTAAGTGTACCAGTAACTGCCAAGGTGGTGAGCCAGGCCTTAGGAAAGACCGTAAAAGCGTATTTGTGACTTTAAGACATAAATTCGAGGGTTACAGCCCCCAACAGCAGTATTCGAGAAAAAAGGAATTCGAACCACACACCATTCCATACACCCTTCATTGTCTCAAAAGGGCCAGCTTTCTATCTCCAGGCAATTAGAAGCCAGCTTAAAAGCTTGAGGAACAGCTTTAGGATTTAATAGTTTTAGGAACTGCTTCAACCCCAAAGAAGTTGGGAGTTTTTCATTAAGCAGCAGCAAAATTCCACACCGGAGTGTTAAATTCATAGAAGTGAGCAAACACTTTTTTTTTTTTTAAGATTTTATTTATTTATTTGACAGAGAGAGAGAGAGGGAACACAAGCAGGGGGAACAGGAGAGGGATAAGCAGACTCCCTGCTGAGCAGGGAGCCGGATGTGGGGCTCCATCCCAGGATCCCGGGATCATGACCCCAGCTGAAGGCAGACACTTAAGGACTGAGCCACCCAGGTGCCTTGAGCAAACAACTTTTTAATGATGACAAGTGTCATCTTGACTAAATGAACTTCTGCCTTCCCAACTCTCTAACAGTCTCCAAATGCGACTCCATGACACCAGCGCACCCAGTGAATCCTTCCTTCGCTGTCCTCAACCTTCCAGTGTCCTCAAGAAACCATCCAGGACGCCAGTCCTTCCATAAAACATACTCACCGGTGCCCACAACAGCTGAATGTTTGCCCCTGGAAGGCTGGCTGCTCCTATCAGCTCAGTTGTAGACTTCCCAAAAGTTACCTTTGTTCCTTAAATATATGTCAGTTGTACGTGCTACTGGGAATACGGACTTTAATTAAATATTCCAATATGTTAATGAAATACGAGTGCAAAAAGAAAACTGTTCTCGTGAAAATGAAATGAACGCTTTGGAGAGACTCGACAAAGGAGAGTCACAATCGAATTAGGCGGGGACAAAATGCCTGTAAAAGATTGTAGGGGAAATCGTAAAAATGTGGAGGTCTTCTGCAATCAGACTGCCTCCGCAGGGATCTTTAAAGTCTCCATCTAATTTAAAGAATCCCAACATGGACATTCTAGAGGCGGCTTTATGGGTGCGGTCTATGCACGAAAGATGGGGAACGCCAATCTGTGAACTAAGATTCAAAGGGAAGGTCTTGGACCTACATCAAAAGACTGGCTGCTCGGAAAGTTTTCTTTCCAGCGACAAAGGCTGGAAAAAGCGCCGTGGTCGCCACCTACCGAGAAGGAGGGGGCGGGGGGGGGGGATGGATGGCCGGCGTAGCCCCCATCTCCGCTGGGGAGAAGAATCGCGAAATCATTCGATCCTGTGCTTTACAGAACCACCTACGACCTCTGGGCTCGAGTTTTGTAAACTTTCGAGTTTCACTTAGGTGAAGGGCAGTGTCTCATCAATATCGAAATTCGAGACCTCAAGTTGAAAAGCGAAAGAATAAGCGGGGTGGCAGGGGGAGAGGTTTCGGTCAAATTTCTCCGCGGTTGACAGAACAAAACGCACGGGCTACAAGACAGGTTTTCTGCTCTCACTCCGTGGCTTTCCCTCAACTTTGCTTCTAAATGTTGAGTGAGGGAGCGTGAGGAAAGCCTGGGGGGTGGGTATGAGTAAATAAAAACAGGAGCGTCCCCTCCCGTCGCCCGTCCAAAGTTGGGGCAACAGTCTCTTTCGGCCGCTTTGGAGGCAAGCTTTCAAAACTAACAGAGGAGTTCTTTGTGTCCCGGAGGGTGGTGCAGGGCGGAGGAAGTCCCTTGGCGGAGCACGAAGAGGGGCAGGCCGGCCTGGGGCTCCCGGCCTTTGCCGTGTTCCGGCCTCGCAATCGGCAGGGAATCTCGGGTGCAAGAGTGCGAGCCCTGCACGGTGGCTGAGGCTGGCTGCATCGCCGCACGGAGCAAGCGAGGGCTACCCCCGGCCTAGATAGGCGCCCCGCGCCCCGGCTCCCCTCCCCCACCCGAGCGGCCGCGCAGGCCCCAGGTGCAGCCATGTTCTTGCTCCCACCACCCGCGCCTCCATTGACAGTCCTTGCCGGAGAGGGCCGGGCGCTGCGCTCGCCGCGTCCTCGGGTTCGGGGCTCGCCCGCGCGAGGCTTCCTGGGAGTCGTAGTCCACCGCCCCCGCCGTCGCGTTGGTGGGGACGAATCAGAAACTACAACTCCCGCTGGGCGGCGCTGCAGGTGCGCACGCGCAGCGCGCCTTCGAGGAACAAAAAAAAAAAAAAAAAGAGGAGGAGGAGGAGGGTGAGAGAGAAGCTCGGAGAGCAGAGAAAAGGGGCCACCGATCGCCCCCCCCGCTTCCCCGCACGCGCTCTCTAGCTGAGGCCGCCCGCCTGTCCCGGTTATCCCAGCCTCTCCTTCGGTCCCCTGTGATCGGATCTAGGCGCTGAGCGAGGCCCTGCCGGGGCGGCCATGCGGCGGTGACAGGAGCTCGGCCGAGACGCCCGGGCCCCTCGCCCTCTCACCTCCTGCCCGCTCGCCCGCTCGCCTCAGCCCGAAGCTGCTCCGCCGCGGCCGCAGCTCGCGCGCGGCCCACACTCGCTTCCCTTCGGCTCGCCCAGCCCCGGCGCTGCCTGGAGGCGGCTGCACTCGGGTGAGTCCCTGTCGCCTCATCCCCCGTCCCCCGCCCCGGTTGCCATCACGAGCAGGGCCTTTATTTGAGACGCGCCCCCTCCGGGGCCTGCACAGACTGGGGTCTGTCGGCGGCCGTGTTGGGGTACCCGGTCCCCCAGCCCCCCCCGGGCCGCCGGCGTTGGGGGTGGGGCAGGAGCAGACGCGGTCGCGGGGGACGACAGTTGCACGCGCGCGCCTGGGTGCGCGTGGGGGAGGGGCGCGCGCGCCGGCGCTGCGTGGGGGGGCCTCACGCGTGAGGCCCGCGCGCGAGCGAGCCTGCGGGCTGCGCATGCCCGGCCGCTGATTGGCCGTCTCGGGCGGTGCGGGTGCGCGCGCGGTGCCAGGCCCGAGCCGTGGGGTCGCGCTCGGCCTGGTGTCTCCGGGGCTCGTGCGCCCGGGTAGCAGACGCGCCGGATTGGCCGGCGGGCGGCCGGGGCGGTGCTGCCGCGCTGCCTGGTTACTGCGGCCGGCGGGCAGGCGGGCCCGGGAGCGCCGCCCCTCCCCGCCCCCCCCGCCCCCGCTCCTCCCCGCCCCTGTCCGCGCCCAGGTGGAGCCAGGAGTGGGCTTTGTCCCGGGCCCGGCCGGCGCGCCGGCCCCGCGGGGCCTGTTCTTGGGGGGAAATAAGCACAATGACCGGAAGGAAAACCTCAGCCTTCAGGCCATGAAAAGAAGCCGTCTGGATTCCGCCAGCACCCAGACGGGGTTTCGGGGAGGGAAGAAGATAAAAAACTGTCTTCCTTATCCTCCTCCCTCCCCCCCGTCCACTTTATTCCAAGTTTTGCCCTTTAATAAAGTAAGTTTTTTTTTTTTTTAAATGTGGTTTTGCGGCAATTGGCTGAGAATGTTCAGATGTCTAGTTCCGTTCGAGCATTGCTCGCTCCTGCTGATGCGGGACTCCGTGCAGACTTCTCACTTCTTTGCATTCAACTTCGCTGCAGACAATAGCTTGATGGGCCCGAGTGCGGAAGAGTAGTCTTTGGGCGTTCAGGAATCAGAAGGGGAAGTTAGTTTGCAAATGAGGGTGCATCGGAGTGCTCTGAGGAGGCCGAGCTTTTTCCCGAGGCTAAGGCCTACGACTGGGAATGACATTTTATTTACTACTACGTCTGTATATTTGTTTTGTCAGTTTTTCAGCCCCAGAGTTCTACTGCCGGGCGCTTTCCTTTTTCCTCCTTCTTTGGACCTTGGCTCACACCTTTCGGCTGGAAGGACTTTTTCTTCTTTTCAGGCTTTGGAACTCTTTTCTTGTTCATATGCAATCACTGAAAGCCGTCTCTTGCATTGTTCGGTCAGAATTTGTTGTTTCTTCGTACGGTGTCCCAATCAACTTGTGTGGCCCTTCTAGGAGGGTATCTTTATTTCCCCTATGAGTGTGTTTGGTTCTTCCCTGTGTACTCGTGTCTGCCTAGTCAGTGGGTAGGAGGGGTAGGGATTAAGCCTTTTCCGCCTTTTGTCTCCCCAGTGTACAAACCGTCAAAGGGCCTTGCATATAGTCGTAACAACAGCTAACGTTTGGATGATGTTTCCTAAGTGCCCGGCATCCCTCTCAAGCACTTAACGTGTATTTTCTTACTTAATCTTCAAAACAACCCCCTAATTCCCTTGTGTAGATGAGGAACAAGTCTAGAGAAGCTGAGTAATTTACTCTTGATTACTCAGCAAGTCAACCTTGACTCCAAGATTTGAGCCTAGGCAATATGACTCTTAACCCCTAAGCCAGTGGCTTTCCAACTCCGGAGCATCAGCAACCCCTGGAGGGCTTGTTAAAACACAGTTGCCAGGCCCCACCCCAGACTTTCTGATTCTGCAGGTCTGGGGTGCGGCCCGATCATTTGCATTTCTAACTAGTTCGCCCTGCTGCTACAAGGAAGGCACTTTGAGAGCCATTCACCACGGTGAAGAATTAAGTTATGAGTGCAGGAAATTTATTCTAGATTTCCTTTAACGAAATTAAAAGTTCAGTAAGTCTCAGGTTTTATTTTTTATTTATTTATTTTTAAAGATTTTATTTATTTATTTGACAGAGAGATAGCACAAAGTAGGCAGAGAGGCAGGCAGAGGGAGAGGGAGAAGCATGCTCTCCGCTGAGCAGGGAGCCCGACATGGGGCTCAATCCCAGGACCCTGGGGTCATGACCTGAGCGGAAGGGAGATGCTTAACCCACTGAGCCACCCAGGCGCCCCTAAGTCTCAGGTTTTAAAAGGAGCCATGGATTTAAGTACAGGGTAAAATTAGAAACCTAAATAATCTTGGCTTTTTTTTCACTCTGAATCATTTTTTAATTTATTTATCACACTGGTATTTATTATCTCCTCCCAGAGATGGCTGAAGCATCCTGTCCCACCACCGAATCTAGTCTGGAAACCCTGAAAGATGTGATAGGGCCTGAGTGTGACACTGAGATGGGGGAGGTGCTGATCACCTGTAGCCCTGAATCTCCCCCGACCCCCTCCCAAGCCCCAGGCACGTCCAGCGATTTGGTTTACTTTTTTCTTTCCTTTTTTTTTTTTTTTTCTTCTCATGTTTTTTTAAGTAGGCTCTAGGCCCTACATGGGGCTTGAACTCAGGATCCTGAGATCAGCAGTTGCATGCTGCACTGACTGAGCAGCCAGGCGCCCAATTTGGTTTACTTTAAAAATGACTACAAAGGGGGCACCTGGGTGGCTCAGTTGTTAAGTGTCTGCCTTCAGCTCAGGTCATGATCCCAGGGTCCTGGGATCGAGCCCGGCATCCGGCTCCCCGCTCGGCGGAAAGCTTGCTTCTCCTTCTCCCACTCCCCCTGCTTGTGTTCCCTCTCTCGCTGTGTCTGTCTCTGTCAAATAAATAAATAAAATCTTAAAAAAAAATGACTACAAAGACTGTCCTTAAAATGTAGGTTTCTGAGGTTCTTTTTCTTGGGGCACAAGTCTTGAGAAAGATTTTTTAGTTTATTATAATGGATTTCTTTCTGGAGAAAGTAACTCAAATTAGGTGGGAGGAATGTTCTGTCATTTTTGATGATCCATAGATGGATCGTGTGTTCCAAAACAAAACATAAAAGACAAGGGCCCTTCTCCAGGTTGTTATTAAAGGAGCCGTAAATAAGACACTGAGAGATTACTAAACACTTAACCTTTCCAGTTATTACTGCTGGCTAGCTTATGCGTTGCATTCCACCTGATTCAGTTCTAACATGGTCTCTTCATTGAAAACATGCGTTTTTAAATATTGCGGTTCTCTTCATAACTGCGGTGTGGTATAATTCACATGATATTGTTTTGACCACTGGCTTAAACAGATGCTGATCAAGTGATTTTTATGTATGTGTAAGGGAAAAATTTTTCTGAATAGTTGAGAAGTAATACTCTGAGAACAGTAGCAGAAATACTGTTTTTAGAAATATGTTAGAGGCAATTTACCTGAAAGGTAATTGCCAAGAATTTTATCAGTAGCAGTCTACTAATGATCACTGGTAGCATTTTTTTTTTTTTTAAAGATTTTATTTATTTATTTGAGACAGAGAGAATGAGAGACAGAGCATGAGAGGGAGGAGGGTCAGAGGGAGAAGCAGACTCCCTGCCGAGCAGGGAGCCCGATGTGGAACTCGATCCCGGGACTCCAGGATCATGACCTGAGCCGAAGGCAGTCGCTTAACCAACTGAGCCACCCAGGCGCCCCACTGGTAGCATTTTTCTTCAAAAGTTGTATACATTCATTGGGTGAAGCTTATTCATTGTTACTAACTGAAAGAAAGTTGGATATGCAGTCAGTCATTTGGTTATAATTGTGAAGTTGAGATTGCTTGTAATCAAGGTGGTTTAAATGGCAACATAGCAACATGCAGAATATTCAGTTGGTCAGAGTGTAGCCTGAGGTGACTTGCGGGGGGGGAATAAAATTGAGAATTAGTATTTAAAGGATGTGAGTACAGTGGAAAAATGATGTGGATAAAATCATCCCAGGTGCTGAAAGTGGTATCTTGATACTCAATTTCCACTCTTTTTTGTCCTTTACCATTCTCTCCCTTGCCTGTGCTTTGCTGGAACTCTCACCACTGCAGTTTTTTCCTGTTTTTGTTTTCTTTCATTCTCTTTGTTTCTACAGCCCTTGTCTTTCTCCCCAGGCTTATTTGTGTTTTCTTTCTGGCACTTACTTATTCCTCTGCTTTTTCCACTTTGGCCTAGTGGGAACATAAGAGAAAGTTCGAAATAGCCAGGGATTTTCAGAGTTGATGGGAGAATTCACTCACTGTTCCTTGGTTGTAACTTGATTGAAAACCAGAGTACTTTTGGGGCGCGTGGGTGGCTCAGTTCATTGAGGGTCAGACTCTTGGTTCCTGCTCAGGTCGTGATCTCAGGGTTGTGAGATCAAGCCCCGCGTGGGGCTCAGCATGGAGTTGGCCTGAGGATTCTCTCTCCCTCTCCGCTCCTCCCCAGCTCCTGTTCTCTCTCTCTCTCTCATAAATAAAATCTTTAAAAACCCCCAAAACTATAGAGGATTTTTTTTTTTTTAAGATTTTTATTTATTTATTTGACAGAGAGAGAGATAGCGAGAGCAGGAACACAAGCAGGGGGAGTGGGAGAGGGAGAAGCAGGCTTCCTGACGAGCAGGGAGCCCGATGTGGGACTCAATCCCAGGATCCTGGGATCATGACCTGAGCCGAAGGCAGACGCTTAACGACTGAGCCACCCAGGCGCCCAACTATAAAGGATTTTTAAAGAATTCGTTTATTTAAAATGTAATTTAAGAGGCAAAATGAGTTTATAACTGTGAGAGAAGAATATGACTTAGTGTGGTTCTAATAGACATAAGTTCCAAAATCAGACTGCCTGGATTCAGATCCTGGCTCATGCTGCTTCTGGTTGTTACCGTGAGCAATTCACTTCACCTTTTTGTGCCTTATTTTCCCTATTTTAAAAAAAGTAGGAATGATGATGAGAGAACCTTGTTTCTCTTACAGGTTGTTGTGAAGATTGAAAGTGCTTGGGACTGGCGAACAATAAGCATTCAGTAAATATTACCATAAAAATACTGTGTTGAATACTTCTGAGAAATTGAATTTTCTAAGGAAATAAAAATTGTCCCAGTAACATTGACTACAAGGTTAATCCCCCCAAACCGAAGAATATAAGTTCTGGAAAGGCAGGGACTTCTTGGGATTTTTTCCTTGTGACTGTTAAATTGTTTTGTTTTTGTAGGAGGGCAAAGGAAATAATGGTTCTTTTTTTTTCCGCTTAAAGTACAGGTATGAGATTATATTGTAGAATTATATACGTAATTCTACAAACAGAGTAGTGAAGAGTTTGGTTTTATTTAGGGTATCTGCTTCAAACAAGCTGAGAAACTATAAATTTGTGTAATGGAGATGAAACATGTCTACCTTGTGAATAGTGAATTTTATAATTGAAAAATAGCCTTCTGGAACTGCTTGCTCAACACATAAATTCACTGCGCCTATTTTCTGTCTTCAGCCCTCACAAGTTTTAGAGGTAGTAACCTCTTTCCCTACTGGTGATGTTGACGTATTTGAGATAGAAAGTAGTAAAGGAGTTGAAAGGTAGTCGTAATTTCTTGGCTTTTGCAGGGCAATTAAAGGAGGTAAGAAAATCTTAGCTATCTTATTTGTGGCCAGGCACCAAACACTTCAATTACATTATTTCATCGATAATTTGACAAAGAAGGATGACAGCATATATTATGCCCACTTTATAAGTGAGGAAATAGAAATTGACCCTAGTTCTGGAATGAGTTTGAAAATTGGCTGAACAGTTATCAGGAAATCCATTAGCTTCACTTCTTCCTCTTGTTCTTTCTCTTTCTGCCACTTTAAGCATATTTAAGCCTTTTTTTATGTATAGCATTTTTTATTCAGTGGCATTGATTATGTTCAAAATGTTGTACAGGGGCGCCTGGGTGGCTCAGTTGGTTAAGTGACTGCCTTCGGCTCAGGTCATGATCCTGGAGTCCTGGGATCGAGTCCCGCATTGGGCTCCCTGCTCAGCAGGGAATCTGCTTCTCCCTCTGACCCTCCCCCCTCTCATGTGCTCTCGCTCTCTCATTCTCTCTCTCTCAAATAAATAAAAAAAAATCTTTAAAAAAAAAATGTTGTACAATCATCACTACTATTTGTAAGATCTTTCTTTTCACCCCAAATAGAAACTCTGTACCCATTAAGCAATAACTCGTCATTTCTCCTCTCCCCCAGTCTCTGGTAACCTCTAATATACTTTCTATCTCTGTGAATTTGCCTGTTTTATTCTTTATACTTACTTGTTTATTTATTTATTTTTAGGTAGGCTCTATGCCTAACATGGGGCTTGAACTCACAACCCTGAGTTAGGACTCGCATGCTCTACTGACTGAGTCAGCCAGGGGCCCCTTGCCTGTTTTAGATATCTCTTTTAAAGTGGAATTGACAGTGTTAGTCATTTTGTGTGTGGTTTACTTCACTTAGCATATTGGTTTCAAGGTTCATCTATGTTGTACCCTGTGTCAGAACTTCATTTCTCTTTATGGCTGAATAATGTTCCATTATGTAGTATACAACATTTTATTTATACTTTCATCTGCTGATGGACGTTTAGATTGCTTCTGTCTTTTGGCTGTTATGGATATGCAGGTGTGGACATTGGTTCACCAGTGTGTTTTGAAGCCTGTTTTCAAATCTTGTGTATATACTCAGGAGTGGAATTGCTGGATCATTGTTTTTCTTTTTAGTGCTTTTTTTGGAGCAGAAGAATTTGGATAGATCTGAACAAATCTCCCAATAGTGTAGAAAACCCACGTAAAATGCATTTGTCCCCTTTGTAAAGAATAAATTTGTGTCTGCCATTTCCACCATGAACACCTCTTTCTTTCAAGTGGTTCCGCATAGTGATAAAAAAAAAAAGGTTGTAAAATATACATACCACAGAACTTGACCGTTTTTCATTTATAGTTTATTTATTTTTAGTCTATTGTTAATTATGATAGCTACATAATATTTATAATATACTACGAAGAAATCATATCAGTAATCATTTTAACCGTTTTTTAAAACTTTTTTTTTTTTAAGTAGGCTCCATGCCCAACACGGGGCTCGAACTCATGACCGGCCCTGAGATCAAGAGTCGATCGAATGCTCTACCGACTGAGGAAGCCAGGCGCCCATTTTAACCATTTTTAAGTGCATAGTTCAGGGGCATTAGGTACAATCACATATGTTGTTGGAACCATCACATCTCACAGGACTTTTTCTTTTTTTTTTAAGCTTTTATTTATTTATTTGAGAGAGAGAGAGAGCAGGGGAAGATGCAGAGGGAGAGGGACAAGCAGACTCCCCGCTGAGCCTGGAGCCCCACGCAGAACTCCATCCCACAACCCTGAGATCATGACTTGAGCCAAAACCAAGAGTTGGTAGCTCAACCGACTGAGCCACCCAGGCGCCCCTGGGACTTTATCTTCCTAACCTGAAACTGCCCATTAAACAACAATCCAGGTTTCCCCTTACCCCAGCCCCTTGCACGCAACTGTTCTACTTTCTGCCTGTAATTTTGATGATTTCAGGGACCTCGTAAGTACAGTATTTGTCCTTCCCTGACTGGTTTGCTTCACTTAGCATAGTGTCTTCAAGATTCATCCATGTTATAGGATGTGTCAGAATGTCCTTCCTTTTTATTTATTTTATTTTTTTAAGATTTTATTTATTTATTTGATAGAGTGTGAGCAAGAGAGAGCATGAGTGGGTCAGAGGGGCAGAGGGAGACGGAAAAGCAGGCTCCCCGCTGAGCAGGGAGCCCGACTTGGGGCTCGATCCTAGGACCCTGGGACCATGACCTGAGCCGAAGGCAGACGCTTAACAACTGAGCCACTCAGGTGCCCCCCAAAATCCACTATTAAGAATTTAAAAAGGAAGGACGGGGCGCCTGGGTGGCTCAGTTGTTAAGCGTCTGCCTTCGGCTCAGGTCATAATCCTAGGGTCCTGGGATCGAGCCCCATGTAGGGCTCCCTGCTCAGCGGGAAGCCTGCTTCTCCCTCTCCCACTCCCCCGCTTGTGTTCCTGTTCTTGCTCGCTCTGTCACATAGATATATAAAATCTTTAAAAAAAAAAAAATCGTGGTTTTTGGATTTTTGTTTTTTTTATAGAGTGACCAAAGAAATAATTTTTTGAAACTACTGTGTTGATTATATTATAGTATAATTGTAGAAGCAGAGAGGAATGAAGAGTTCGATCCAATTTAGGTATTTGGGTAAAGTGAGCCCTGGTTAGAGTCTGTGAAGATTGTTGATTGTATGGGTCTCATCCTTTTGAGGATAGCTGTGTGAATTTGGATTCCATTTGCATGCATAGTCCTTAGCGTAGTATTTTTTACAGTAAGTAAAAAATTATTTTCTGGGACCTGGGTGGCTCAATTGGTCGGGTGTCCATTTCTTGATCTCGGCTCAAGTCTTGAACCTCAGGCTTGTGAGTTCAAGCTCCGCTTTGGGCTCCACACTCAGTGTGGAGCCTACTTTAAAAAATGATTTTTATCATGTCTATTGCTTCTGTAAAGCTTTTAGAATACTTTTTCTAGGGTGTGTTGTAAAACAGTGGGGTAGTCACTTAACCAGATATTCACTTTTTGAGTCTATTTATTTCATAATTTTTCCCTTTATTTATAGCCTTTATCTGTAGGAAAAACATTTTTTTTAACAATGGTATTTAAGAACCCAGCTTTTTTTTTAATAGTTGGTTTTTTTTTTTTTAAGATTTATTTATTTGAGGGCTCCTGGGTGGCTCAGTCGGTTGAGCACCTGCCTTTGGCTCAAGTCATGATCTCAGGGTCCTGGGATAGAGTCAGGCTCCCTGCTCAGATGGGAGTCTGCTTCTCCCTCTCCCTCTTCCCCCTGCTCGTGCTCACGCTCTCTCTTTCTCTCAAATAAATAAATCTTTTTTTTTTTGAGATTTTATTTCTTTATTCATGAGAGACAGAGAGAGAGAGGGAGGCAGAGAGAGAAGCCGGCTCCCCACGGATCAGGGAGCCCAATGCGGGGCTCGATCTCAGGCCCCTGGGAACATAACCCAAGCCAAAGACAAACGCTTAACCAACTGAGCCACCCAGGAGCCCCAGAACAGTTTCCTTATACTAGCAAAATGAGTGGCTATATTCACTCTTAATCTTCTATGTTTTAAGCTTTGGAGAAGGGATCCCTTATTGTTTTTGGAGCAGTACTTACTCACTTACCCAGCATGTTGAGGGCCGCCTGGGTGTGTTAGCTCTTCTGCGAAGCCTCAGGACACAATCTGTTTCTTGGAAGATACTGGTCTGGGCAGATTATATTGTTGAGAGCTTCAGGATAAAGACTGTGAAGTTGAGTGTGTGTATTCATTCTAGTTTCTTTGTTTTAGATATTTGGAGTAAGGTGACTTTTTAAAGTTAAATTTAAAACAATTTTTGAGGACCACATTTGATGTAAACACATGCATGCTTTATTTTTTTTTTTAAGATTTATTTATTTGAGAGAGACGGGGAGTGCGCATGTGTGAGCTTGTGCTCAGAGGGAGAGGGAGACAAGCAAACTCCCTGCTGAGCAGGGAGCCTGACGCAGGGCTTGATCCCAGGACCCTGAGAACTTGACCTGAGCCGAGGTCAGATCCTTAGTTGACTGAGCCATCCAGGCACCCCCACATGCAAGCTTTAAAAACATTTCAAAGCAGTGATTATTGTATACCTTAAAAGTACACAATGTTAGATGTCAATTTTTATCTCAGTGAAGTTGGGGAAAATAAATGGGGAAAAAAGCAGTGATTTATTTTGACACTTTTCTCATTAGTTTTCCTGCCCCATGAGACGATAGGTTATTTTATTTAGTGGTAATTAAAGCAACTAGTTGGGAAATTTTCATTTTATCAGACTTGGATTTGGAGAGTTTATATGTAAATAAATAGATACCATTACATATGTGTTTTAAAAGTAACTATTTTAATGAAATTTAAATTTTTATTTATTTATTTTTAAAAGATTTTATTTATTTATTTGAGAGAGAGAATGAAAGACAGAGAGCACGAGAGGGAAGAGGATCAGAGGGAGAAGCAGACCCCCCGCCGAGCAGGGAGCCTGATGTGGGACTCGATCCCGGGACTCCAGGATCATGACCTGAGCTGAAGGCAGTCGCTTAACCAACTGAGCCACCCAGGCGCCCTGAAATTTAAATTTTTAAACGGTTAATTTAGTGAATGCTTGTGTGAAACTCCAGCAGGTACTTAACTTACATTCTGATAACTTTGTGGTAAGTACACATATTATTGTCATTTTCCAGACTAGGAAGTTTGGGGTTCAAGAATCCCAAGGTCAGTCATATCTAGTACTGGAGATAGAACTTGAATTCAGAACTTTGGTCTCATTCCAAAATTGGCGTTCATAGTAGCTTTGCTCTGTTGCCTGCCATCTGTGAACAGTGCATTAAGAAAAAATAAAGATGGGACTTTGTAGAGCATAGTTACTTGATTTTCATTTCCTGTTCCCATTCGTACAAAGTTAGAAAAAGAACAAGTGATCCAGGGGTGCCTAGGTGGCACAGTCATTAAGCGTCTGCCTTCAGCTCAGGTCAGCTTGTGTTCCCTCTCTCGCTGTGTGTCTCTCTGTCAAATAAAGAACACTTCATCCAGCTTTCCCAGTCCTAAATAATTTTTAAATTTGTAATAAGGTCAAAGGGATACATTCTTGGTGTGTTGGTAGAACAAGATCTGGACTACCAATTTAAAAGGGTAAGTTATACATTTGCAAACATTTTCTCTTGAACTGTGGTGCCAAGAAAAGTTGCCAATCTTCCTGAGTAGCTGATACGGGTTATTGATTGATCGATTGATTGATTGGTTTGTTTTTCAAGGACATTGCTTTGGCTACTTGTGAGGCTCAGGACTGAATTTGTGACCCATCAGTTGGGCAGATCCTCTTTCCCTGGCTTCATTTTATTATTTTGTAATTCTTCCTTTCACCTGGCTTTTTTAAAAATAAAATTTAGCTATTTTTGTTAGGTATCTCAACATGTTTTTCAAAATATGGTGGAGAAGGGTGTTAAGTTTTAAGCATAAATATAACTGTTACAGATCATTTCTTTTTTTTTTTTAAGATTTTATTTATTCATTTATTTGAGAGAGAGAGCACATGAGAGTGGAGAGGGTCAGAGGGAGAAGCAGACTCCGAGCTGAGCAGGGAGCCTGATGTGGGACTCTGTCCTGGGACTCCAGGATGATGACCTGAGCCGAAAGCAGTCGCCCAACCAACTGAGCCACCCAGACGCCCTGTTACAGATCATTTCAAATCTTAACCTTTCAAATGTATTTTGTTTCTTGAGAGATCGCTTGGGTTTTACTGGCATGGTTACCAGCTTTATTGCAGTAGATAGAAATGAAGAATTAAGCATCTTAAAATGTAAGCAAAGCCAGCTATCAAAACTTAAAAGCCTTGACTAAAAAATCCATCTTGAGCAAAGCTTCATCTTAGGGATTTCTAGTTTTATTTCTAAGCATTTGCCATTACATAGAATTTCTAAAATTAATGAAAGTTAAACAAACTAAAATGGGCTCTTTGGCTCTGTTTCTCTTGTCTGCTGAAGTATATATGTTCAAAATATGTTACTATATTAATATAAATTGTGATACTTTATATTCTGTTATGAAATGTTTGTGAAATGGAACCTCTGAATGAAGCACTAACCTGATTTTCTTCCCTTTGGAAAATACCTATTAAGCCTGTGGAGTTAAACTCTTAGCAACGTGAATTAAAATATCCCTCTGTGATAATGGGCAAAGAATAAGGGAATTCTGGGAGTTAAGGTCCAAGTGTAGTGTCTGGTGAACTGATCTTATCCGAGATGTTACATCCAATTCTGGGACCTTGCCTGGAGAAACTGGAATACTTTGAGGATGGTGTAGTAAAGGTAAAGGATGTTACAAGGACAGCACAGGACAGACCGCTGCTTAGTTTAGAGATGAGCATGTGAAGGAGCACTATGCTTTGAAAGGGCTTTTTTGTAGAAGGAGGATGCCACAGGGACAGATTTGATCTATTAGGAGGACTAATATTAAACCAGACCCGTGATTGCATATTGTTAATTTAAAATTAGCAAGGTCAGGGTGCCTGGCCGGCTTAGTCCGTGGAGTGTGCGACTCTTAGATCTTGGGGTTGTAAATGGAGCCTCACATCGGGTGTAGAGATTACTTAAATAAAATTTTTTTTTATTCATTAAAATATTTATTGAGAAGCTAGGGAGATACAAAAGTGATTAAAACATCGTCAAAGAGGTGAGGCAAATGCACACATCATAGAAAGCCAAGTGTAAGGGGGTCACTGAATGACAGCAGTCTAAAGAAAAGTGCTTTAGGAGATTAAGAATGAGATTGCTTCCAGTAAACAAATAAAATCTTAAAAAAAAAAAAAGCAAGCTCTCTGTTGGAGGATAGGTCAAATCTTGGGGTGCCTTAAGAGAGTTGGGCAAGAATACCAGTAACAAGTAACATTTTTTGGGTGCTTTTTAGAAAAGCATTTACTGTTCTAAGCACTGCTTACATTAGGGCACTTTTTAATCTTCACAGCAATCCTGTGTTCCAAGGTCGGCAGGCGCCATCAACCTAAGCAGTCGGATTCAGAGCCCATGCTCTTTAATTATCACGTTATACTAATTTCCAGTTCTGATATTAATGTTTAAAGTATAGGTAATGATATTAATGATAAACTAGTAATTTTACTTAACTGTTACTAAACAGGATAGCTGCAGGGTTGAAAATCATGTGAACTTACCTGGGATCAAATTATTGATTACACTTTCTGAATTAGGCATTTTAGCCAGTGATCTACTATTTGATAGCCTTCATTGTGACTAAGTTTAGTATTGAGGGGAAAACATCAGCCAGGAGCTTAGGATTCATTGTTGAATTCGGCACGTGTCGGGAGTGCCAGGCCCTGTGTTGGTGCTGGGGCGACGGGATTCCCCCCTCCAGTCTAGCGTACAGACACACACCGTGAATAGCAAATACTGTCCAAATTAAAAGCCTCCGGTTTACCAGTTGTGTGCGGTCTGTAGAGAAGTTTGATAACCTTTTAAGTTAGGTGTAGTGTGTGTGCCTTCACTTCTGGGCTCTTTTACCTTCATGAGTTTCTAGTCATTCCCTCCTTCAAATGCAAAAAGAAAGAAAAATAGCCCATTTCC
Organism: Neomonachus schauinslandi; assembly: GCF_002201575.2. Lineage (NCBI taxonomy): Eukaryota > Metazoa > Chordata > Mammalia > Carnivora > Phocidae > Neomonachus > Neomonachus schauinslandi. The sequence continues at coordinate 166,236,980 of NC_058407.1, read as the reverse complement.
AGTTTTATTTAGCTAATGGAGACAAATTGTAATCAGTAATTTACTATTTAATGTCCTTTGCCTTTCTCCTGATTTAAACATTCTGCCTACCTTTGACAGCAAAAGCAGCAAGACTTAAACACCCCTGAGATAAGGCAAAAGTAGAAAAATTTTGATTAGCTTATTAGCACATATGTACTTAGTGCTTTAAAAATTATTTGGGACGCTCTTGAACTGACAAAATAGTTACAAGAACAACAAACAAAAATTTCCCATATACCCTTCACCCAAAAACCCCATTCAGGTTTTGCCAGGTGTCACTTTTTTTTTTTTTTTAAAGATTTTATTTATTTGAGAGAGAGAGCATGAGAAGGGGTTCCAGAGGGAGAGAGAAGAGAGGGAGAAGCAGACTCCCCTCTGAGCAGGGAGCCTGATGTGGGGCTCGATCCCAGGACCCCAGGGTCATGACCTGAACTGAAGGCAGCCTCTTAACCAACTGAGCCACCCAGGCACCCTGCCAGATGTCACTTTATAGCAAAAGGGTCTGTATAATCCAGGATCACATTTTCACCCAGTTGTCTTCTCCCTCTAATACACCTCACTTTAGAACAGTTCCTTAGCCTTTGAATTCGGTGCCCTTGACCTTTTTGAAGATGTACTCATTTTACAGAATGTCCCTCAACTTGGATTTGTCTGATGTATTTAGGCAGGAATATCACAGTGTTCTCAGTACATTCTGTTGGGTGGGACATGAGGTCTGTTTGTCCCTGACTAGTGTTAACTTTGATCACTTGGTGTGTGCCACGCTTTACTTTGTTAATAAGTATTTTGTATGGCAATACTTCGGGGATAATGAAACTCTTTTTTAGAATTAAGGATTTTTTTCTTCTCTTGAGGCTGGGGATTTTAATTTTTTAGCATGAAGGTTAGCACATGGACCTAAAAATCCCATTATAGTTTTTGTCTAAGTCTCTTTGAAACTGAATGTTTTTCTGGAATTTAAATATTGTGAATAGTGGAATTTGGGAAACATTAAAAATCAGATTAAATTTTACAGGGGCACCTGGGTGGCTCAGTCGTTAAGCGTCTGCCTTCGGCTCAGGTCATGATTCCAGCGTCCTGGGATGGAGCCCTGTGTCGGGCTCCCTGCTTGGATGGAAGCCTACTTCTCCCTCTTCCTCTCCCCCTGCTTGTGTTCCCCCTCTCACTGTGTATCTGTCAAATAAATAAATAAAATCTTTGAAAATAAATAAATAAAATCTTTTAAAAAATAAATTTTACAGTAGATGGTGTGGTTTGAAAGAACATGGAGAATTAAGAACAGTAAGATCTCAATTAGATTGTACTTAATAATTCTGTCATCTCGAGCAGTTTACCTTGTTTTTCCATTATAAGCTGTTCTTACGTTAAAAAAAGTTCTGCTTTGTAAAATGTGTCAGGCAAATGCCCTGCTTTGGTAATAAACACATCAAGTTAATTTCTTTGGTATCCCTCAGAAGACAAATTAATAGGGTCAGCGAATGTCTTCTGTAGAAGCTACTAAGTAGACATAATTAGAACAAATAGTAACATGTTGAAAGAAATTTAAGACACAAATTCTGTGTTTGCAATCCGAACTCATTATAGTAAATGTACACTGACATTTTAGGGATGAATGTTTCCTCTCCTGAGAAACAGATTACTTAGCTTTTACTACTTAGTAATTATAGGTACAACATGGAGGTATTAAATGCCATCAATTTCAGAGGTAAAAAGATTTACGCAGCCTAGAAGAGTGTTGGAATATAGTATTATATGATGACCTAAATTAATTTTAATGCAACTGAATCTTGTTTAGGATAAAGTCAGCTGATTGAACTATTAGATCCTTTCCATTTATTTTCGGCACCGTTATGACAAAATGTGTAACATCTTAGATGATGAATTTTAACTTTTCTGTTTGTACTCATCATTTTGAGGAAATTTCTTTTTTTTTTAAAGATTTTATTTATTTATTTGACAGAGAGAGACACAGCGAGAGAGGGAACACAAACAGGGGGAGTAGGAGAAGGAGAAGCAGGCTTCCCGCGGAGCAGGGAGCTAATGCGGGGCTCGATCCCAGGACCCTGGGATCATGACCTGAGCCAAAGGCAGACGCTTAACGACTGAGCCACCCAGGTGCCCCTGAGGAAATTTCTTTTTTTTTTTTTAAAGATTTTATTTTTTTTTATTTATTCATGAGAGACAGAGAGAGAGACAGAGGCAGAGGGAGAAGCAGGCTCCCCGCGGAGCAGGGAGCCCGATGTGGGACTCGATCCCAGGACCCTGGGATCATGACCTGAGCCGAAGGCAGACGCTTAACCGACTGAGCCACCCAGGCGTCCCGGAAATTTCTTTTATAAAGTACAATTTATACTTAAAAGTTTGAGGTGCCATTTTACATTTTCCTTAGAATTAAGTGATACTTGAAATTATTTTATACTTTTCACTGAAGATACTTCTATTAGTTTATATCTTTAGACTCTGATGGTGCCTTTCATCATTAATTTTGTCAAAACTTGACTTTAGGATTTTTTTTTTTTTTTAAGATTTTATTTATTTGACAGACACAGCGAGAGAGGAAACACAAGCAGGGGGAGTGGGAGAGGGAGAAGCAGGCTTCCCGCCGAGCAGGGAGCCCGATGTGGGACTCGATCCCAGGACCCTGGGATCATGAGTCCTGGGATCATGACCTGAGCTGAAGGCAGACGCTTAACGACTGAGCCACCCAGGCGCCCCTTGACTTTAGGATTTCTTAATAAAATGAGTTGGTAAATTTGAGTTTTACCTCACATGTAAATAATAACCTGAGACTAGATCTCATAGAATGGAGAACAACTGGAACTGACACCAAAACACCGAGGAAGAGATCTTAAATACTGGCCCAGAAAAAGACCATCCATAATACAGGAAAATCACACTGCATTTTTTTTTTTTTTAATTTATTTGAGACAGAGAGAATGAGAGAGACAGAGAGCACATGAGAGGGGGAAGGGTCAGAGGGAGAAGCAGGCTCCCCGCCGAGCAGGGAGCCCGATGCGGGACTCGATCCCGGGACTCCAGGATCATGACCTGAGCTGAAGGCAGCCGCTTAACCGACTGAGCCACCCAGGCGCCCAACACACTGCATTTTTTTTAATGTATTTTATTTTTTTTTAAGTAGGTTGTACGTGCAACATGGGGCTCGAACTCATGACCCTAAGATTAAGAGTTGCGTGCTCTGCCTAGTGAGCCAGCCAGATTCCTCCCACTGCGTTTTGGGGGGTAGAGGTCAATAACTGAACAAGTTTGGATGAAACATTGTCCTGGTAAAAATATTCCTTTGTTTGTTTGTTTTTACGTCTGAAACCTGTTGAATAATTATAGAATCGAATACCATTATCTGTCCTAAATACTGGCTGTAGTCTTCCATGGACAGTGTCCTAGTGGTAAGCTATTTTAGGTACTGTTGAATATTTTCTTAGTTTTAATCAATCCAGGTATCTGGCTAGGATTTAGTGGTTATGGCTCTTGTACAAAACATTGAGTTAGGAAAAGTTAATGATTTTTGCAGTCCTGAAGATTATTTTACCATACTTAAGTAACTATGTAGGGTAGATCTTAATTGCTTACTATAAGTAAAAATAACGGAGATAACCTTAGCAGTTTGTACAAAATTGTGAAAATAAAGTTTTTGAGAATAGAATAAAATAATCGGCCTGGTGCCCCTATCAGTTTAAATCCAGTTCCTCCTGGTTGAGAAGTGGGTCCTGGGTCTTGGATTTTACTAAAATTTTACTAAGTTAAACTGTTGTTTAAACTCAACTCTGAGAGCTGTTACTTGCTGTTAAGAGGAGATATGACTCCTGATGGAGCCTGTCACCAGAATTCTGTGACACAGATTACGTGTTCACGTAAACACGTGGCCTGTAACTCTTTCATTTTTTTAAAAAGATGTTATTTATTTATTCATAAGAGACAGAGAGAGAGAGAGGCAGAGGGAGAAGCAGGCTCCCCGCTGGGCAGGGAGCCCGATGTGGGACTCGATCCCAGGACCCTGGGATCATGACCTGAGCCGAAGGCGGCAGACACTTAACCATCTGAGCCACCCAGGCGCCCTCATTCATATTTTTTTCTTTGAACCAAATCCTTTATTTTCTTCATAGAATGTGACTGATGTTGACTATAAAGTGTTCCTCAGTGTTCACTGTATTCCTCAATGTCCATTGTAATCTGTGCTTTGTGGAAAAAAAGGATACTATCCTTTTGCTTCAGTTTGTTTACAGTGGGTGGCAGTTAATTTACTGCCTCATAAAGATTGCTTAGTATTACAGGTTTTTTTTTTTTTTAAGATTTTATTTATTTATTTGAGAGAGAGAGAATGAAAGAGAGCACGTAAGAGGGGGGAGGGTCAGAGGGAGAAGCAGATCCCCTGCTGAGCAGGGAGCCCGATGCGGGACTCGATCCAGGGACTCCAGGATCATGACCTGAGCCGAAGGCAGTCGCTTAACCAACTGAGCCACCCAGGCGCCCGCCTAGTATTACAGTTTTAATCACTGTGTAATTATTTACCTTGGGTTCCTCTGTTTAACCTGCTTTTCTTTGATTATTATTGTGCATGAAAGAGGTAATTTGGAATTTGGAGATATGGATTCCAGCCACTTGTTATAAAATTAACTGTCTTTATGACCATAGCAAGACAGCTAATCTTTCCAGGTTGGGCTTCTCATTTATAACATAATGGAGCAAGGAGGTTGCACTAAAATATCTTGATTTTTTTCCCCCCCCTTGATCTAAGATTATATGTTGTAAGAGTAAAATGGAAAGATGCTTGTTGAAATTAACAAAATATAAATACAAAAAAAAGCGTAAAAATGTAATTAAAAAAACAGGATCAGTGTAATATAGTACCTTCCCCACTTACTAGTCTGATCTGAGGCTTAAATTTGAAGCACAAGTACTGAAAATTTAGTAATATTTTATTTTATTTATTTAAAAAAGATTTTATTTACTTATTTGAGAGAGAGGGAGCTAGAACGAGTGGGGGGGGAGAGGCAGAGGGAGAAGCAGACTCCCTGCAGAGCAGGAGCCCAGTGTGGAACTTGATCCCAGGACCCTGGGATCATGACCTGAGCTGAAGGCAGATGATTAACCGACTGAACCACCCAGGTGCCTAATTTTGTAATATTTTAGAGATCACCATAATAAAAAATATTAAGGACCTCAGTGGGTTTTTTTGTTTTGTGTGTTTTTGTTGTTGTTAGAATGATAATAGCATGTGTGAAAATCTTCATGAAGTCTCTGACTCACTATAAAATATTTTTTGTTATTTCGCTATTCAGCATTAACAGCAAGGATCAATAAACTAAAAGAAGTATGGTCAAATGAAACTTTGTATGGAATTAATTATTGGCTTATTTTGAGGTGGAACAGATCAAAACAGTAAGGACTCAGATAAACCTAATCCTTGAAATGGATCTCCAACAAGAAACACAAGGAGATTGTACAGAATGGCTGGAGTCTGGTTTCAGACAGATCAGAAAGGCATCACATCCATTAAACAGTAGCTGACCAGGATGAGAGATGTATGAAACAGTAACAGTCCAATGAAGGTCATCTTTGAAAGTCCTAAAGGAGAATTGAAAAGCAAATCAGGGAAACACAAGATGAAGTCAGAAAACATTCAGAATAGACAAATTGAGGAAATTGAAAAAATAGGAAAGAAGATACAGCAGACTAAGGTCGCTGCTATTTTTTGTGTGTTAGGCTTATGCTTTCTCATCCCTTTTCTCCTGATACCGGTGTCCTGGCTTTGCTTTCTTTTTAGTAGGCTTCACGCCCAACATGGGGCCTGAACTCACAGCCCTGAGATCAAGAGTCACATGCCATACGGACTTAGCTGGCCAGGCATCCCCCTGCTTTGCCTTCTGAATAACTGCCTACCTTCCTATTCCATGTGGTCCTAGCTAGACTGCCAATCGCAGTGAATCCCAGATAATTTTGTTCTGACTAGCCACTGTAATTAGACCAGGCTTGTGACACAAACCCCCAGAACTCTTGTGTACATTGCAGTGGGAAGATAAGATAATCTGTTGCCTCTAGGGTCACAGTGTAGGTGTGTGGTAAACTTAAAGATGCATGTGGCCTTTTTGTCTTAGGGAAGAAACCCATCTGCTCAAAGAGAAGTGAAGAATCTGTGTGGGAGTAGAGAGAACTCTTAACGACATGTCTTGTGTTTCCGGATCTAGCATTAGGTGGAGCCAGTGCATCCTTTCAGCTGAATAACTAAGACGTAAAAATTCCCTTCTTGGGGTGGTTGGAAGTAGGAATTTGTAACCTTACAGTCTAAGATAGTTTTGGCAAATTCATAAGTTGTTCTTAAGAATAAAGAATATTATAAGATGTGGTTACCAGAGTGGGTGGAACTAATAAGAATGTTCTAAAATTATAGAATAAAACCGGTATAAATAACAAAGTTGATTAGATGGGAACTTGGAAGGGCTAATATAGAAAGGCTAATAAGAAAAAGAAAGTGAGAACTCAGATAATAGAAGTGAAAATCACTTTTGTCCTGAAGGTACCTACCAATTGCAACACCTTATGGGATGAGAGGCTCAGAAATGGAAGCCCAGAGCCTGCACAAAACTAGGGGTCAAATAGGAGACTTTTTTTTTTCCAGTAAGATGAGACCCCAAATTGGATGAGGGTGATTGACAAGTGAGCTAGCCTGCATCCCTGTTTGTGGTCTGGGTTAACATCTGGGTGGCACAAGCAGCCTGAAGCCGTGAACTTGGATTATGGTGGTCCCGGGGAGGTGGTGTTCCCAGACACCTAGAGGAACCTGCCTTAATCAAAGGTCTCACATTTAAAATAATTTTTCTTTCTTTTTTTTTTAAAAGATTTTATTTATTTATTTGACAGAGAGAGACACAGCGAGAGAGGGAACACAAGCAGGGGGAGTGGGAGAGGGAGAACCAGGCTTCCCGGTGAGCAGGGAGCCTGATGCGGGGCTCGATCCCAGCACCCTTAGATATGACCTGAGCCCAAGGCAGATGCTTAGCTGACTGAGCTATCCAGGTGTCCTTAAAATAATTTCTTTTAATGTTTTTTTAATCTAAAGTGAGCAGCACATAAAAAAGATAATCAGGCATACATGGGAGCAAGTACCATGAATATGAGCAAAAACTATCAGAAACAACAGAAATACAGCTAAGACTTTTTTTTTTTTGAATTGCTAGAGACTATGAAACAACTACCTCTATTATGTTTTAAGAAATAGGGCACCTGGATGACTCAGTTAAACCTCTGCCTTGGGCTCAGGTCATGATCTCAGGGTCCTGGGATTGAGTCCTGCATCGGGCTCCCTGCTGCACAGGGAGCCTGCTTCTCCCTCTTCCACTCCCCCTGCTTGTGTGTGCCTGCACGCTCTCGCTCTCTCTCTGTCAAATAAATAAAATCTTAAAAAAAAAAATGTCAGGCTTGGGGCACCTGGGTGGCTTAGTGGGTCATGAGATCAAGCCCTGCTTTAGGCTCCATGCTCAGCACGGCGTCTGCTTAAGTTTTTCTCTCTCTCCCTCCCCCTCCCTCTGCCCCTTCCCCTCTCCTCTCAGATAAATAAAATCTTTTTTTAATAAAAAAAATATGTCAGGCTTGAAAATCTCTAGGGAGTAGGAAACTATAAAAGGTTACATAACAACAAATAGAAATTTTAGAAGTAAAAATTATAAACAATAAAAAACTTGATGTGTGGTTTTAATAACAGAATAAGCACAGCTAAAGAAAGAATTAGTGAAATGCAAGGTGAGTCTGAAGAAATAGTGAAGAGAGGAAAAATGAGAAAAATAAGAAGTGAGTATGAGTCTTAGGACAAACGTAACATTCCGTCTGAGTCTCAGTAGGATGGGAGACAGAGAACCAGACAGAGACAGTGTGTGTGAAGAGGCAACAACTGACCTTTTGATACATCGGAATCCTTAGTCAGGAATCCCAGGGAAGGACAGAGTGAATAAGAAGAAATGTGCATCTAGATGCATAGTGAACCTATAGAAAACCAAAGAAAGAAAACATACAAACAGCAGGGAGTGGGGTGGGGATTACTTTCAAAGGAGACACCAGATGACTTTTGAAAGGCAATAGTGGAAGGCAGGATATAATGAAGTAACCTCCGTGTGCTGAATGAAAGAAGCTCTCGACCTAGATTTCTATTCCAGTGAAAATATCTTACAAGAATAAAAGACTTACAGCAAACAAAAACAATTTGCCGTGAGAAAGAAATTTTAAAGAATTAACTTAGGCAAAAGAAAAGTCTTGAGATGCAAAAAAGAATAAACAAAGACTCTTAAATATGTTCCTAAAGAAAAATGAAAAATTGTGTGAAGCAGAAAATACTGCATTTGAAAATACAGAATTAAAACACATGTACAAAAGCTAAATAATCAAGGAGTTACATGACATAATAATCAGAATTGAAAGAATGAATTGGGATTGAAAATTATTGACAATTTTGGGGCACCTGACTGACTCAGTTGGTAGAGCATGTGACTCTCAATCTCAGGGTTGTGAGTTCAAGCCCCACATTGGGCATGGAGCCTGCTTTCAAAAAAAGGAAGATTATTGACAATTTATGTAAGTATGAAGCCATCAGACATCAACTTAGTAGTGGGCATAGGATCTGAGTAACCTAAGAAGAAATATGAATAATAAAAGTATGAAAAGTGTTTTGTTTTTTTTTAAGATTTTATTTATTTATTTGTCAGAGAGCGAGAGAGCACAAGCAGGGGGAGCAGCAGGCAGAGGGAGAAGCAGGCTCCCCGCCAGGCAAGGAGCCCAACGCAGGACTCGATCCCAGGACCCCCGGGATCATGACTGGAGCGGAAGGCAGATGCTTAACTGCCTGGAGCTGCCCAGGCGTCCCTGAAAAGTGTTTCTTAAGCGAGCAAGGAAATTCACCTACTTTGGTAGTATTGAGGTAGTCATAGTGATTAGGTCCTAGCTCTCCAAAAATGTTGGTGAGGCTGATAAATTTAGTATATTTTATTTTATTACTATGTTTTTTTAAATAATGTGCTTTTTAAAAGTAATCTTTACACCCAACATGAGGCTTAAACTCATGACCTTGAGATCAAGAGTCACATGCTGTATCAATTGAGCTAGCCAGGCACCCCAAATTTAGTCTATTTTAAACATTTCTGAGAACAGTGTAAAAATTTTGGCATTATGTATCAAGAGCTATAAAGATGTTAATACTACTTAATGGGAGTGCCCGGGTGGTTCAGTCAGTTGGGCGTCCTAATCTTGATTTCAGTTCAAGTCGATCTCAGGGTCAAGGGAGATCTCAGGGTTCAGGGATCAAGCCCCGCATCAGGCTCTTGCTCAGTGGGTTGTCTGCTTGAGACATTCTTTCCCTCTGCCCCTCCCTTCCCTCCACTTGTGCTCTCTCTCTAAAAGTAAATAAATCTTTTTAAATAAAGATGCTCATATGAATCTATTTCAGTATTAAGAATTTTAAAATACGGAAATAAGACAAAAGATTTATGAAGATGTTCAGAGAAATTGTATGATTCTATTTTGATAGGCTATTATGTAGCTGTATAAATAATTCGTTCTGTAAGAATATGGAATGTGACCGAAGGTACATGATGCTAGTTGATCATTGTGGCAAGGTCGATGCACTGATTGTGGGTTAGCCTCTTTGGAATTTTACTGATTTATCTTGAGAATCTGTGTCTCTGATGTCTCACATGCATTTTAACTGTAGTATATCATAAAACTGTATTTGTGTGTTCCTCTCAGGAAACCTACCTTGTTACTCTATTCTATGGGGATACTCTTATACCAGTAATCAATCCTTGGGAGGCTGGCAGTGAAGAATGCTCACATGGAGTTGGAATGGACCTTTGTATCCTGGTTTATGTTCCCTTAAGTTTTCTTTTTCCTTGGTTAACTCTGGTTACAGCTACCACCGTGGTGGCTCGAGGGGTCATGAGAATTACTTCTCATCATTAAGCTTACCTGAGTTTACTCAACATAGTGTAGCCTCTAGAGCAGTATAGTTTTTGGGTTTTGTTTTTTTTTTTTAAGATTTATTTGACAGAGAGAGACACAGCGAGAGCAGGAACACAAGCTGGGGGAGTGGGAGAGGGAGAAGCAGACTCGCTGCTGAGCAGAGAGCCTGATGCAGGGCTCAGTCCCAGGACCCTGAGATCATGACCCAGGCTGAAGGCAGACGCTTAACGACTGAGCCACCCAGGCACCCCAGCAGTGTAGTTGTTGTGATGATGACCGTGATCTTCAATATAGCAGCCACTGGCTACATGTGGATATTGAGCACTTGAAAGGTGGCTAGTCGTACTGAAATTTTAAATTTTAATTAAAATAGTTACATGGGGCTATTAGCTACCATAGTACATCTCTAAAGGGATAATCCACGAGGTTGTTCCTTGACTGTTGGTCTTCTGCCTTTGATGACTGCTTTATAGAGATCACGTTTTCTCTTGTAAGCTCTTCATAAGGCCTCCTTTATTTTATTTTATTTTATTTTTTTAAAGATTTTATTTATTTGAGAGAGAGAGAGAGCACATGAGGGGGGGAGGGTCAGAGGGAGAAGCAGACTCCCTGCTGAGCAGGGAGCCCGATGCGGGACTCGATCCCGGCACTCCAGGATCATGACCTGAGCTGAAGGCAGTCGCTTAACCAACTGAGCCACCCAGGCGCCCCATAAGGCCTCCTTTAGATATACATGGGGGAGCAGGCACTTTGTTACAAATCCAGAACCAGAAGTCATTTTCTTGTCTTAACACGGGTTTAGTCTATGAATTGTCTCCGGTCAATTTTTCCTCCTTTTCTGTATATAGAAGATTCAGAGGGATCCATTCTTTTTTTTTTTTTTTTTTTGTATTTACTGTCTTACAGAGTACATGATCATTTTGTTCATTTTCCTTTTTTTTTTTTTAAAGATTTTATTTATTTGAGAGAGAGGGAATGAGAGGGAGAGAGAGCACATTAGAGGGGGGAGGGTCAGAGGGAGAAGCAGACTCCCTGCTGAGCAGGGAGCCTGATGCAGGACTCATCCTGTGACTCCAGGATCATGACCTGAGCCGAAGGCAGTTGCTTAACCAACTGAGCCACCCTGGCGCCCTGTTCATTTTCCTTTTTGTTCCAAAGAATATCCCTAATGAAGTTTAGAGATAGAAATATGCCTATTAGCATTTCTTGAGTAGAGCGCTAACTGTCCCATTTTTAGTTGCTTTCAGTGGTAATTTTTTTGTTGTTCATTTCTAGTCACACACGCACAAACCCTGTTTAAAATAAACCAGAAAAAAACTACATGGGTTCTGCTCAAGCGTTTTATGGGAACACTATCTCCTGTGAAGTTCTTTTTTTCTAGGCTCCATGAATATACTTGTATTTCGCTTTTGTGCTCTTTATTCTTTCTCCCTTATAGGGTTGTTGTGACTATGAAATAGGTAATGAATAAAGCATGATGGGTATAATGAATAGATCTTTCTTCTTTTTTTTTAGTCTGTCCAACTCCTATTTAAAATGAGGGGGGCTCAAGGGACCCCTGGGTGGCTCAGTTGGTGAAGCCTCTGCCTTCGGCTCAGGTCATGATCCCAGGGTCCTGGGATTGAGTGCCTGCATCATGCTCCCTGCTCAGCGGGGAGCCTGCCTCTCCCTCTTCCCTTCCTCCTGCTCGTGCTTGCTCTCTCTCTGACAAATAAATGAATAAAATCTTAAAAAAAAAATAAAATGAGGGGGCTCATAAAAGGTTAGAGGTGAAAGGGGACTTTGAAGCAGGTGGTTGATATAGTGTCTCTGCTCACTGGAGGTCACAGAGCTACTTCGTGGTTGGGGACCCACAACACGGTCTGCCAGTGCCTGTCATGCCTCATGCTCTGTACACAGCCCGGCCTGGCGTGTGGCCCTGGTGTGTCGTCAGCATCACTGTTTGATGGCAGTTCCTTTCTGGGAAAGAGAAGAAAAGGGCAGTAGTTACTGGGTGAGGGGTGCAGGAAGAGTGTGTCTTGAAGAGTCTTGACTCAAGACTATCCAGGGAAATGGCCTCTTGGGACGTTCGGAGAATTTCTGTTGTGATGCAAATGCACACTTTCTTGAGAGCAGAAAGCCCCAAACAAAATGCATCCTTCCCCATCAAGCCCTACTGGACTCGTCACCTCTAAGGTTCTTCCCATTGTTTAGTGCTCCAATGTTTCCTGAGAAGTTCTGGTAATGAAATAGGACCTCTAATCACCTGGCATCCCTCCAGGGCTGTCAGTGTGATGTCTGTCTCCCATTTCTTAATACTCATTGAGTGTGAATGACCTCATGGCGGATTTCTGGCAATTTAAGGTGAGAAGTAGAACAATCGCAGTAGGCAGAAAATTGTCCCCGTGTTGTGTTCTGGCACTAAGAGTGGCTATAACCTTTGACACATTAAATTTGTGAAATGAGAACATGTCCCCCTTACCACGTCTCCTTTTTCTCTTTCTGGAGAATTGAAAGAAAAGTAAGAGTAGTAAGAAATCCTATGAACTTTCAGAAATAATGACAGTATATTCTAAGTGAATGTTATGATTATGGCAAAATAATATGCCTTTTTAGTTCATTTTGACTGAGCCACATTTTAATATAAATTTACTTAAACTCTTTTCCAGGTGAAAAGAATGAGACCTAGGCTGTTAGGGAGAGCAATTTCAGTGTTTTAAGCAATCTCTTGCTTAATACTGCTTTTCCTGATTTCTATCTCTATTCAGGACAGAGATCTTGTTTTGGAAAACAAAATTGTTTCTATTTGTTCACAGATTCAGGGATAAGTATCAGTTGTTTTTGTTACTGTTTTTCATTGTAAAGTGTTACTTCGTAAGTATGTACACTTTGTTACTTGTTGATGCCCAAATATAGCCTAGTAGTTAACTCACATGGTAACAAATGGTGGAGCTAGGTCACCTTTTTTTTTTTTTTAAAGTAAGCTCAGTGCTCAACATGGGGCTTGAACTCACTACCCCAAGATCGAGAGTCACACGTTCTGCCGATTGAACCAGCCAGGTGCCCCTAGAAAAAGTTTTTTTTAGTATTAGTGGTTGGTTGTTTTGTTTTTTTGAGAGAGAGCTCAGGAACTGGAGTGAGAGGTGGAGGGGGAGGGGCAGAGGGAGAGGAGAAAGAATCTTAAGCAGGCTCCAAGCCCAACACGGTGTCCTCCATGGGGCTTGATCTCACTACCCTGAGATCATGACCTGAGCTGAAATCAAGAGTCAGACGCTTAACAGACTGAGCCACTCAGGCACCCCAGTATTAGTATTTTTAAAATAGGTTTTTGATTTTGGCTTCTTAGAGTGTCTTTATGCAGTATATTTTTGCTTTTTTCAATTTTCAATTTTTCTTTTTTAAGATTTTATTTATTTTTTTGACAGAGACACAGCAAGAGGGGGAACACAAGCAGGGGGAGTGGGAGAGGGAGAGAGAGAAGCAGGCTTCCCGCTGAGCAGGGAGCCCGACGTGGGGCTTGATCCCAGGACACTGGGATCATGACCTGAGCTGAAGGCAGACACCTAACCCACTGAGCCACCCAGGCGCCCCTCAATTTTAAATTTTTATAAGATATACATAACAAAATTTACCATTTTAACCATTTTTAAATGTACAGCTCCCTGGCATTAAGTGCATTCATATTGTTCTGCAGCCATCACCATCATTTAGTTCCAGAACTTTTCATCATCCAAATAAAGTTCTGTGCACATTAACAATAAATCCCCACTACTCATTCCTCCTCGTCCCTGGCGATTACCATTCTACTTTCTGTCTCTATAAATTAGACTGTTATGTAGGTATCTCATGGAATCATAATATTTGTCTTTTTTGTGTCTGGCTTATTTCACTTAGAATAATCTTTTCGAGTTTCATTTATGTTGTAGCATGTTTCAGAACTTCTTTCCTCTTTAAGGCTGAATTATGTATAGCATTGTATGTATGTCTCCCATTTTGTGCATCCATTCAGCTGACAGTGGACATCTGGGTTGTTTCCACCTCTTGGCTATTGTGAATAATGCTTTTGTGAACATGAGTATAGACATATCTGAGTGCCTGCTTTTGGTTTTGGGTATACACCCAGAAGTGGAATTGCTGTGTCATGGTAATTCTGTTTAACTTTTTTAGGAACTACCAAATTGTTTTCCATCCTGGATGCACCATTTTACATTCCTAAGAGCAGTGCACAAGGGTTCCAATTTCTCCACATCCTTGCCAATACTTACTAAATGTTTAGTGTTTATGTGTTGCATTTTTATAGTGTTGGAGATTCAGCTGAGGCTCCTTGCTGATACCCAAGTATCAGAAAATGTTTTCTAAAGAGAATAATAATGCTGTATTATAAAGCATTCTTAGATGTTATTGTCCTGCAACCGATTTCCTTTTTTATTTTTATTTATTTTATTATTTTATTATTTTTTAAAGATTTTATTTATTTGATAGAGAGAGACACAGCGAGAAAGGGAACACAAGCAGGGGGAGTGGGAGAGGGAGAAGCAGGCTTCCTGCCGAGCAGGGAGCCTAATGCGGGGCTCGATCCCAGGACTCTGGGATCATGACCTGAGCCGAAGGCAGACGCCTAACGACTGAGCCACCCAGGTGCCCCCAACCGATTTCCTTCTTAGTAAGAACAAAGAAATTCTCTTCACCCAGCCTCTGTCTGCCTTACCCACTCTGCGTGTGCCTGGGAGGAAGGGAACTTTGTATTTATGTCCTGTGTTGAACTGTGATAAACTATCACTGGATCCTGGAGTGCTTCACCTCTAACTCTCACTTGGGATAATTTTTTTTTTTTTTAATTTATTTGAGAGACAGAGTATGAGCTGGGGGAGAGGGAGAAGCAGGCTCCCCGCTGAGCAGGGAGCCCCACACGGGGCTCTATCCCAGGACCCCGGGATCGGGACCTGAGCTGAAGGCAGATGCTTAACCGACTGAGCCACCCAAGCGTCCCTCACTTGGGAGAAATTTTAACTGGTTGTGGGTGACATCTGAATTTATTTTGGGGATTATGCTGACCTAATTTTATGGAAATTAGTTGGAAATTTAGGGGATAGATTTTTCTATCTTAGAGGATGGGAGTTTTTGACAAATTGAATACTCAGCTTCTGAGTTTTTTTTTCTCTTAGGCAAGAAAACTGTAAATTAGGCAGTCTGTGGAGGAGTCTCACAGCTCTGAACATCTGTTTAGAAGGACCTTGTGAATTTCTGCCACTCACTTTCTTATTTCTTTCCTAGGGATCATGGCCCAAGTAGCAATGTCTACCCTGCCTGTTGAAGACGAAGAGTCCTCAGAGAGCAGGATGGTGGTGACGTTCCTTATGTCTGCTCTTGAGTCCATGGTGAGATGGCTTTATAGTTCTAGAAAATGTTTATAGTTGGATAGGATTGAGTTCGCGGGTGAGATTGATTTTTTTTTTTTAAGATTTTATTTATTTGACAAAGAGAGAGACGAGGAGAGAGGGAAAACAAGCAGGGGGAGTGGGAGAGGGAGAAGCAGGCTTCCCGCCGAGCAGGGAGCCCGATGTGGGGCTCGATCCCAGGACCCTGGGATCATGACCTGAGCCACCCAGGCGCCCGAGATTGATTTTTTTGTAAACATACATGGTTTTTGGTTTTTTAAGAAGATTTTTTTTGCTTGAATAGTAGTTATGGATTTAGGCCTTTCAGATCATTTTATTACCATGTTTCAGAATATTCTTAACTTACCTAAATGTTTACTTTGTTACATTAAATTTCAGTTGTTTACCTACCAATATCTTAGGCAATTTCTTGTTGTGCAAGCAGTAGCTTTGAATTTATGTGTTGTTACTCATAAATGAAGTTACTCAGAATGAGTTTGTATATTCTAGTGTGGCGCTGGTGTTTAATTGTATCTGTATAAAGAACATTGGCAGAATTCTGGGCCATAAGAGCATACTTACTATTTATATTCTTTATTGTGCTATGCGTTCGTAGTTGTCCTTACCCCACTACCTTTTACTAAATATGTTAGTGTGTTAGCTCTTTATTTTTAAGAAACCTGTATTGTATACACAATTATAGTAAACTATTAAGTATCCTTTTGCTGTATTTTTTTTATTACTGTGATGGTAGTAATAATAATTTGCTTAATCATGTTTTTATAGATCTATAGCGGGAAACCTAGTATTTCAGCTCATAGATTTATAAGCATCAGACTTAGGTATTTTCTGACACATTGAAATTAAATATATCCTAACTAGGAGAGGGCTATGTATTTCCCATCCTAAGTGTTGACTAGTATTAGATAGTATTTAACCTCACAGGTGTCAGTATGACAGAGTTTGCAGGTTTGTTGCCTTTCCCCATTAAGGCATTTTTTCCTTCTTTGTACTATTTGAGAATTTTGAAAAATTCTTTCCTTAAAGAATGTTAGTGGCTATATACTGTTATTTTTTTTTTAAGATTTTATTTATTTATTTGAGAGAGAGCACAAGCAAGGGGAGGGGCAGAAGGAGAGAGATAGACTCATAAGCAGACTCCCTGCTGAGCAGGGAGCCCCACCCCGGGCTCAATCCCAGGACCCCAGAATCATGACTTGAGCCGAAGGTAGACATTTAACTGACTGAGCCACCCAAGCGCCCTTAAATAATAGTTCAGAGATTAAATCCTACTCTAGCTTTGTTTTGTTTTGTTTTTTAAGATTTTATTTTATTTATTTGACACAGAGAGAGAGAGGGAGAGAGAGAGAGAGCACAAGCATGGGGAGTGGCAGGCAGAGGGAGAAGCAGGCTCCGTCTGAGCAGGGAGCGTGACGCGGGGCTCGATCCCAGGACCCTGGGATCATGACCTGAGCTGAAGACAGATGCTCAACTGACTGAGCCACCCAGGAATCCCTACTCTGGTTTTTCTTTTGTTTTTGTTTTTTAAAAGATTTCTCATTTATTTGAGACAGAGAGCACGAGCAGGGGTAGGGACAGAGGGAGAGGGAGAGGCAGACTCCCTGCTGAGCACAAATTTAAAAAAAGAAGAAAAAATATATAATTATATATTTAACTCCATAAACAGCTTTTTTTTTTTTTTTTTAAGATTTTATTTACTTATTTGACAGAAAGAGACACACAGCAAAAGAGGGAACACAAGCAGGGGGAGTGGGAGAGGGAGAAGCAGGCTTCCCGCTGAGCAGGGAGCCCGACATGGGGCTCGATCCCAGGACCCTGGGACCATGACCTGAGCCGAAGGCAGACGCTCAACCGACTGAGCCGCCCAGGTGCCCCTAAACAGCTTTTTTTTTTTTTTAAGATTTTATTTATTAGAATGAGAGACAGAGAGCACTAGAGGGAAGAGGGTCAGAGGGAGAAGCAGACCCCCTGCTGAGCAGGGAGCCTGATGTGGGACTCGATCCCAGGACTCCAGGATCATGACCTGAGCTGAAGGCAGTTGCTTAACCAACTGAGCCACCCAGGCGCCCCTAAACATCTTTTCTAATGCCTAAAATAAGTGAGGTATTTTTATGCATCAGTAGGGTAACATACTACTAACATAGTAGAAAAATAACCAAACGATATTTTAATTTACAGAGAAATAGCTAAGGTACAATACTCTTTAATTTTGATACCAACCAGTCAGTGGATTATTATTATTATTATTATTTTTAAAGATTTTATTATTTTTTTTTTAAGTAATCTCTACACCTGAAGTGGGGATCAGACTCAACAACCCCAAGATCAAGAGTTGTCATGCTCTACAGACTGAGCCAGCCAGGTGCTCTGAGTGGATTATTGATTATACTAAGATACCGTTTTAAAATTTTTCTGGAAAAGTTACACAGTATCATTTGTGAGAATATTTTGATTTAGATCTTCTAGAAGGTCAGATGGGAGTGTGAACTGATAGAATCTTCTTAGAAAGCAGTTTGCAGTAGGTTTTGAGAACCTTAAAAGTATTTACTTTCAGAGTCAAAAGTTTTTTTGACTCGCTTCATCTCTCTGACACTCTACACACAAATATTTTGTCCCCAGATTATTTCAGTGTTATTTTAAGGAGTGATAATTAGAATCACCAACATTGCCAGTAATGTTAGTACTAAAGAAAATAAAATGGAATGTTATGTGTTAAGATTTTTGAGAATTTTTAATTTCATAGGAATATACTTAGTAGAAGCCATACTTATTAAAAAAAAAAAAAATACCCGAACATGATTCCCATGGTGTATTCAGACAGAGATACTTCTGGATGTGGGATTATGTAGTGGATGTTGTGATGTGGCTTCAGATTTCCCTTTAGGACTGATGGCCTTGATCCTTCCAGCTGCTGGGAGGGTTTGAGGCTCCCTGGCCCAAGGTCTCCCGTTTCTTTGGGAGGGCGATCCCAGCTCCAGAGCTCCCCAGATGCAGCTACACCAGCTATCAACTCTCCCTCTGCTGAATCCTGCGCCCCTCACATCTCATGAGTGTTGATATTGAGAGTACTCTCCAGTAAGCCTGGGTGGAAATCTGAGTCTGTTTCATGGGGATTTGACCTATAACAGATTACAAGGGATTTCTGCCTTTTTTCTTATATATTCTGTTTTTTCATGTTTAAAATAGGGGTTGAAAACCATATAGAAAGAGAGGTACCTTTAAAAAATGGTGACTCTTGGGCACCTGGGTGGCTCAGTCGTTAAGTATCTGCCTTCTGCTCAGGTCATGATCCTAGGGTCCTGGGATCTAGCCCCTTATCGGGCTCCCTGCTCAGTGGGAAGCCTGCTTCTCCCTCTCCTGCTCCTCCCCCCCTGCTTGTGTTCCCTCTCTCGCTGTCTCTCTTTTTTTTCCTCTTGCTGTCTCTTTGTCTGTCAAATAAATAAATAAAATCTTTAAAAAAAATAAAAAAAATAAAAAATGGTGACTCTTTTTATATGATAATCTAAGGCCAGAAACTGGGAACTTCATCTGATTTCAGATACTATAGAAAGACAATTGAAGTGATAATTTTTAATTTATCCAGCAGAAATAGTACTTTAAGACATCTATATGTAATATAAGGTTTGCTATTTGTATTTTAGTGTAAAGAACTGGCCAAATCCAAGGCAGAAGTGGCCTGCATCGCGGTGTATGAAACAGATGTGTTTGTCGTTGGAACTGAAAGAGGACGTGCTTTTGTCAACACCAGAAAGGATTTTCAGAAAGATTTTGTAAAATACTGTAAGTGTTGTATTTTTATCTTTTGTATTTCATAAATATTGTGCCTAAATATTTATGGATAACAAATGTCGTCTTATTTTCTAAAGCAGAATGAGATTTATACTAAAAGGACTTTCTAAAATGTCTAGAGACACATTTCAAAATGCTCAAAATGTCCGCAACATGGTAATATATAAGGGTAAATACTGAAGAGTTTAAGAAAAATGGTAAATGTTTATCCTGTGTTCCTTGGTTGGCGTTACTTTGGATTAGTGCCACACCTGAGAAAAAAGGTAGAGAAATCTTGAATTGATTAAAGGTTCTTATTTAGTTATTTTCTTGATAGGTATTTGGCGTGTTAAACGCAAGTTCTTCTCTGTGCACAAAATTTGTGTAAGCATGCTGCAAAGTTAAACCAGTCTCTCCGATTCCCTCCATAGAATCAGCTTGTCAGGGTTCTCAGTGCATTTTGTGGTCCTCCGATTGGAAGTTCATCCAACTGGTGAAAATTTAACTCGATACGGAACAAACGCAGTAGAGAAGTTTGCTGTAGGCTATTACTGCCTATGGTCTTACACAGTCAGACTGGTTTTATATCCTTGTTTAACCTCACACTGCCTGCCGGTCTCATATTGTCTCAGTGATACAGCCTCTTCTTAAACATGGAAAGAGAACAAAATGGTGGGGATGTCTGCAGGCATATTGTGTGTGTGTGTGTGTGTGTGTGTGTCTTTAAGTGCCAAACTTAAATTTCCACTATCAAGTTAGATCCAATTCATGATAAATTGAACAGATCGTGGGTAAATAGTTTTCTTAATTCATTAGTTCAATTCTCAATTGTATTTTTAGTCCTTTTTAAAAAAGCATATCTTCTCTACACTGCAGGCCCCCTCCACGCCCCACTATAATCTTTCAAGCTTTATATATAATATATTTAGTATAATCTATTTAAATTTTTTTCATTATTTCTGATCGTTTTGAGAATTTTTAAGGCTTTGATCATGTTTGTATATTTAAGTTTATAGTAATAATGTTGTTTTGATTATGTGTATATCAGCTGCCATCTGTCCCATGAATACTATAATCCCACTGGCAGCTGTGTTTATATTTCTGTTCCCTATACTGACTTGCTTATGTGGTTCTCCAGTGGTTAGAACTAAGCATTAGGGGAATTGTCCTCAGTTGCAAATTGTAGTCCCTGCCTATTAGTATTCATAGTTTCTTTTTGTTACCAGTAATTTAATGCCCTAGAGAATAATCTTTGGATGTAATTCTCAAGTACATAATATTTGTTTATATAAAGTATTTTGTAGATAAGGATCAGTAGTGGTCTTCTGTAACCTAATCAATAGGTTTATGAGTTAGTTTTACAATTTCTTGGGGAGAATTCTCTTTCCCAGGGTTTGGAAAAGCACTGTCCAGGAGCAATGAGATGATATTAATCACTCATAATTTAAAATGTTTGAGTTAATGACAGTAAGAAAGAGAAACAAGTGAAATTTATTTTAGTGGTTATAGTTAACCCAATATATTTAAAACATTGTCATTTAACATGTAGTCAACATAAAAATGATTAATGGGATATTTTGCATAGTCTTCTGTACTAAGTTTTCAAAATCCAGTATGTATTGCAAATTTACCACACATCGTAATTTGGACTGGTACATTTCAGGTGCTCAGTAGCCACAGGTGTCTAGTGGCTATGTGTTGGATTTTTTGAACCTGGAATGTTTTTTGTGATGGTGATAATCTCATATTTAAGTTTGTAGGTGATAAATTACTCTGAAGATAACTTTCTGCTTTTTAATCTAGTAGCTAATTTTTACTTTACAGAATTTTTAGTTACAGCTGCAATTATTTTAGAGATGATGACCGTTTATATTCAAGTCATTTGTTATAGGTTTTTATTTTGAAATGCCCCTCCTCTCCTTTTTTTTTTTTTTAAGATTTTATTTATTTGAGAGAGAGAGAGAGCATGCACCCCCATATGGGGAGGGGCAGAGGGAGAGGGAGAAGCAGGCTACCCGCCAGTAGGGAACCTGACACTGAGCTCAATCCTGGGACCCTGAGATCATGATCTGAGCTGAAAGCAGCCACTTAACCGACTGAGCCTCCCAGGCTCCCCTCTTTCTGTCTTTTTATAATAAATCATAAATATTAGAATATTAGAAAAAAGTATTCTTACGGAAAGGCAAATACTAAGATAATGGATAAGAGCCTTTTATATCGTTAATTATTTTGCAGGTGTTGAAGAAGAAGAAAAGGCTGCAGAGATGCATAAGATGAAATCTACAACCCCGGCAAATCGGATGAGTGTAGATGCTGTAGAGATTGAGACGCTCAGAAAAACAGTTGAAGACTATTTCTGCTTTTGCTATGGTAAGGTTATACACTTGAATTTTCTAAAAGAGACATATAATTGAGTTTGCTAAAGGGTAAATTGTGTAACTGGTTTCACAAACTGCACATTTTGACAAACTTCAGTTTGAGTCAGTTTCCAAACAGTGGGTTAACATCAGGAATGACCTTACTTCCCATTTCTTATTTGAAGAAACCCAGAAACAAACAAGTGTACCTATTAGAGCTGTGGGGTAGGGTTTGTTTTTTTTTTTTCTTTTTAGGAGCAGTTTTAGGTTTATAGGAAAAGGAAGAGGGAGGTAGATTTCCCATGTACTCCCTGGCCCAGTACCTGCATAGATCCCTCCCACTATCAACTCCCCCACTCCCTTCCCCAGAGAACCTACGTTAACACATCATAATCATCCAAAGAGAACTGTGTATTTTTGCCCTGTGTGCTGATCTCACCAATTTCCTGAAGAAACCACCTTTTGTTAGTCTAAACACATGGTAAACAAAGCTCTTCAGAAAACAGTGGAAGGGAGAAGATACTGGTTACACTGTGAGGTTGTAGGTAAAATTCATATCTGGGGAATAGGGTTTCTAGAATCTGTGGACTCACTGCCTGATATACACAGACAGTGTGGTAGAACACACTCAGTTGTGAATGTCCGTTGTATTTATCTAATTAAAGTTTTCAATGAGAATATTGGCCAAAAATCGCCTGATATTTTATGGTAACAGTAGGACCTGTTAGGTTTCCATGTTCTAAGGCTGAACTGTATATGTAAAGATTGTATTATACCAGGGTGAGGCTATTTTAAAGAAAGACAGTAGTGGAAGAAATCAGCCATTGTTTCTTTTGCTTTGTATAGATTTTATATAAATATTTTACATACTTTTCATTTTGGCCTTTTGGATCTGTTTCAGGCTTAGAACTTCGAACATGGGAATAGGGCCCTCTGATATTTCGAATTTGTTTTAAAATCGGATATTACAAAATAACATGAGTGCTGTTTGTTCAGCCATGATAAACTAATGTTGGTTTTGTTTTTTAATCTCACCATTTAATGATGTTTATCCTCTTTCTACCTCACATCTGTCCCTCACCCCCAGGGAAAGCTTTAGGCAAATCAACAGTGGTACCTGTTCCATATGAGAAGATGCTACGAGATCAGTCCGCTGTGGTCGTGCAGGGGCTTCCGGAAGGAGTTGCCTTTAAACACCCCGAGAACTACGATCTTGCCACCCTGAAATGGATTTTAGAGAACAAAGCAGGGATTTCATTTATCATAAAGAGGTGAAGTACTTTATCCCTTGCCCATCAGCAGTTTTGTATATAAAGTTGAATATTCAGCTTATTTTAATATATTTTTTAAATTCTTGTTTACTGTAGAAGTTATTTAAATTTATGCTTTTTTGTTTTGTATATTCATGTGTAGTTTTTTTGTTTTGTTTTAATGCAGACCTTTCCTAGAGCCAAAGAAGCACCTAGGTAAGTGATTACTTTGTTTCCAGATAGTTCTAAACCTGTTGGGCCAAATTAAACACATTTTTCTGATTTCTCTTTTATTTTGAGAATATGATGTTAAGACATCTTGGAGTAGGGTGTTCTATATAAACCAGTGAAAAGTCACTGAGCTGAAAAAGTAGACTTGTTTTTTGTTTTTAGCTCTGCTACTTTCTTTATGATCTAGTCAAGGTTTTACCCTGGCACCATGTTCGATCATATACTGGATCTGCCCTCATTTCCCAGAATTAAGAGGATGACTCAATTACCTAGCGTTCATTGAACGGGCGCAGAATTGTTGGGCACGAGATTGGATGGGGAGGGGATACACAGCCATGCATCAGGCAGTGAAGCTTTGGAGTGCTGGTAGTTTAATGGAAGAGATAAAAAAGCCCATAAAGTCACCATAGCAAGAGCATAACCTACACACTGTACAAATGGTTAGAGAAGGTACTGTGGAAGTTCGTTGGAGGAAGGATTCATTTATAACCCAGGAAGGCTTTCAAGTTGAAGAGGGCATTAAGATGGGCCCTTGAAGAATGAGGAGGATTTCAACAGGACTTCCTTTTGGGAAGTTTGAGCCATTGCATTTGAAGGGAAAAGTGATTTTTAGAAGACTGGTGCCCTTTGGAGGCAGGTTTATTTGAGACTTTTGAAAATAAATGACCATTATCATTGGTAGTCTCTTAACCAGTGTAAGGAAGAAAGGACAAAATAATATATACATATACCCATATTTTATTGTTCGTTAAATAACCTTCGTTTTCTTCTCATCACGATGAAAAGATTACTATTTTAGATGCTTTATTGAGGTATAATTGGCACGACATAAAATTCACCTGTTTTAAGTATATAATTCAGTGGGCTTTAGTAAATTTATAATGACAGAGTTTACAAAGTTTTACAGTCATTGCCATCTAATTTCAGAATATTTTCATCCTCATCTCTTATTATTTCCATGAATGTTATATAAATTAGATACATAGTGTATATCCTTTTAGATTGTCTTCTTTCACTCAGCATAATTCAGTTGAGGCTCATCCAAATCGTTGGGTGTATCAATAGTTACTTCTTTTTTCTTGCTGAATGGTAGGTATTCCTACATATGAATATACCACTCATTTATCCATTCACAGGTTGATAGGCCTTTAGATTGTTTCCACTGAGCTGTTACGAAAAATACTACCATAGACCTACTTGAGTAAGTTTTTGTCTGGACATATGCTTTAATTCCTCTTGGGTATATATACCTAGGAGTAGAATTGCTGAGTCATAGACTAATTTTACATTTAGCTTTAGGAAGACTGCCAAGCTGCCCTCTAGGTGCCTGCACCATTTTATGTTCCTCCTGCCATTGTCTGAGGATTCCAGTTTCTCCGCGTCCCCGTCAGCACTTGGTACTGTCTTTTTGGTTTTAACCATCCTAATGGGTGTGAAGTGCTGTGTCACGGTGGTTTGGATTTGTATATCCCTAATTACTAATAAAGTTGCGTATCTTTTCATGTGCTTAGTGACCATGTGTATCCTTTGGAGTAAGGTCTGTTCAGGTTCTTTCCATGTGTTTTTATTGGGTTATTTGTAGTTTTATTATTGAGTTGTAAGAATTCTTTATATATTTTTGATACAGATATTTTCTCCAGTTTTACAAGTTGTCTTTTGACAGTGTCCTGTGAGGAACAAAAGTTTTTAATTTTTACAAAGCCTGATTTAGTCTTTCCTCATTTGTGCTTTTGATCTTGTATCCAAGATTGTCTGTTGCCTGACACAAGGTCATGAGGATGTGTCCTGTTTTCTTCTGTAAGTTTTATAGCCTGAGTTGTTACATTTGGATCTGTGGTCAGTTTTGAGTTAATTTTTGCATATGGCACATGGTAAGGTTGTAAATTCCATTTTTTGCATGTGGCTATCCAGTTGTTCCAGCAGTTTGTTGAAAAGACCATCCTTTCTCCCCAGAAGTGCTTCAGCATTTTTGTTGAAAGTTAGTTGACCCTGTGTGTTTGTTTCTGGACTTCTACATAGTGGATCATGTTGTATGTGAATCAGGACAGTTTACCTCTTTGCAATCTTAATGCTTTTTATTTATTAATCTTGTTACTCTAGCCAGAATGTCCAATACAATATTGAATGGAAGTGGTGATAGCAGACCTCACCTTCTCAATATTAGGAGGAAGACATTTGGGCTCTTGTCATTATGTTAGCTATTGTTTTTTGGTAGATGTCCTTTTTAAGACTGAGAAAGTAAAGATTTATTGTCTTGTTTAAATTAAAATTCCGAATTTTGTTAAGCAGTATTTTTTCCTGAAGTGTTCTAGGTTAGTTTTAATCTGCTGTTTGTATTTTTTGAAGTTTTCTACTCTAGAGACTTCTTTTGAAACATTGGGGCCTGGTTGTTAACTAAAGAATGTTTCTATAGGGTGTTTACACTGAATGGTGCAAGCAGGGGGGTTTGTATGACTCTGTTTTTTTATCATACCGACTGTCAAAGTAATTGGGAAGTTGCGATTGTAATGGGATGTTTTCCAGTTTTTAAAGTTTTTAATAACTTTGTTATTATTTGTATAAAGATTTTATTTATTTATTTATTTGAAAGAGAGAGAGAGAGAGCCCACACGAGTGGGGGCAGGGGCAGAGGGAGAGGGGTGAGCAGACTCCCTGCTGAGTAGGGAGCCAGATGCGGGGCTCGATCCCAGGACCCTGAGATCACCACCTGAGCCAAAGGCAGATGCTTAACTGACTGAGCCACCCAGGTGCCCCTTGTTGACTTATTATTGACATAAGATAAACTACCCATATTTAAAATGTACGGTTTGCTTAATTTTGATACACATATACACTGTGAAAACCATCAGTATAGTCAAGACAATGAACATATCTTTCACACCCAAGTTTGCTCTCAGCCCTTGGTAATTCCTTCCTTTTGTTTCTCCCTGCCCTTAATCCCAGGTAGCCATTGATGATGTCACGGTGGATTTATTTGCATTTTCTAGATTTTTAAAATAGTAATGGAATCATAGTAGGTACTATGTTTTGGTTTTGCTTCTTAATTTTGAGATTTATCCCTGTTGTTCAGCTGATGAGTATTCCAGTGTATAGGTATACTCCAATTTACCCATTTACCTGTCCATGAAAATTTGGGTTTCTATTTCTTGGCTGTTATAAAGAAGACCGCTCTGAATATTTCAGTGCAAGTCTTCATGTGGACATACATTTGGGTAAATACCTAAAATTGGAGTGGCACATGGTATCTACATATATACTTTTTAAAGAATGTGCTGAACTGGTTTTCAATGTGATTTACTCCATTTGGTGTTCCCACCGACAGTGAGAGTCCCAGTTGTTCTATATCTTTATCAGTATTTGGTGGCATCAGTCTCTCTTTACCTTTTTTTTTTTTTTTTTGCAGACATAAAATTCATGTTGTTGTTTTTTTTAAATATAAAATTCATGGTTTTGAAGTATGTAGTTCAGTGGGTTTTATTGTATTTCCAAGGTGGACAGCTGTCACCACAATCTAATTTGAGAACATTTTCATCACCCCCAAATAGAAGTCCCGTACCTATTAGCCAGTCACTGTTTGCCAGTTCCGAGCCAGATACACCCCTAACAGAAATCTTTATCAGCACTCCTGTATCACTGGAGGCTTTCCCATGTTGCTGGAGTAATAATACATTGTTGTATTTGTTTCAACGATAAAAATTTGAGCTTTTTCCTTAAGGGGAGAGGGTGCTGGTGGGTGAGGAGATGAAAGCTGTTGGACGATCCTCATCCCCACCTCCCCTCTTCACAGGGGGAGAATGAAGGACACCGTTGTGTGGATTCACACGGCACTCACCCCAGTGTGACCCAGGGCTGCAGGCGCTCCTGCCCTCACTCGTTCTCTGTTTAGGAACGTTGGAAATATTAGTCCCATTGAAAGTGTTGGCAAAACCTAAATCTTACTATTTCTTTTGTACATAGGTGGTCGCGTGATGGTAACAGATGCTGAAAGGTCCATGCTGTCTCCAGGTGGAAGGTAAAGCACAGTTCATCAGTACAAGTAAACCTCCACACCCCAGCGACTTTAGTTTTTAGAATCTTGAGGTATTAGAATATTAAAAAGGCCCATAGCACACGTCTTGAAGGTTAACATTCAGCTGATTCATTTGGGGTCCTATGAAAATGCAGTTTTTGACTGAGTAGTTCCTGGAGGAAGCTAAAAGCATAGGTTGATAACCACGTTCAGAAGAGGAGGGCCCGTCGAGTAAAGTGGAATTTGCAAGTTATTGTGCTACCCTACGTTGTTATACGTTTTTCCCCAAAAGGTTGATTGGAATTAAAGTACTAAACTCAGTGGACAAGTTACATTTATGCAAGAAATAAATACGTAAATTTAACATTGAGTCAGGTTTGCATTGACCTTGGTCAGGTGAATGATTTACGTGTTGGTGTGTGGATGGCCCGCATCAGTGCACAGCTTCATCACGCCTTCTTTTCCTTTCAGCTGTGGCCCAGTCAAAGTGAAAACTGAACCCACAGAAGATTCTGGTATGTGCTAGCGCTTTTAGAATCCCACTATGAAGTAAGGGAGCCTTTTCCTTAATTTAGAAGGTTGTATTTTGACTCGTTATTTACTGTGATTTTTTTTTTTTAATGTTTTGATGAGAAGCAGACAGAACAAATTTATTCCAATAGTGACATGATTATTTTTTTTATTTTTTTTTAAAGATTTTATTTATTTGACAGAGAGAGACACAGCAAGAGAGGGAACACAAGCAGGGGGAGTGGGAGAGGGAGAAGCAGGCTCCCTGCTGAGGTATTGCTGTTCCCCCCCCCCCGATGTGGGGCTCGAACCCAGGACCCTGGGATCAGGACCTGAGCTCAAGGCAGAGGCTTAACCACCTGAGCCACCCAGGTGCCCCAACATTATTTCTTAATGTTACCAAATATTATACTAAAACCTGAAAAGTTTAGTTACTGAATGGTAGCCAGAAGTTTGTTGCTAACTACCCGTTAGTAAACAAAATTTGTTACTAGGTTCCCCCCAATTATGTAAGAATAATAGTGTAAAATGTCAGCTCTTTCTACAGTGCTTTTTACACAAGCCAAGCAAATATCTCCTTACTCTCCCCGCCCCCCCCCATCCCCGTTTCTACTCTCCAAGGAGATTGCTTTTAACTCTACGCTGTTTTTTTTGCCTTCAGTTTCTTATTTTTAAATGTCAGCTTGTACTGTTATTTCATACAGATTTTTTTGGGTAACTTTATTGAGGTACAGTTTGCTGCCAAATTCACCTGCCCCAAGTATAAAATTCAGTGATGTTGGGTACATACTGAGTTTTGCAGTGATCACCATAATCTATTGTTGGAACATTTCTGTCATCCCAAATGGAAACCTGGTGCCCAAGTAGAAACTGTGTTCCCACCATTAGTCTAATTTTGGGTTTTGTAGGTGACCTGGACATTGCATATGAGTGGAATCCTACAATAGGGAGTTTTACATTTTGCTTCTTTTACTCTGCATTGTGTTGGGAGGCTCATCTTCAAAAATAGTTGTAGTGTACATAAGTAGTTCATACCTGAATAGTATTCCATTGTACAGATATACTACCTTTTCTTTATCCAATCTGTTTACCATTTGGTGGACATTTGAGTTGTTCCCACTTTCTGGCTGTTCTGAATAACATGGCTGTCAACATTCACATATTTGTCTTTGTTAGGAAAATACGTTTGTCTTCATTTCTCTTGGGTAGATAGATACCCAGGAGTAAATTGCTGGTTCTATGGTAACTCTGTGCTTAACTTACAAGCAACTGACAAATTGTTTTCCAAAGTGGCTGTACGTTCTTAGCAGCAGTGTATGGGGGTTTCAGTTTCTCTGTATCTTGGCCAACATGTGGTATTGTCTGTCTTTTTTGATAATAGCAATTCTAGTGAGTATGAAGTGGTATCTCATTGTGTGGGGTGTTTTTTTTTAATGCTTTTAAATAGACATTTTATTTTTAGAGCAGTTTTAGGTTCACAACAAAATGGAACAAAAAATATAGAGGGTGTTTTCATGGATCTTCTACCCTGCACATGAAAACCCTCCCTCCCACGATTAACATCCCACATTAGAGTGGTATTAGAAATGATGAACCAGGAGTGCCTGGGTGGCTCAGTCGTTAAGTGTCTGCCTTCGGCTCAGGTCATAATCCCAGGGTCCTGGGATCGAGCCCCGTGTCGGGCTCCCTGCTCCTAGGAGAGCCTGCTTCTCCCTCTCCCTCTGTCTGTCGCTCTGCCTACTTGTGCTCTCTCTCTCTGTCAAATAAATAAATCTTAAAAATAAACAAACAAACAAATAAATAATGATGAACCATTATCACCCAGAGTCCATAGCTTACATTAGGGATCAGTCTTGTGCATTTTGTGGGTTTTGATAAATGCATAATGACATGCATTCACTATTACAGAGCATACAGAAGAGTTCCACTGCCCTAAAAATCTCTGTCCTCTGCCTTTTCATCCGTCTCTCTTCTCTAACACCTGGCCATCAATCACTGATCTTTTTACTGCCTCCATTGTTTTGCCTTTTTTAGAATGTCCTAGAATTGGGATTTTAATTGCATTTTCCTAACGATGTTGAACATCATTTTATGTGCTCATTAGTTACTTCTATATTGGTTTGATGAAATGTCTTTTTAAATCTTTTGCTCATTCTTTAATTATGTTGTTTGTTTTCTTTCTTTTTTTCTTATTTATTTATTACTGAAATAGGGTTGACCTACAATGTTACATTAATTTCAGGTGTACAACATAATAATTCGACAATTCTCTACATTATTCAGTGCCCACCATGATAAGTATGACTACCATCTGACACCATACAACATTATTACAGTATTGACTACATTCCCTATGCTGTACTTTTAATCTCTGTGACTTAGTTATTGTATAATTGAAAATTAGTACCTTTTAATCCTTTTTCCCATCCCCCCATGCATCCCTTCTGGCAACCACCCGTTCTCTGTATTTAAGAGTCTGTTTGTTCATTTGTTTTGTTTTTTATGTTCCACATGTAAGTGAAATCGTCTTGTCTTCGTCTTGTCTGACTTATTTCACTCAGCATAATGCCCTGTAGGTCTGTCCGTGTTGTCACGGATGGCAAGATTTCCTTCTTCTTTGTTTCTCCTTTTTTTTTTTTTCCATTTTCTTTTTTTTGATATTTTAATTATAAGAGTTTTTTTATATATTCTGGATACAATTTTTTTAAATCAGAAACAATGTTTTGCAAATATTGTTTTCTACTCTGTGGCTTGTGTTTTCATTTTCTTAATGGTGTCCCTTCAAGCCTAAAAGTGTTTTCATTTTGATGCAATTCAGTTTTTCAGATTTTTCTTTTATCACATGGGGCTTTGATGTTTTTACATCTGAGAAAACCTAAACTCTTTGCCTCACCTGAGATCATGAGGAATTTTACATTGTGCTGTGTTTTTCTTCAGTTATACAGTTTTAACTCTTATGTCTAAGCCTCAGGCCTGTTTTGAGTTCATTGTTGCATGGGTTGCCAGGGAAGGGTCTGATTCATCCTTCCGCGTGTGGATGCCCTGCTGCCCTGGCATCCTTTGGGCATCCTTTGTTGAAAAGCTATCCAGTCCCCATCGGATCGCCTCAGCACCTCTATCAAACTGCAGGTGACCAAGTGTATTGCTGTCCCCGTGAACTCGAACGCCCAGTCTTAGACCAGCAGCACCACACTGTAGCTCATGTCATTTGAAGGTTTGGTTTTGTTATCTGTTAACATATGGAACAATGAGGATATAATGATTTTACTATCTCCCAATGCTGCAGCTCCTTTCCCACTTGGACCATCTAGTTAAATTGATTTTTACTGTTCAAATTCTTTGAGAACTGAGCATGATCTTGGACATTTTACTTTAATGTTTGCTTTCTTGCCATGTTCCATTTCTGGGGCGCAAGTGGTTTTGCTAATTTATAAAACATACAGCTCTTCCTGACTGGATTGCAATTCCATTGTTAGGATTTTTTTTCTTTTTTTAAAAGATTTCATTTATTTGGCAGAAAAAGAGAGAGAAAGCACAAGCATGGGGAGCGCCAGCAGAGGGAGAAGGAGAAGCAGGCTCCCTACTAAGCAGGGAGCCTGATGCGGGTCTTGATCCCAGGACCCTGGGATCATGACCTGAGCTGAAGGCAGACACTTAACCGACTGAGCCACCCAGGCGACCCAGGATTTTTTTTTCTTACTCTGGTTCTATGAATGAAAGCAACTTCATCTTTTAAAGATAATACATAATTTTAAAAGATCATTGTATTATACTAAGAATATAAGTTATAATTAGCTTTGGTGATTGGCAACGAGAAATGGACATTTACTGCATTTTCTTATTGAAGCCATATATAAACTGTGTAACCTGAGCAGAGGCTATAGCTGGGGTCCAGAAATTTTAATTGTGTCAAATGCAGTTTTATATCACTGCAAAATAGTGATGTTTTTGGTTTCACCTCTTAGAGGGGACGGAAGCTGATTGTAATTTTGTTATATCCCAGTTTGCGCTGTTGCAGAGCCTGTCACTGTGGGGCTTTTACTCTGCTCTCACATTAGTTAAAACATTATCTTGGGGCGCCTGGCTTGCTCAGTCGGTAGAGCATGGGACAACTCATGATCTCAGGGCTGTAAGTTCGAATCCCATGTTGTGTGTAGAGATTACTTAAGTAAAAAAATCTTTAAAACAAATTACCTTATGCAGTGAACTTCAGGC
The DNA here is from genome assembly GCF_002201575.2 of Neomonachus schauinslandi. Taxonomy (NCBI): domain Eukaryota; kingdom Metazoa; phylum Chordata; class Mammalia; order Carnivora; family Phocidae; genus Neomonachus; species Neomonachus schauinslandi. The sequence goes on along the minus strand of NC_058407.1, from coordinate 166,205,281 downwards.
TTAAGGTTCATCTAGGAACACAAGGATATTATTAGAAAATCTCTAAACTCACTTTCTCATGTTATCGAAATAATTAGAAATAATATATCATCTGAGTAGATGATAAGAAGGCTGCAGAAATCCTTAACCTGATTGGTTGGGCTATCATAAAGAGCTGTAAATGCCAACCCATCGTTGTGTTGAATAGAGAACCACTGGAAGCACTCTTCATAGAAAGAGGTGCACTTTCACCAGTTTCTTGGCCGTGTTCTAGTACAAACCAGTACAAGGATGAGGTGTAAGTAATTAGGAAGTGGAGGCACCATTAACTTATACAGATGGTTGGATTGTGTGTGTAGAACACCAGAGAATCAACTAGAGAACCGAAAACAACATGCTGAGAGTCTGACTTGACTTTGTGAAGTGTGAGAAATTCCAGATATAATAAGAGTTCCTTTGAAAGATTTCTAAGTACTACATTTGACTAAGAAAGAATTAAAAATGAAGGATGGCGGGGCGCCTGGGTGGCTCAGTTGTTAAGCGTCTGCCTTCGGCTCAGGTCATGATCCCAGGGTCCTGAGATCGAGCCCCACGCCGGGCTCCCTGGTCAGCGGGAAGCCTGCTTCTCCCTCTCCCAATCCCCCTGCTTGTGCTCTCTCGCTCTCTCTCTCTATCAAATAAATAAATTCTTTAAAAAAAAAAAACTTAAAAAAACACTTTAAAATAAAAAATTTAAAGGCTAATAAAAAATTTATTATTCATCGATATCCCATGGTAGTATTTCTCCAACTAACTAGCACTTTGTCTTGTAGACACTTGTGTATCAGCAGATACAGAGCCATCGCCTTACTGGGTTGAATGGCAACGAGGAACTCCACTGATGGGAACCGGAGGTTAACTGCCATTATTATAAGGCGGCAAAGGGTCAAAGAACACGTGCACCTTAAAATGATAAGAAAGGGGCGCCTGGCTGGCTTGGTTGGAACTCATGACTCCTAATCTCGGGGTTGTGAGTTCAAGCCCCATGTGGGATACAGAGATTACTTAAAAATAAAATTTTTAAAAATAAATAAATAAGATGATAAGAATACCAAAGTATCATCTGTAATAAAGCAACAGTTTAAGCAGTCATCAAGAATTTTTAAAGCTGCTGTTTCTATCTGCTCTTTACTGAGTATGAGCAGAGTGTTTGCCAATCTGCCGGCACAACTTCATCTTTGTTGGATTTTTATCTCCATTTCTTTAACTATACTAAGCATTTTCTCTTGCTTCTTGAATCTCTGATCATTAATTTTTTGGATTAGCTCTTTGTAAGTACAATACAACCCTTTGTCCTCTGTCTTGCAAGTAGCCATTCCCTGTGTCTTACATTCCTCTGACACATTTTGGCTGACTTTGCCATCCTTCATTTTTTTTTTTAAGATTTTATTTATTTATTTGACAGAGAGAGAAAGAGATACAGTGAGAGAGGGAACACGAGCAGGGGTGTCAGAGACGGAGAATCCCAAATGTTTTCCCCCCTCCTTTTCTTGTATAATTCCCTCCTGTTAGAATCCTGCCAATCAGATATTCTTAGTATATTTACTTCATTTGACCTGTGTCCTGTTGTCTAAGCCATGGCTCATTGCTCCCCTCCTTACCTCACTGCCACTCTGACCTTCCCTGTTGGGCTGGCACCACTCATGCTTGCCCCCTCATCTAGCTCAGGCTCCTAAAGCCCTCGCTCGCTTTCCCTGCCACTCCTGTCAGTCCTCTTCTCATTCTGCCACCATAGGCCAAGTCTTAGTTTTTTTGGGAGACGTGCAAGAAGGTGCCATTGGATGTCTTTATTGGGAGGAAGTATTTGAATCTTTTATGTTTTTTTACAGAAGGTTTTTCCCTTTCTTTTTCATGCCATAGGAGATCTCAGTTTTCTGTTTAGCTTTTAGTTGATTGCACTTAAATCATCATTTTGGACATTGTTTTCTCTCTTTTATTCACATAGTCATTTCCTGAATAGTTTGTATCTAAAAGTAAACATGCTGAATTGAGAAAAGTCCTATTTTATTGAATTCTTTAGCTGTCTGTATGTATGGATATAATAGTGTTGCTATCATAGAGGTTTCTTTTTTCTCCTGACTGGACCATGACTGTTATACCCAAGAAATATATAAAAAATAAAGTAAAATGGAAATATTAAAAGAAACTGCAGCATAAATTGAGAATATGAAGATATAAAGTACAGGGGAGAAAAAAGCCATACCAGTTATTTGAATGGAGAAAATTTACTGTAATGCTGAACTGGTTATAGTCATTAGCTTTGTAACAAGAAAGAGTATGTTAAAGTATAAGTAACAACCCAGGGAATTGGCTGCCACCCCTAGAACTTTAATTTTGACTTACGAGGTGGGAGACTATTTGGATGTTACTGATGTCTGAGGGGACGGGGACGTGTTAAAACTGGTTCTGGTAGTGTTGGAAAAATTTTCCAGTGGGTCTTGCTATTGCTATGAGAAGGGTCTACTTTCAGCAGGTTGATGGAGGGCACAAGCAGTGACCTACCCTGATCGGAACAAGATGCAGACAAGAAGCCAAAAGGAAGTCACGGGTTCATGTTCTCTACTCTAGCCTTGTAGCCTCCTCCCTGCTGTGTTCCCTTGGGAGTTTTTGCAAGGAGCCAAACTGGTTTGCAGTCCAGGCTCCAGCAGGGTCTCAAAGGGTGTGTCTGGAACTGGGACAAGAGCTTCATGACCGCACTGGCTACTGCCTCTGGCTGCTCCATCCACACCCTTCTCCACGTATTTGGACTTTCCTAGAACAGCAGAACATCTGTTCCCCGCTGGTAGGATGTAGCTCTTTCCTACAGAGTCAATCATTTCTGCCCTCTCCCCAGAATGAGGACTTCCAATGTTCTGACAGTCATTGTGCCTATCCCTGGGAGACCTATTAGTGTCCATTCATGAGGTATATTATTTGTGTCTCAAATGTACTCTCAACCTGTTTGAATATTCTTTTTTCTAGAGGCTACATGGTAACAGAAGCTGAACAAAACTTGTAAAATAATAATGCAAAGTAGAATGGAGAGCAGTTTATATATCCAAATACATTGTATTTGCAGAAAGACACATTCCTAACATGGAAGAAAATATGCACAGTGTTCACATTTCTACAACTTGTCACAAGAATTCATACCTTCTTTAATTCATTACCCATTATATTGTATTTCCTTTGCCTTCAGTCAGGACCTTAGCTGGTAAGGTTGTTTACCTGGTTGAGGTCACCTGAACCTTCATTCCTGTACCCCAGTGGATTTGCCTTTTTTGTTTGCTTTCATTTTTCTCTTAACTTTTACTGATGAACACTGATGTAGTAAAGAGACAGCCCACAGAATCTCAGGGGTTCGAGATTGTTCCCTGCCGCTGTTGTGGGGAGCAAGCCTGTTTCCCGTTGGTAATTGCTTGTTGCTTTAGGAGTAAGTGTCCCTTAGCATGGCAAGCTGGTTCTTTTTGAGCTATTTCCAGTTGACAGGATTCTCTGTGTGCTTCTCATGTCACATAGCGCCAGCACAGGATTAGTCCATCAGGAGAACTGTGTGGTTGTGCTTAGCCTTCCTACGTGTGCGGTTGGGCAGTGTGTGCTTTTGTGTCTAGCCACAGAGGTCCACGTCCAATTACCTATCCTAATTATTGGCAGAGCGTTAGGCAGAAAGGTGTATGTCGTACCCTTGTTAATAAAGGGATTTATTAGGAGGGGAAAAAAATCAACATATCTTATTAAAGTGATTCTTAACTGCGGAGTATTGAGTCATTACAGCTGAGGTTTACAAGTGATTTCCTTCCTTCCTTCTGTCCATCCTCCTTTCAGAAGGAGGCAGAGGGCAGAGGGAGAGGGAGAGAGACAGTCATAAGCAGGTTCTGTGCCCAGCATGGAGCCTGACGCAGGGCTCCCATGTCTTGACCCTGAGATCATGACCTGAGCCTAAGACAGATGCATAACCAACTGAGCCACCCAGGCGCCCCTACGAGTGATTTTCAATAGTTTGTAAAAGTCTGTAAAAGTCTTTTTTATTTCTTTAGTAAGCTCTACACCCAGCATGGGGCTTGAACTCATGACCGTGAGATGAGGAGTCGTGTGCTCTACTGACTTGAGCCAGCCAGGAACCCCTGTAAAAGCATTTTTAATGTTGAGTGAAGAGAGAGTGTGACTAATTTTCTTCAAATCCAAAGATAAGAATGTCAGAGAAAAAAGCAGCAAATAATCTCAGAAAATTAGTAATAGTTAAAACTTTGTTTAGTTTGGATTTTAGATGAATTTTGCCCCTTTGCTACCTAGCAAACTTTTGTCCTTTCAAAGTCTTTATGTATGCATTGCTTGCATTATTAGGGCAGGAGAGATTTTCCTACACCATCTACCTGCATGCCCTACAGTGTAATTAGATACTTTGATTTGTTTTTACAGGTATTTCCCTGGAAATGGCAGCTGTGACAGTAAAAGAAGAATCAGAAGATCCTGATTACTATCAATACAACATTCAAGGTAATACTATGCATTCCATTTTTCTTTCCAAAAGTTATTGGTGGTTAAAATTCAAATTTATCAATTGCTTGAGTTCGTTAAATACTCATTTATTGATTGTTTCTTGATTGGCATGCATGCTTATAATTTATCACTGGAATAAGATAGATTTCAAAAATGTGGCAGTGAAATAAGTAATCTGTCTACAGGGGAAATGTAAAATAGCCATTAATATTCTTAAAAGGACAAGCAAAAGTTGTGGCACAATTTAGAATTCAATTCTAGTTTCTAGTGTTAATTTGCAAGACACAAGAGGTCTTCTGAACCTCGAATGCTCTATTTGTGCAACAGAAAAATACTTGTCTAAGTATTATCATTATCTTAAAAATCTGTAAAAGGTAAGACATTAATAAATTTTTAGCTATTATTTATCACTTTGTTCCACATCTTTCTGCTTGCTTATTAGGGAGGCATTAAAGGTTGTGGTTTTATAATGCAGTTTGCTCTTACCCGTCATTGGATTTTAGTTTAGAAGAACGTTTTCTATATTTTATAGTCCATTTTATTTTTATAGATGCATAAAATACATGAAAATATTTAAAGTATAAAAGCTGATCAGTTTTGTTGTCGGTATATACCTATAAAGATATCTTCACTGCAGTCAGGATAATGACATTTCCATAACCCTCAAGTTTCTTTGTGTTCTGTTGCAATTCACTGCCTTCCCCAGCCAACCAGTGATCTGTTTTCTGTCATTTGACATGAGTTTCCATTTTTTTAGAAATTTCTATAGGTGGAATCATTATAAAGTATGTACTGTTTTCTTGGGATGGGATGTGACTTCTTTCATTCCACATAATTGTTTTGAAATTCATCCACAGTGTTACATATATCCATAGCTAATGCTGTTTTATTGCTGAGGATTATTCCATTGCTTGGCTGTCTACCACAATTTGTTTATCTCTGTATATTGATAGATATTTTGGTTGTTTCTAGTTTGGGGGGCTCTTAAAAAAAAAGTTGCTGTGAATTTTTGTGTGCAAATTGTTGTATGGAAATATGCCTTCATTTCTCTTGAGTAGATTCCTAGAAATGGAATAGCTGGGACATATGGTAGGTACTTAATTTTGTAAGAAACCCGCACAGTGCTTGTACTATTTTACATTTCCACCGGCAGTTGCTAGTTGTCCCACATCCTTACCAACACTTGTCGTGTCAGTCTTCTTTTTAGCCATTTTAGTGAGTGTCTTGCAGGACCTCATTTTACTTGTGATTTGTGATTTGCCTAATAGTTGTAGCTCATTTAAAAAGATAAGCCCTTACCAGTTCTGGAGCATTGTACAAGTTTTATGAATAAATTTATTCTGATTTGTAATCATGTGAATATCTGTATACATATATTAAACTGTTTCATCGTGAATTTCATTATTTTTATTTTTAAATTTATTTTTTTTATAATTTCATTATTTTTATTCGTCAGTTTTGAACACTTTTTAAAAATTTTTTTAAAAAGATTATTTATGTGACAGAGAGAGAGAGAAAGAGATCACAAGTAGGCAGACAGGCAGACAGAGGGAGAGGGAGAAGCAGGCTCCCTGCTGAGCAGGGAGCCCGATGCGGGGCTCGATCCCAGGATGCTGGGATCATGACCTGAGCCGAAGGCAGACGCTTAATCGACTGAGCCACCCAGGAGCCCTGAAAATTTTATTTCTTGTGATGTTAGTAATCACACGGCTAAGAGGTTGAGACAATTCTATGGAGTTTTAATTAAACAGTTAAAATTTTGGAAAAAATTTAGCCTTTATAAAAGTAGCTGTTGGTACCTTACTAATACATGGGCATAAATTTAATAAATATTGTGGAATACAATAGTCTTTTTTTGTTCCTACACAGATTATTTTTAAAATAAAAAGTCTGCCTTCATCTTTGGTATTGTCTGTTTAGAGTTGTGTTATTCTCAGCCATGAGTATGAAAGCTTTTCTGTCCCCTTTTCAGATTGTAGGTTGAGTGATTTAAAGTGATGCATGAGAAATGAGGGTTGGAAATCAGATGTTTGTAGAGGGAAAGATGGCTTGAAATGATGGTACCTTAGGTACAGTTAAAGGAGGTAGGAGCTATGTTTTATAAAAATTTTGTGGTTTTACATTTAGGTCTTTGATCAATTTAGGCCTAATTTTTGTATGGTGTGGAAGATAATTTGGTTCAAACTTAGGCATATGGATATCCAAATTTTCCAGTAGCATTTGTTGAAAAGACTTTTTTCCCATTGCATTACCTTTGTATCTCAATATTCTGTTCCATTGATCTGTGTGTCCTTTTGCCAACTTCACATGTGTTGAGTACTATAGCTTATAGTAAGTCTTGAAATCAGAGTGTGGGAGTCCTACAAAATTGTTCTTCTTTTTCAAAATTATCTTGTCTATTGTAGCTCCTTTATTCATATCAGTTGTAAAAATCAGCTTGGTGATTTGTTGAAAAAACTGTGGGGATATTGATAGAGATTATGGTGAATCTGAACAGCTGATTTGGGCTAATTCCCTTCATGCCCGATCTTTTGGTTCATGAACATGGTTTCTGTCTCTTACCTGTTTAGCTTTTCCTAGGTTTCTTTTATCAGAGCTTTGTTTTTGGCAGAGAGATCCCGTAGTGCACATTTTGTAAGATTTACATCTAAGTATTTAATGTTTATTGTTGTTACTGAAAATGGTACTGTTCTTTTACATTTCAGCTTCCAACTATGGCCAATCCATAGAACTGCGGTTGATTTTTAAGTACTGACCTTGTATCTTGTGACTCAGTTAAAATTCACTTATTAGTTCAAGCAACTCGTGGGTGAAGTCTTTGGGATTTTCTAAGGAGACAATGTCATTCCTTCTGTTTCCTTTCCTTGTGTTAATTGTGCTGTCTGGGACCCTCTGGTCTTGTATTGAACAGGAGTAGTGAGAGTAGACATCCAAATCTTTCAGTGTAATAGCTGTGGGGTTTTTGTAGATGCCCTTCATCAGTTCGAGGACGTTCTCTTGTGTTCAGTGCTTATAGTGATTGGATGTCGAATTTGTAGAAGGTCTTTTCTATATCTCTTGAGATAATTATATGGGTTTTTCATGTTTACTCTGTTAAAATGGGGATTGGTACTAATTTTCAGATGTTAAACCAGCCAGGCATTACTGGGATAATAAACCCTATTTGGTTATAATGTATTCTTTCTATGTATTATTGATTGTTCTTAAGAGGAATGTGTCAGAAGACTTCTTTTCTTGTAAATGTCTTTGTATTTGGTTTTGGTAATACTGACCTCAGTAAAATGAATTGGGAAGTGGTGATGTATTGGAAGAGTGTTTTTGTAGAATTGGTACTATTCTTTTCTTTAGTGTTTGGTGAATTTTGCCAGTGAAGCCACCTAGACCTTTTGGTTTCCATAATGGAAAGTTTTTAAACTCGGTCTGTTTTTTAATTTTTAAATTTCTTTTAGTAGTTGTGGGCTATTGAGGTTACGTATTTCTTGATTGAGCTTTAGCAGTTTGTGTCTTTTAGGGAATCTGTCTACTTTGCCTTAAGTGTCCTTTTTTTATTTTAATATTTGCAAGGTCTGTAGTGATGCCCCTCTCATTTCCAGTTTTCTTAATTTGTGTCTATCTTTTTTTCTTGGTTGTCTGGCTCAGGGTTTCTCAAGCTTGTCAATATTGACATTTTGATCCAGCAGTTCACTGTTGTGGGTATCTCTCTTATGCTATGAATTGTAGAATGTTTAGTAGCTTTCCTGGCCTTTACCCAATGGATACCAGTGGTATCTCCCTAGCTGTGACCATCTAAACTGGCATAATTATATGATATAATCACTCCCTGTGGAGTGGGGACACAGTCACTAGCAGTGGAGAACCATTGGTCCAGCTCTGGAGCTTTTACGTAATTTTCTTTTTTCTCAGAGATCCAGCTTTTATTTTCAGTGAGTTTTGCTCTTAAGTTTCTTTCTTTTTTCTTGTTTTAATTTTAATTTGTTTTTATTTTATGTTTCTTAAGATAGAAGAGTAAATCCTTGATTGCGATCTTTTCTAATACAAGCATTTAATGCCATAAATTTCCCTCTTAAGCATCAGTTCATCTGTAGCCCACAAACTGATTTATACTTAACTTTCATTCAATTCAAAACATTTTCTGATTTTCCTTGTGATTTCTTCTTTGTCCTGTCGTTTTTGTAGAGGTGTGTCGTTTTTTTCTTAAATAAGTTTTTATTTTAATTCCAGTGTAGTTAACATACAGCATTATATTAGTTTCAGGTTTACAGTATAGTGATTCAGCACTTTCATACAGTACCCAGTGCTCATTGCTGACAAGTGTGCTCCTTAATCCCTCTTCCCTATTTCTCCCATCCCCCTGCCCACCTCCCTCTGGTAACCATTTGTGTGTTTCTGTAGTTAAGTGTCTGTCCCTTTGTCTTTCTGATATTTTTTCCCCTTTACTCGTTTGTTTTGTTTCTGAAATTCCACATATGAGTGAAATCATAGGGTATTTATCTTTCTGTGACTGACTTATTTTGCTTAGCATAATATTCTAGCTCCATCCATGCCATTGCAAGTGGCAAGATTTCATTCTTTTTTATGGCTGAATAGTATTCCATTCTCTCTGTATTCCACATTTTCTTTATCCATTCATCGACAGACACTTGGGATGCTTCCGTAATTTGGCTATTGTAAATTATGCTGCTATAAACATAGAGGTGCATATATTCCTTTGAATTAGTGGTTTCGTATTTTTTTGGGTAGATACCCAGTAGTGTGATCACTGTGTCATAGCAGGAGAAGTGCGTAGTTTTAATTTCCACATACTTGTGGACTTCTCGGGTATCTTTCTGTTACTGATTCTCAGTTTTTTTCTGTTACAGTTGGCGAACACTCTTTGTATAATTTCAGTTATTTTAACTTTGTTAAGGTTGGTTGATAGTCATTTAGGTCTGCTATCCCTACTGCTATTTTTGACTGCTTGTTCTAGCAGTTAAAACAGTATTGAAATCTCCAACTGGCTTTGGATCTGTTTCTCCTTTCATGCTTTCTGAAGGGCTGTTGTTAGGTGCCAGTATCCTTAGAAGCTTCTTCCCTTGGACTCCTTTCTAGGCAACCCCCTTTGAGTGGTAACCCTTCTCGTGACCTGTAGCAACCTGCATTAGTTTTGTCTGGTTTTGTATTTCACGCAAGTGGAATCCTTTTGCATGTACTGGTTGTATTAGGCTTCGGGTTTTTTTTTTTTTTTTTAATTATTTAATTAATTATTTATTTATTTAAATTTTTAAAGTAATCTCTACACCCATTTTGGGGCTTGAACTCACAACCCCAGGATCAAGAGTCACACACTCCACCAGAATGATCCAGCCAGGCAGCACTAGGCTTCTTTTATAAAACAAAATTTGTGAGACATATTGTTAGGTGTGCTTATAGATTATTTATTTGCATTGCTATATTGTATTTCTAAAATACTTTCTTTTAAAGTGAAATAGTGAAACCTAAAGACATAATGTACATCTGCCCAGGTTTATGGAATCTTATTCTTTAGACATCTTCTCTTAGGAATGTTTGATTTTCATGACTGGGTAGACACCACTAGCATTTTGAGTGTGCTTAGAATGAATAAAATCCAAATATGTGTGTTAAAACATACATAGCTAAAATTAAACATCATAGGTAGTTTGAGAGGACAGTGATCTGGAATGGTATCCTGGGCAAATATTAACCACCAGAAATCAAGTTTAACATATGAATTTGAGGCCAAAGAAAAAAAAAAGTAATAGGTATAAATAGTTAAACTATATAATGTATACTAATAAGTAACTGAGGTGAAATAGCGATTATTAATATATACCGCGTGTGTGGGTATATATACACACACATACACACACAAACATATACCTTACAATATAGCCTCAAAATTAAAATAGAAATAAAGCATTGACACAATTGTGATAAATTTATAGACCTACAGTCATGTGGGATTTTTTTTTTTTAAGGTTTTATTTATTTATTTGACACAGAGAGTGCACGCACAAGCAGGGAGAATGGCAGGCAGAGGGAGAAACAGGCTCCCTGCTGAGCAGGGAGCCAGATACGGGACTCCATCCCAGGACCCTAGGATCATGACCCCAGCGGAAGGCAGATGCTTAACCGCCTGAGCCACCCAGGCGCCCCAGTCATGTGGGAGAGTCTAACAAATGACTGTCAATAACTAAAACATCATGCTCATGAATACCTATAGATTATAAGTAGAATGTTTGCATTCTACAGTAGAAAAATAAGCTAATTGATGCACATGTAGAATTCAGCACCAAGCACATAAATTTACAAAGCATGGATCTTTTACAAAAGTTGACTTTATCCTTGTTCATGGATAACCTTAAATTCTCTGAACATAATATAATTAGTGTAATTAGAATTCAGAAGTAAACAGGTTATTTATTTATTAAAGATTTTATTTAGTTATTTGACAGTGAGAGAGACAGTGAGAGAGGGAATACAAGCAGGGGGAGTGGGAGAGGGAGAAGCAGGTTTCCCGCTGAGCAGGGTCTTGATCCCAGGACCAGGACCAGGACCTGAGCTGAAGGCAGATGCTTAACAACTGAGCCACCCAGGTGCCCCATAAACAGGTTATTTAAAATAGAAATCCTACAAAAATGTACTTTGTGTTAAAGAGGACCTTAGTTTTAAAAAACTAGAGCAGAACAATACTTAGGTTACTATAAAGCCAGACTTAAGAAAAAGCAGCTAAAGCCGAACTTAGAGGTCAAGTAACACCCTTAGCTATCATTTAATTAATTGTTTTCTGCGTATTGTTTACCCAGGAGCGCATGACTAGGAAGCAGTGAATCAGGCATTTGAATTCAAGCCTCTTTCATTCAGCATCTTGCTCTTAGTTGAAATTTCAAATACAGTTTGTGCATTTTCTCTGAACTTGTTTTCTTCTATGACATGTTCTTTACTTACAATGTGTAGTTTGAGTCTTTAAAGTGAAATTTCTCATGAGTTAGGGGCACTTTTCAAAAGTCTTATAACACTATCCTATATTCAGAGATAGTGAAGTGTTTTGTATTCATTTTAGTACAAGAACGTTGTTTTTTTTAAGTAGACATTAAAAGCACAACGTTTTGTTGTCTGTTTTAGATTGATTACTCTCATCACTAACAAGCTTGATACTACATGTAACATGTTGTCAAAATCTTTATAGTGTTCTATGAAGGTTTAGTTAACTCAAAATACTTACTATATTAATAACTAGGAAGAACAATGTGAGGTTATTAAGGAATCCTGTGGGTCTGCAGGAAAGGGGGAATTGTGAATTAATAACTGTTAGTTTGTCTTGTTTCTGTTTCAGTGGAGATTCAGGCTTACTGATAGTTTAATTACATGATTTTAGAGATTCTGAGGAAGGTATAACAATTTGATTCTGCAGTTCTCTTCAGCATGACAAAAAATTAAATATTTGTAAGGGAGGGAAGAAATACACCTCGTGTGATAAATCTGCAATTAAAATCTGTATGAAGTGAAAGTTGCAGTTTGCTGTTAGGAACCAACCTTCTACTGGGTAGAAAGACCCATGTCCACCGTTTTAGACATGTCATTCCCATTCAATCCATATATGTCTGGTCATTTTCAAAATCTCATTGGACTGTCTATATACGAATTTATCTGAGTACACCTTTTCCATTCAATAAGACCATAAATGGATGCCACTCGTTTTGTCATATTTTTTTCATTTTGCCTTTTTTTGTTCATGAAAAGGCTGTATTACTCCATATCTCTCACCCAAATTTGTTTACTGAAGTGACCCAAAATATATTTTTGGGATTACTTTTGAAGTATTATCTTTGTATTCCAAAGCAGGCCCTTCCGAAACTGATGATGTTGATGACAAACTCCCCCTTTCGAAGTCTTTACAAGGTATAACCTTTTTGCTTCCGTTTTCCCACATACTGTTCTGATGTGATGTTCTTTATATTGGACAGACTGTGTTTTAGTATTAATATCTGTATTGTTACTTTTCTAAATGGAAAAGGAAAAAGAAAATGTATTGGCCTTTTTTTTAAACATAAATGAACTTCACAAGCAACAATTTTTCAAAACCAATTTTCCCTTTTGTGAATCTAGTAATGAATCTCGAAATGGGTACATGACACACTTTCATATTTAAGGTAAAGTACACATTTATACCTTATATCAGAATAGCCAGAAATACGGTGTTTATTGTATAGTTAGTAATGTAAATTTCGATAAGGTCATGTTTATACTTAGTTTTTAGAAAGATTTGTGAAATACCACTTTGTAAATAAATCCCCAAGTTTATTAATTGAATACTTTTCTGGGAATTTTTGTATAGTGTGCCCTAACTTGATGATTGTAGGCTATTTGTGATGGCTTTTACTTCTGTCTATTCTGGCTGTGGTCGAGTAGGATCTGGTTTTTTTTTGTTGTTTTTTTATTTTTAGTTTTACTTTGACTGTAAATGTAATTGCTTATTTCAGATTTAAAAAAAGAACAGAAAGGACCTGCACTCTTTGTGATATTAGGGTGGAACAACCTCCTTACCTTGTTATTCTTTACCCACCCTTTCCTCACTAAATACTGGTCTCTGCTCCATTAACTCCCATCCCTTTGACCTCACATCTTTGTTTCCATTGACTTTACAGTCAAAGAAGCCAATGCTCCATGAATTCAGATGTTAATGTTAAAGGTGTTGTGGGGGGGGGCACTGTGTTTTGAGAAAGCATAGTTTAAAAGTTAATTAAAGAATAATTCATGGTTCTAGATTTATAGATTTACCTAGCGTTTTGAGCTCAGGTGAGTTTTTATAATAATGGAGTAAGTGGAAGAGAATCCCAAGATAATTATGGCATCATAAAGCTAGACATTTAAAAACCCAAAGTATTTGACCTTATTAAGGCATTTTAAGTTAAAAGGTACTAAGACGCTGAATGGCAGTTATTGAAACTGTAATTGATGCTCTTTAAAAATCAAGATAAAATATACTTAAAACCTATGTCTGAGGGTCACACCGTTAGTATAGCTTCTGAGTTCAGTTATCAGTGGATGACCAAATAGATTGGATTTTGCTTCCCCTGTGTGATTTATTCTTACTCCTAGGTAATATAGTTTATTGATACACGAAGGCAGTGATTTGCAGCTTTTTCCATGTTTGCAGCTCAGACATTTAAGGACAGAGGATGAATATTCTGGGGCAGTTTGGGCAATTAATCCGAAGTGGCTCTCTAATGTTGTAGGTTACTTCTTTCCTATTTATGAGTAAAACTGCTCTAGTGGGATGAGCCTGTTTACCTTGTGACTGCCTAACCTGATACATTGCTTTATGTTCCAGTTTTTAGAAGCAGGCAGATTATATTACCTGAATTAAAATGCTTTTGAGACTAAAGGTAGTATCTTAAATTTTAACTTACGAGTTTCCTTTTAGTACAACTTTGATTAAATAATGGGGATTGAGTTTCCATAGCTTCCGCCATTGTAAAAATGGAAAGCAGGAAACATTTCACAGCCAAACCTGAACTTGTTTGTGTAGACTTTATTAATAGTCTGTGAGCAAAGATAGCATTTACTCTGATTTGTGTTTTTGTGTGTGCGTCATTGACAGATGAGCATGGTACCTTGAACCATAATTGTTCTGTATCTCAAATTCCAACATCTATCAGTAATTATATTGTATAGTTACAGTAAATAATAGTAAATCCCCAAACCTACTTAGGTTTATTTTATCTGTTTACATTTTAAAATAATTTTTTGTGCTTTCAAATAGAAGTGTTACATGTTTTTCTGAATTAGATCACATTGTTGGAATTAACTGCGAAAGAGTTAATCAGTTTGTATATGTTGTATGGTTAAGTGTTAAATTATTTGCAGTGTTGCCTAGTTTCTCTTCTTTCAATGTAAGTTTTTACTGGTATAGTATATGTGGTTTATTTTCTCTTTAGGGAGCCATCATTCTTCAGAAGGCAATGAAGGAACAGAAATGGAAGTACCAGCAGAAGGTTAGATATAAAGGGATTTTTAATTTGCAGTATTCGTATTGTGTTTGTTCTCTATTAAATATTACCCATAAAACACCTTATTTGGAACCAAAAAGATGATTATTTTGGTATGCCTTCTTAGCCAACAGGTTTATTTTTTTAGTCCTAAGATGTAATATACATATTTTACTCTACTGAGTAATAAAGCATGTGGGGATGAAAACGGAAGTGGTAAGTAAAACTCTTCATGATGCAAAATACTGCCCTTTTATCCTGATCGTCTTGTGCCATATTAAGGATCCCTTAAGAAAGAATGGCTTCAGTATTTTAGACCTAAAAATATGACTGGCTTCTGTTCCTATTTCGTTCTTAAACATATTATTTAATGGTACCATTTTTTGGAGTAGTATTTCCACATAAGATTAATAAAGGAGGGATTTTCTCTCTGATTATTTTTATCCCCACAACTACCCTGTGGAACTCCTTTTTCTGTTTCTCAGCCAATCCTCCTTCAATTGTGGCACTGAGGAAATACTTAACTGTGGTACGGCTCTTTAAATTCTCGCAATCCTAAGTGAAACTGTTATCTTGCCGAATGGCTTCCTATTTCTCAGCAGTTTATGTAGCTCCAGGAGAATTCTTGTAGATTTCTCCCAAGGAAAATGACTGGCATAAGGTATCTGAATCTTGTTTTAGAATTATGATTTCTCTCATAAACTGGTCATGTTGTGCCTTCTTTTTTCCCTGGAATAAAAAGGGAATCTGTACGATAAATTTTTATTCCTTATATTTGCTTTTTTATTTAACTTTTTAAAGTCATTAATTTTATTTCTACCTTCTTTTGAGGAGAAGGTGGTCTTAAGGTCCCTGGAATGTTGGCTAAGCTTTCCAAATTCAGTTTTAGAATTAGAATTAGGGTTTCTAACTGAAGTACATTTCTTGCAGAAAATATCGAGATGCTTATTTTCAACAATATTTGACATTTCTTTCTGAGAACTTTTTATAGAAAATAGTGTGGGTGATTTTTTTTTTCCTGATGTTTTACTGTGTGGAGGTAATAGATGTTTCCTCTGTAACAACATCTCTATTTTAGATAGGCGGTCTGCATGCACCAGGGAGCTACCTGTATGCAGGCCACAGCGGGCCCAGGCAGTCTTCAGGCAGTCTGCGTTGCTCCATAGTCCACAATGGTATCTGATGACTAGGCTTTGAAATACTTGATGTTTGAGATTTTTATTGTCACATTGCTGTATGAACAGAGTTGAGTCGAACCTGGGTTCTGGTCTTTATTTCTTTACTAACAAGTGAACATGATCTTTGGCAAATCAATTAATCTCTCAACCTTTACAAAATGAAGAGAGTTGATGAGGATACTCTCTAGCTGAGCTTTCCAGCACTAACATTCTGATGTACATTTGTTTTGTGTAGTAACACAAATATAAATATCTAAGTCCGTATCAAGTTAGGGGATAGAGTCCTGTATGCATCTGTCCCAGTCATTGTCTTGATATGAAGGTCCCCAAAGCAAAACATTGGTTGTGGTTTTATTTAACGATGTAAACCACTCCTAGGATTTCTGAAAGGAGAGGGGAAATAGTAAACAAAAGAGAAAGCCTTTGTGTCTATCCCAGCATTTTCTAGTTACAGCAGGAAAACAATAGTGACAGCATTATATTCTCCTTCTTCTAAAATCTGAGGTTTTTGAGTCCATCAATGCTTAATGCAAGTAACTTGGTATTATCAAATAGTTTGTCCCAGAGTTTTCTTTTTGTTTTCTCTTATCCCCGTTTGCAATGAAAAGGGTCAGATATTTTAACCTAACAACTATGAGCTGAATTCAGATGCCAGTAAAAATTTTCTTGTAGGCTGCTTTTGGAGTAACAAATCAGTGAAATGTTGGAACATACAGAAAGTGCTTTATAATGAATGTCATTTTAGAATTTTATTTTTTTCAAGATTCTACTCAGCATGTCCCTTCAGAAACAAGTGAGGACCCCGAAGTTGAGGTGACTATTGAAGGTTAGTTACCTAAAAGCCTTGATTCCAAAAGTTTACTTCTGGTCATAAAACTCTTTGTCACATTCACATTGCTAAGTATGCATTTCATTCATTCTTAACGGAAACTTGTGAGAAGAATTGAAGCATATATGTGTATTTGTGACCAAAGCAGCCCACTTCCCAGCAGCGCAGCCGGTGCTTTGGGAGTTCTAGACAACAAAGCAAGCCGTGAGCTCGAGCAGTGGCCTGCGGGTGGACCGAGCTATCCTTTTCTGTCACCGGGAATCGAAAATAAATGAAAACTATGACCAGACGTGATGCACATGAGAACAGATTTTAGAACCTGTGGTTGGGTCGTGATAGAAGAGAGCTAACCAGTACCTCAATGATGCGGAAGGGAAAGTGTGGAGAGTTAGTTTGTCTTTCTTCACGTTTGCCCCTAGAAAACTATGAAAGGCTAATGCAGAATCTCTTTAAAAACAACTTTTGAAGCAGTAGCGACAAATAGATTCTTAAGAAATATCTTTAGCTAAAGTGGCTTCAAACCTAGTTTTGTCTTCCAAGGTACCGCATGAATGCAGATGGACCAGAGTTATGTATAAATCCAGCTAATGGGATTATTAACAGTATCACTTTTCATATTTAATAACTACTAAATGCATGTTGATATTTTTCCTTTTCAATTAATGTCTCACACTATACCTCTCAAAGATACCCCCCCCCCAGTACTTCTTTCCTGAGGTAAAATATTGAAACACTACAGTAAATGGCACTATGTGGAGGTTTATTTACCACCGCCACCCCCCGCTCTGTTCTAAAGTCCCTAAACTCGGGTAGATGTCATTTTATTGTGTATACACATAAAGGTAATTTTATATATAAATACACATGTATATATAGTTTTGCAAAGTTATGTAGATGTTTTCGGCATACAACATTATAACAGACATTTAAAATACACATATATCACATTTCCATAGGTTTGTCCCCCCTCCCCCTTCCCAACCACACATCTTGGTACTTCAGGTTTTGGGGATTTTTTTTGTGTGTTTTTGTTTCGTGTTTTGTTTTTTCCTGCAGCCTAACCTTTCTTAATTTGATCTCTCTCTCTTTTAATAACCTCTCTCCTTTGTCATTTGTTATTTATCATGTTTGGCTATTTCATACTATTCAAAATGTTTATCTTCATTGCTTCTGAAATATGTATATATATATATATATAGCTGATGATTCTCATGAAGCTTTATTTCATACTTCATGTGTTAATACCTCAATATCACATACATATTTCTTGTATCATTAATATAATTTTACTAACCTAAAAGCACTTTTGAATTGTTTGTAGTCAGCATTAAATACTCAAATTTAATTGCTTTTTAGTTAGAAACCTCAGTTATCAGAGAAGGACATCTTAAGAGCATGTAACTATTATGCACCCTCAGAACTTTGTCCTTTCTGTAGAGATAGAAAAAATAGATGATTATTAAAATAATTAGAATAAAACTTTTTTATGAGAGAAAGAGATCAGGGGTTGGGAGGGGCAGAGCGAGAGAGAGAATCTTAAGCAGGCTCCCCACTCAGCGTGAGCCCGACGTGGGACTCAATCTCATGATCCTGAGATCATGACCTGAGCTGGAACCAAGAGGGAAGCTTAACCCACTGAGCCACCCAGGTGCCCCTAGAATAAAACTTTTAAATAGGACTAGTAACTTAGTGGATTTATGAACGCTTAAAGCAGATAAAGGCAGTTAAAATTGCTTAGAAAATAAATACTTTTATAGCACAAGACCTCTGAAGATAATCATGAAATAAATGGATCATAAACCTAAAGTGTGTCAGTCTTTTCAATTTTGATTCTTTGGAGGAGAGTGATAAATCCTGTTTCTTTGAATCTTAAGACAGTGCCAGAAGTTTGCTTTACCCAGCTGAATTTATCAACAAGTTGTAGAATGTCTTTTATGTTCAGAAGAGCAGTGAAATGCCAGGTTTTTTTGAAGGAAGGTAAACTGTTAAGTGTGATATTAACAAGGAAGGTCAAATGAGAACTTACATGCACATCTAATGAGAACTTACATACACATCTGTTTGATAAGTATATTGTATATTTTTTCTGGAAAGATGATTGCAAAATTGTAGAAACTAGTTAAATATCGATAGTGAGAAAAATAAAACGTGGTATATCCTCATAATAGAAAAAATACACAAACATTGAAATAGGGGGGTGGTTTTTTGTTCAGTTTGGTTTTAAGTAAGTGACCTGAAAAAAAGACCCTTACTATAAGAAGTTTCAAGATTGAAAAATCCCTGCCTTTCATGAACAAAGCAAATTTAAAAGGAAAATTGTATCTAGAAAGCTTAAAAGAAGCTAAATGAAGATAATCCTGTTTGCTTGGGATGATTTTTATTTTCTCCCATTATATCTTTCTGCATTTCCCAAATAGTATACAAAAGAAAAAAAAAAGAACTTGTCATCAAGTAAGTTTGTTAGATTTTTCCACAACACTTTATCATTGATCTCTGTATTTGAAATCATGTGGAGATGCAAAGAGGCTAATTTGGCATTGATGCAGACACGTCATCTAGGATCATAATCTTTACCATTGCTGGTGGTGTGTGCTCAGAGTTGTGCTCGCCCGTTCATGGTGATCCATTTGTCTTTGAAGTTAGTGGTACACACTTCCCCCCTTGTGTGACTTAGGTTTGGGAACTCGCCTTTGGAATAAGAGGACCACACTTGCCTTAATTTAGTAAACACTGTGCACACATTTAGGGGTAAAATCAGACAGCTGACAGGTCTTTGATGCATGCAGAGAAAATCTTTTTTCAGAATTGTTTGATATAGCTGTCATGGGCATGGTAATAAGGGGATCTTTTGTGCTTCAGAAGAGGTTCTCTGATCATGTACTTTTTTTAGGACATTGGTTCCCAAACCTGAGCCTTTCACACACGTCCGTTGTGCTGTGGCCTAACCTCCTGTTTGTTTCTTCACCCCAGATTTTTCTTTAACTTGATTGTAAAGAGATGCATTTAGAAATTAATCCTTCATCTTCTTAAGTAAAACTGTATTTGAAGTAGTAGATTTTCTTTCTCCTGTACATGGAAACACATAAATACTTCAACAGAGGTGCACTTCTACACATAGTTGGCACGTGGACCGTCGTCGGAGAACCCTGTTAGAGCTTCAGTAGCTGGATTACTTGTCATCCTCTGTTGGAATCCTTTTTGTGACATTCATGCATAGGACCTTCGTCAGTATTTGGCTGCTGCTTATACTTGAGGACTGCACTTTGCAAGTATTCATTTAATCATTGCGCAAATACCGCGCACCTTGTCTGTGCCTTGGGACCTGTACGAGGTAGTAAGGATTTAGGCATGAACCAGATAAGCAAGTCCACTGGAGGGTTTTGATCAAGGAGCAACAGGTTCTGTCCTTCCCTTTGTAGAAACAAGGCTGCTTTGTGAAAGACGGAGAGCAGGCAGGGTGGAGCAAGAACACCAGCGCAGAAGGCTGTTGGGTGTGGTTACCCAGGGCCCAAGGCTAGGTGTTTTAGAACAGGACCAAGGCAGTGGAGATAAAAGTGGGTGAATTCAGAGTGAGTTCTGAAAACAGAGTCAATAAGTAGGCTTTGCTGTTCATCATTGTTTAATTATTGTGCTCATCTTAGAAATGTTACCGGCACGTTCATAGAATCTGGATGATTGAGTAGGTTAGTATTTGAATTTTTTGTGTTTTGATTTTTATAGATGCTGAAGAGTCACGTAATGAACTTCCAGTTGTTTATGTAGAAATTAGAGTTTTAGAGGAGTTGGGACCTGGATCCATGGGTGAAAACTGCCATCCATTAATTTGAAATGTGTAGGGTAATTCATGGCTCTGCATAATTTCAAAAGGGATGTAGTGTCTAGTTTATTTTGACTTTTAAAAGATAGGTGTCAGATTGTAAAATATTACTATTGGATTGCGTTGCAAATAAGAGTACCAGAAAATTTGTTTCATATTCTGTTAATGCATTCAGCATTCAGGATGCCGTAATAAATTTTAGCCCTGAAGTCTGTGCTATCCTGTAGGTATATTTGTAAATACGTTGCAAAAAAGAGAACGGGCTTTTCTTTGAGTTAGGGATGGTAGCTGCCTTTTCTCAAAGTGTGGTGGGTGCTTGTGTTCGTACTGATAGCGTAGTTCTTAGTTACTACCACATAACAACTTGTGCACGTTAAAATATTTTGAAATTTATCTTAAAAGCTTTTAGCATTGATGATGTAAACATTTTTAGTTTGGGCTTGAATTTGAAGCTTCCTGAAATAGGTGTCTCTAACACAAAAGTGGTTGCTTCTAATGTGGAAATGCCATGATAATTAGAATGACAGCATTCGGTCTGCCAGACCTGAGGGTCACAAGAGGCAAATACTTAGAGCTTTATGTGATAGTTTTGCTACAGAGATGCAATTTTGATCCTTTGTGGCAAGGATTTTGAGGTCAAGAATAACATTTTCTCATACTTTTGCAAAAGAAATGACAGTTTTTTGCAGCGAAGAGTGGAAAAGACTATGGAAGTTCAGAGCTGTTCTTGTGATTTCATTCCACGTTTCACAGGATTTAAAACACCCAAAGATTGATTAGTAAATATATGAAGTGGGTTAGTCTTTTACTAGAATGTGTGGTGTGATGTTTTGTTACCACAAATAATACATCTCTTTGTATTTGTTCACATTTATAGATTAAACTTATTTGTCCCTGGAGAGAAATGGGAAACCACTTTTTAATATATTACAGTCTGATCAATCGCTTGTCTTGTTTGCACATACTCGCCTAGATTTGTCTTTGTTCTTTTTTGTTTATGGTTAATGAGGTTACTTTTATAATATAAATATGTTTATCCTATTCTCTATGTTGCAAAATAAAGTTGGACTGATTGAAGCAGTCTTGACACTTAAAGAAAAGCTCTCTTGTCCTTTTCCCTGGGCCTCAGTTTCAAAGAGTTTATAGTTGAGATGAATATAATAGATTGCTGGGATTCTTCATTACCACCCTCCAGCTCTCTTGTCTTCTTAATTTTATACTCTTTTTGTTTTATGTACTTCAGTTAACAGTTTAAATAATGACCCACAGGGAAAGTACTTTTGTTTTTAATGTCATTGCTTAATGTTTGTAAAGAAATGTTAACATTAAGCATTTAAAATGCTTTGACACAGGGCTCCTGGCTGGCTCAGCCGGTAGAGCGTGCCACTCTTGATCTGATCTCGCCACTCTTGATCTCGGGTCATGAGTTTGAGCCCCACGTTGGGAGTAGAGATTACTTAAAATAAAGCAAAAATGATTTGACACTATTCCTAGGTGAAACGAGTGTCTTTCATTTTACTTTAGGCAGACTAGCATAAAAATACTTGTAGGCTTCTAAAAATCTGGAAATGGAAAAAGTTGTTTTGTTTTTTCCCAGTACATTTTCAGAATAGAAGGGTAAATGTATTAATGATACCTCAAATGTTTTCCCAAATGTGTCTTTATAGGTTGAATTTAATTACTTGATAATCTTTTATAGTGTTTTGACCGTTTTTATAGCCATTTGACCACTAATCCTTGTAGTAATTTAATAAGCCCACATGACACGGTCAAATTTTATTTTACTAGTAGTTTGTAATTTTTAAATCTTCTACAATAGATTTCTTTTTTTCTGGGTTTGAGGAAGGGTTTCTACAGGGGCAGTCAACACGTGAAAGAGTGTTGTAAGTTGTTCATATGATAACATTTCCCAACATCCCCTGAACGTGGCATTTTTGTCTCCCAGCTCATAAATGGGTCCTGATGTGACTTAATCTGGTATTGGTGACATTAGTGACTTTTTCTCTTATTGGTTAGAATAATCAGCAAATGGCATTAGAGGAAGAACCCGAAGTCAGTGAGCCAGGCGACAGCATCTGGTTGTGTTCTCTGACTCCTTGAGAGGAATGGCAGACAAGTGTTTTAGGCTTCGGTCAGATTTTCCCTTGATTAACATGCAAAATGCATAGAAGTTATGTATGGTTGTCCCAGGCAATGTTGTGTATTTGGCTGAATTTGGATTTCTTGTTATCTCTTGGAGAGTACCATGCTAGTTTGGTGCTAAGAGTTACACTCAGAGTCTGATCTCAGCTGCACTGTTGAGCATGTGACAAGGTGAAGTCACACAACATTCATGGAGCGGATTTCTTGAGCTGTGAGAGGAGAGTGAAAATTATCTAAAAGAGTGATCTGTAGTACTTGAATGGCAGCTTTTTGTGATTGTCTTTATCACAGTGATTATTTCTTTTCTGTCCCATACTGAGTTTCAAGTAGAGATTTCTTAAAGTGACATTTTTAGTAATTTATGGATGATGTTTGAGCAGAAAGCTTAGTATTGTGCCACGTGACATTTTCAGGGTTCTAGAAAAAAGATGACATTGATAGCTTTTCTTATTTTATCCAGATGTCCTTCATTCTAGCATTAGATGAAGTTTCCTAGCAGGGCTGAGGTGCAGGACATACCCATGAAGACCGTAGCACGAACTTACACTACGAACATCTGAAGTAGTCTACGTTCTGTACTTCAGTATCTGTTTGTTCATTTCTACTGGGTTTTGTGTTGACTCAGTCAGCATTATCTGTTTCACAAATAACGTAGCCCTATTTCATTAATTCTGTAAGTTTTGTGTTTGTTAGAAGTGTTTGACGTAAGTTACCTACCCTCCCTTGTTTATGCATGCTTGGATTTTATATAAGCTGAAATATTTTTCTCTTCAAGCTGTATTTCCTCCCCCTTTTCGTGTATATTTGTATAATTGTAGGTATCTGTCTCTTAAAACCTTTTGCCTGAAAGACTTAAACTGTAATCTTACGAGCTGAGAGGATTTAGGGGAGCAGGGAAATTGAGGAGGATGTAATTCAAATTAGACTAAAGAAGATGAAGTAAGGCAAAGGGAAATGAGGACTATTCACCTGAGCACCTCCCCTCGAGAGTAGGCAAACTGCAGGTGTAACTGGGAAGGAGTAGGCCTAGAATGACCTTAGAGAAGTACTGATGGGGCAGCTGCAAACGGATGTACAGGCCCCCGTCTTCTGAATGTTGAGAATTGAACAGACGGCAGCCAGAACTCACTCAGACTGTTCCTCCAGTGATGACAATTTTCTTTTTCAAGATGATGATTATTCTCCACCTACCAAGAGACCAAAGAGCAGCGAGCCCCCCCAGCCACCAGTCACGGAGCCTGCCAATGCTGGGAAGCGGAAAGTGAGGGAGTTCAACTTCGGTAGGTTCTACCTCAGATACAGGCCCCTTTTCTTTCTTTCCTTCTGAACGTTTTCTGTTTCTCCTAAAACTTAGAGCCATTCGTGTGTGTGTAGGGGGGGGGGGGGGGGGAGATGCTTTAAAATACATTACTGCCTTAGATTCTAACAGGAGGAAAACCAAGGCAATTTGAAGCACGCTTACAGACACTGTTGAAGCTTAGTGTGAGTTGACCAAAGCACAAGACATTGTGTCTTCTGATGTTAAGTACGGTTAATAGACTTTGAATTAGTGTTTTGATGACTCAGCAATTAAGACGTTTTTCTTAGCTTTAAAACCTTCCTTATTTGGGGCGCCTGGGTGGCTCAGTCGTTAAGCGTCTGCCTTCGGCTTAGGTCATGATCCTGGGGTCCTGGGATCGAGCCCCACATCGGGCTCCCTGCTTGGCGGGAAGCCTGCTTCTCCCTTTCCCACTCCCCCTGCTTGTGTTCCTTCTCTCGCTGTCTCTCTCTCTCTCTGTCAAATAAATAACTAAATAAAATCTTTATAAAAAATAAAACCTTCCTTATTTAAGATCTGTTTTCCACTTTGATTTTTTGTGTTCTGTGTAACTGCCAGCAGTTAATCTAACCAAGCCTCAGTGGATAGTGTATATTTTTGAAGGGACTAAATAAAATATCAGTGGAGCAAATTATATTTGCGATCCATATTTTGAATAGGTAGAACATTTAACTTCTACATTTTTTAAATAGCTTTTTAGTATTTTAATTTGTCATAGTCATTAAATGTTGGATATAAATTGATTTTATTTATAGATAGTAGTAAGTTTACATGTATTTATATTCCTTAGCACTCTATTTTAGGGTGCAACTATATGTAAATACTTATTTCTACACAATTTAGGCGTGTTTTAGAAGGTTTCCTGAATGACCTTGGACACCTCCTCTTTTTTGCCTCCATTTTATACTGTTTAATTGGACTGGTCTTTTCTGACCTTTTTAGAAATTATCAGGCTGAAAAGAGGTACTCAGTGTTTTGAAAATAAACTTTAAGTCATCCCTACACCCCATGTGGGGCTTGAGCTCACAACCCCAACATCAAGAGTTGGACGTTCTTTTGACTGAGCCACCAGGTGCCCCTCGAAAATAAACTTTAAAAACATCTCTTATAATCTCTCATTGGACCAATTCTAAGAAGGACAAAAAAGGGAAAAGTTCTTAAGAAAGCAGTAAAATTTTATAGATGGAGTTGGATTATTAAAACTAGGATGTGTGACTTTTGATCTTGGTTGGGGTCATGAGTTCAAGTCTCATGTTGGGCATAGAGATTACTTAGTATAAAAAAAATTAGGATGTATTATGTAGAAAATAAGTCTTTAGATGATGGGTCATTGTAATATAATAGTGCCCCC
The DNA here is from genome assembly GCF_002201575.2 of Neomonachus schauinslandi. Classification (NCBI taxonomy): domain Eukaryota; kingdom Metazoa; phylum Chordata; class Mammalia; order Carnivora; family Phocidae; genus Neomonachus; species Neomonachus schauinslandi. The sequence continues at coordinate 166,180,160 of NC_058407.1, read as the reverse complement.
AGGCAGGGATTTATTGTTTAGATGTAACTTAAAACTCTCAATTTTTCAGAGAAATGGAATGCTCGAATTACTGATCTACGGAAACAAGTGGAAGAGTTGTTTGAAAGAAAATATGGTAAGTCTAAACTCAGAAATTCTTGTAATCGTTTTTTGATAAGCCTTTTAACAGTTGGGTTACTTTTCATCCAGTGTAAGAAAGTTCACTTCTCACAGTGACGTATCGGTCCGTCAGAAGGTTGTGGAGAGTGTCTGTTCAAATATTAGAAACCTTGTCTCCTAGATTACTATGAAGCTTTGGGAAAGTTTTCTTTCTGTGATTACCAATTAGCATTTCTTTTAACCCTTCAACATGCTCCTTTGGGGGTTTATTTACATATTTGTTGCAGAGTCCAGGATCTTGGAGATCGAATTGAAGATGAGCTTCTTCATAATAGTCTTTCTTCATCTGCTGTGTTAAGTCCAGTATTCATCTTGTGTCCTTATTTTCTCAACAATTGATATGTAATTGGTTAAGTTAGGTCTCAAATTGTCTTCTCCTTTTCTTTTATTATTCTGTCCTACATCTGCCTTTAGGTAGTGGTCAAAAAAACAAGCACCATGTTACCCCCGGTTGGTGTATATTGCCTAAAATATATATCATCTAAAAATAGCAACCTTCATTGAACTGTGTTTTTATTTGGAGGATTCTTAACTTTGCAGTGGACTAACAGTCTAGAAAATGGGCTGATTATACTGAATTTTCACTTGAAAATCCTCTTTTTGGAGTGCTCTCCCGCATCACTGAGTTTCTCTGGGTGAAGTTTTTAAATGATAGACTACACTGGCATTATTTAGTTTACTAAACTTGAAATGATAGTTCCTGTACCATTTTTCATGGATGACAGCTCACCCGTCCGTGAAGATTCGGAATGAGAGTAAATTCAGTAACTTCTCCTTAAGGCTCTCCTAGAAGCCCTCCCTCTCCAGTAGCCAGAGCGTTTTCCCTGTGATCTTAATTGGTCCCCTCAAAGCAGAAACTCCCAGAATTTGTTATATTCAGCACTGTTCCGTGCTGGGAATGTTACAGGCCCTGGGGACAGAATGCTCAGCCCTTTCTCTTCATCCTCTCTGAGGATGTGTTAGGAAGATTTGATAAGATAGACAGCATAGTGTCTGTAATAGCTGGTGCGTAAGTACATAGTAAGTACTTTTTGTATATACCTTCGTTACCCTTATACTTATTGTAGTAACTTATTGTTACCCTTATACTTACTTATTGTAAGTATCGTATTGTAGTACGAGTAAAAATAATTTACTGTTAGAAAATCTCAGTGCTTCTCATAAAGGGAAACAAAAATTATGTTTTTGCTTTTGTTGTGATGGTGATTTATTTCATTATTTTGCATATAAGAAAATAATGTTGGGGCGCCTGGGTGGCTCAGTCGTTAAGCGTCTGCCTTCGGCTCGGGTCATGATCTCGGGGTCCTGGGATCGAGCCCCGCATCAAGTTCCCTGCTCAGCGGGAAGCCTGCTTGTGTTCCCTCTCTTGCTGTGTATCTCTCTGTCAAATAAATAAATAAAATCTTTAAAAAAAAAAAGAAAAAATGTTTTCCTCCTATTGTGAGATTTTAAGAACAATATTCACATTTTACAAGTGGAAACAATGGTGATAGCCTTAGAGGAAGATGTTTTCTTTGTTATGTGAATAGGATTTTCAGATGCACTATGTCAACAACGGATGTTAAATGTCAGTATTAGTGTGTACTGTGGTCCACTTGAAACTTCAGTACACGTATTAATGTTTAGCCAAGAGACTTAAAATACTAGTGAAAAAGGGCGGCTGTTCTGATGAAGGGGGATTCCTGTGGGAGGAGTTGGGAGTAAGGGGAAGCCCCGGGGGCCCTTTCCCTGTGGGGCTTACGGGGCCTTTCTGGCCAGGTCAATAGCTCATCTGCTGTTCTTGCAGCACACGCACTAGAAAGCTGCTTCCGTAGCGGTGCCGTGCTCGTGAAGTAGAAGTTTTTGGAAGAAAAGCCATAGGTGTCTGCAGTCTAGAACATTTGTCGTCGATTGACTCAGCATCAGCACGTTTAACGGTGGAACTTTTGATAGTCTATAAATGTGCCTCTATTATGAGCTTAACCGATGCTTTTAAAAACCTTTTTATTATGAAAATTTCCAAACAAAAGTAAATGATACAGAGACCCTCTAAGTATCCATCACCCACATTCAACAGCCTTTAACATTACAATATTTTCCTTCTTGCCCTCTCTCGCCTGTCCCATCTCTTTTTGATGCAAGCGTATTTTAAAACTGTAGCAGTGTCCCAGACATCCTGTCATTTCAGCTCTAAGAAGTCTACATTTCAAAATGGGGAGTTGAGGGGCACCTGGTGGCCCCAGTCAGTAGAGCAGGCAACTCTTGATCTCGGGGTCGTGGGTTTGAGCCCCACATCTTAATCTCCGTTCCATTATCACACCTGAAAACATTACATGTAATACCCAGTGATGTTCAGATGTACCCTGTTGTTTAGAGAATCTGACCCTTTAGTTTGTTTGATCACTAAGGTCTTCTCATTATATTTGAATCTTGAGACTTCCCATGCTTTTGACCTTTCGCAGCTGCTGCATTATTTTACCTTTGGACAAAGAAATTGTAGCAGAATATTTACAATTCAGAAAAATTTTCTGCTTCTGCTATTTCATTAAAAAAATCCTTTTTAGGGCGCCTGGGTGGCTCAGTTGGTTGAGCGACTGCCTTCAGCTCAGGTCATGATCCCAGGGTCCTGGGATCGAGTCCCGCATCGGGCTCCCTGCTCTGCGGGGAGCCTGCTTCTCCCTCTCCCACCCCCCCTGCTTGTGTTCCCTCTCTCGCTGTGTCTCTCTCTGTCAAATAAATAAATAAAATCTTTAAAAAAAATCCTTTTTACACTAATGTTTATCGTTGAAAAATACTATTTCCTGTAAATACTATATGTATTAACTGGTGTGAACCGGTATGTTTTTCTGGATCGTACGTTCTTTAGATTTCAGTAGATCGTCTAGCTGCATCTACGTTCCCCCAAAATAATACATTATTTGATTGCAGATTTGGTTAGAGTACCGGCATCGTTGTTGTTCTTTTCCTTTTAGTTCCTCTGTATTACTTTTTTTGTGATGCAGTTAAAGTAAACAGAAGCAAAGATAAAGTTACAAAAGTTACAGAGCAGTACGTATTCAATTACTCTGTCGTACAAACTGTGTGGTTAATCCCTGCCAATTAATGATTTTTCCTCTCTCTTTTTATCCTTAAAGCTCAAGCTATAAAAGCCAAAGGCCCTGTGACGATCCCATACCCTCTTTTCCAGTCACACGTTGAAGATCTTTATGTAGAAGGACTTCCGGAAGGAATTCCTTTTAGAAGGCCATCTACTTACGGAATTCCTCGCCTTGAGAGGATATTACTGGCAAAGGAAAGGATTCGTTTTGTGATTAAGAAGTAAGACGCTCTTTGGACTCTTGTCTTTGTTCTCGTTTAGTGCATCTTTTTATACTGTTGTCAAATGTTCATTAACCTCTAGGGCTGTATTTTAATTAAATTTGAGTTATATATTATTTTACCGCATTTTAATGTGTCGCTGTGGACACGTTTTTCTTGTTCATGCCCAGATTTGGCTTCTAGAGCATGAATATTTGCCCATATGTGATTGACATAAAGCTGTCATTGTCTTTCTCGAATTTTCTTCTAAGTCTGCTAAAGAAAGGAGTAGAGTATCAGTAGAGTATTCATTTAATCAGAATTAAAAATTTTTAATATTTTAAGAAAGCAATACAGTGCCAGTCAATATCAACAAACAGTATCTTGTTTTAAGAGTTATTTATTTATTTTAGAGAGATTGAGAGAGAGAGAGAGAGAGACAGACAGACTCTCAGGCAGACTCTGCACTGAGCATGGAGCCGGACATGGGGCTCATCTCACAACCCTGAGATCATGACCTGAGCCAAAACCGAGAGTCGGACCCTTAACCGCCTGAGCCACCCAGGCATCCCAAATAGAGACTTCCTGACATAGAAAGGGTGGGGTAGCAGTTAGGATCTCCAGCAGTAAGGGAAAAAAATCCTTGTCAGTCAACTTCATACAGTAAAATGCTTACCTTACAAGGAGGTCAGAGGTAGGATGATTAAAACTGGTACATGGAACTCTGCTTTTATTCTTCTCCAGATTCTTCCTTCCTTGTGCTGTTTCCTTAGACCAGTGGTGTGCTGGATGCAGTAATTCCAGGCTTCACAGCCAGGCAGGGTGTAGAGGAGAGACAGCAGCTACCTTTGTTTCTCTTGGAAGGGGCCTTACTCTTCTCTGGTTAAAATTCTGTCAAGTGCTTATTCCTCAACCAGGCACAGGCACGAGAAAGATAAACCATTATGGGTTTGGACCAAATGGTACTCGGGCCGCAGGGAGTGGCGATGGGTTTGCTTCTGCTGAAAGACATGGCTTTAAATAAATAAATAACTCTTAAAACAAGACACTATTTATTGATATTGATTGGTACTGTATTGCTTTTCTAAAATATTATACTGATACATTGATACTCTACTCCTTTCTCCTTAATGTGTCGCTGTGGACAGGATTTTCTTGGTCATGCCCAGACTTGGCTTCTAGAACATGAATATTTGCCCATATGTGATTGATGTATAGCTGTCATTGTCTTTCTCCAATTTTCTGCTAAGTCTGAAGACATGGCTTTCATTTTAAGTCCTTCTATGGGGAATGAGTCTTTTTGAACTGTGTTCATATTGTAACTGATTTTTAAACTTTTTTTCTGACATCTCTTGAACTGAAAACAGTAAAGTAAATAAAAGTAGTGGAATAGGGACTCCTGGGTGGCGGAGTCGGTTAAGTTTCTGACTCTTGGTTTCGGCTCAGATCGTGATCTCAGGGTCCTGAGATCAAGCCACGCCTTGGGTTCTGCATAGAGTCTGCTTAAGATTCTCTTTCTCCACCTCCCTCTGCCCCCTGCCCCTGCACTCCCTTGCTTGCTCTCAAATAAAATAAACCTTAAAAAAAAACCCGTAGTGGAATAATAGTATTTATCATTTGCAGAAGTATTCAACTTCATTACTTTGGGAACACTCTGGTACTGTGCTGAAAAAATGGGAATTTAACTACTTTGATCAGAGATTACAGCCAAGCATGCTTGCATCTGTATTGGTATTCAGTAAGGGGATGACAGCTTTTAAGATTTAATTAAGCACGAAAAAGACCTAAGATAGGTACCTCAAGATAATAAGTGAGCTGTCCTCCACAGAGAGAAACTTGTTGCAGATAAATTTTTAGTTTTGAGATCTAGTGGACTCATGAAATTGAATTGTCAACCAATGGGCTTGTTCTAAAACCCTGACACTAGCCAAGAACCATCAGTAAGCATACACTGCTTGATGTATTAATGATACATTAATAAGTTTAAGAAAACTCTTTTGCACTGTCATTTTATGCTTTTAATATTAGAGGTTTTAAATTCATTTTAAATAGCAAAATAAATAGAATTTTATAGGTTTGTTATATTTATATAGAATTTTAATATATAGAATTATATTTATACTGAGTTTATTATATACAGATATATAGTGTTGCTAGTATTTGCTAACCTTCAAGTGTATAAAACTGTGTTTGGATGTTTAAATGTTAATGCAGGCATATCATGGGATACTTTGTGCCATGCACATCCTGTTTCAAGTCCTTTCAGTATACTTAGTTATACTTATGGTAAGCCCTCTTCTACATCGAGAGGGACTTTTTGTTTTACATTATTTATTTGAGAGAGAGAGAGCGAGGGAGAGGGAGAAGCAGGCTCCCTGCTGATCATGACCTAGGATCATGACCTGAGCCGAAGGCAGACACTTAACTAAGCCACCCAGGCGCCCCTTGAGGGGGACTTCTAAAGCCTTTCTCTAATGGTGGTTCGTCTTGATGTATGTATTTTGTTATGTATTTTGTTTTAGAAGGGTAATTCTATAGAGTTTAGCCAATGTCTTATTTCTCACTCACTAATATTTGAATATTGTATATAACCATTGATTCAATCCTGTGCTAGCTTCCAACATTTCTGAAATGGGTCATTCTTGTCTCTGACCCAATCCCCACCCCTACCAGCAACCGCTGACTTTAGGTCATTACATCAAAAACGAATGATGGGCTATATAAGTTAGATTGTGAAAATTCTGTTATCTAGAAATTATATTTTCTGGGCAGTTTTGTATTACAAAATAAAAAACATGTAATCTATCTTACAGATGTGTTAGTGTTGAAATATATTTAGGATTTTTATAACCAATTTATAGATGTTGAAGTGAGGTACTCTTGAGTATAATGTAAAATTAAGAGATCTCATTAAAAAGTTTTGTGGCTCTCTTCTTTTGGTGTTACACTTTTATAAGGTATCTTTGGGTTGCAAAGTGAACTCTTTCCGTGAAGGACACATATTCCAAGATGCACCTTATGAAACAATTTGCAATTACCATTTGGTTTTATTATTCTCTGGAAATCTCCAGAAATGAGGATTTAATTGTGCTTAAGAGTTCAGATTGTCTCTTCTTTTTAAAACTAGTCTTCACTACAGAGTATCTAATAAGTACTAGTAGTTGCTACTTTTGCTAACTGTTACCTTGTAAATACTTAGTACTTTTTCTCACCTTGCAGACATGAACTTCTGAATTCAACACGTGAAGACTTACAGCTTGATAAACCAGCTTCAGGAGGTAGGTCTCCAGTCTTGTTTCAAACTGTGTGTCATAGTGTGGTCCTTGGCTGGCTCAGTTGGTAGAGCACGCAACTCTTGATCTCAGGGTCGTTAGTTCGAGTCCCTTGTGGCCATAGAGGTTACTTTAAAAAAATGTGTCAAATCAGAACATTATATACAAGAAATACACAATATCGAAATAATATTCTCTGCTCTCTAGAAGAATAAACCCATGTTCTTCCTAATAATCCATTATAAATAAGTGCAAACATCACATTGCTGGCAAGACTGAGAGAACTAAGCTCGTTCTACTTCTGAGACACAAAGTCTCTTACCTGGCACGGTGAACCAGTGTGTTAACCCACATCTGCATTAGTCAACTGAATCATCCCTCGTCATTTTTTTTTTTTTTAATAAAATGTTTTATTTATTTATTCATGAGAGTCAGAGAGAGAGAGAGAGAGAGAGAGAGGCAGAGGCAGAGGGAGAAGCAGGCTCCCCACCTAGCAGGGAGCCCGATGCGGGACTCCATCCAGGACCCCGGGATCATGACCTGAGCTGAAGGCAGACGCTTAACCATCTGAGCCACCCAGGCGCCCCCATCCCTCATCATTATCCACAGGACATAAAAGGGCTTACTTCTTAGAGCACAGAGCTGTGGGTATCATCACTTGTTTGTGAGACGTGTTTCAGGGAAATACAATTGTGACTTGTTCTCTTACTTCACTTGGCTCAGCTCTAGAGGGCTGGGGGTGGGGTTAGAAAATGGAAATCCTGTCACTTTGAGTTGGTGTGATGAAGGCTCACCAGCATTATCCTATCCCTAAATTTACCATCATGGAGCTCACCTGCAGGCTACTGTTCAGTGAACTGCACTCTGCTGTTTCCGAGCTATGATCATGACACTTGAGAGTACCTGTGAAATTACTGAGTTATTAATTTCCATTTTGTCATTGTTTCATTTGTTCTTTTTATTCGGTGTCAGCAATGTTTTTAAGAAACACATTCTGAAATCTTAGAAATAATCTTAGAACAGGAGCGCCTGGCTGGCTCAGGTGGTGGAGGGTGCGACTCCTGACCTCTCAGGGTCGTGTGTTCAAGCCCCATGTTGGGTGTAGAGATTACTTAAATACATAAACTTTAAAAAAATTCATTACTTAATTGACCTAGTTTAGTAATGCCACTAGTTTGAGGACATTGTATGTTTGTTATTCTTAACAGTGAAGGAAGAGTGGTATGCCAGAATCACTAAATTGCGAAAGATGGTAGATCAGCTTTTCTGCAAAAAATTTGGTAAGTGTGATATCCCCCACGACTAAATTATATTACAGAATAAGTTTCCCAAATTTTGCTTTAAGAAAGTAAATACAGTGAAATGATTCACCTCGTTTTCTTTTTTCCCCCTTTTAAAAAACATATAATTAAGAAGAGTTCAGTGATTCATCAGTTGCATATAACACCCAGTGCTCATTACATCATGTGCCCTCCTTAATGCCCATCACCAGTTACCCTATCCCCCCATCCCCTCCACTCCACACCCCCTCCACTCCAGCAACACTCTTGTTTGTTTCCTATGATTAAGAGTCTTTATGGTTTGTTTCCCTCTCTGATTCTGTTTTGTTTAATTTTTCCCTCCTGTCCCCTATGATCCTATTTTGTTTCTTAAATTCCACATGTGAGTGAGATCATACAATTGTCTTTCTCTGATTGATTTATTTCCTTCAGCGTAATACCCTCTAGTTCCATCCACGTCAGTTTCAAATGGCAAGATTTCAATTTTTTTGATGGCTGAGTAATATTCCATTGTGTGTGTGTGTGTGTGTGTGTGTGTGTATACACCACATCTTCTTTATCCATTCATCTGTTGATGGACGTCTTGGCTCTTTCCACAGTTTGGCTCTTGTGGACATTGCTGCTATGAACATTGGGGTGCAGGTGCCCCTTTGGATCACTACATTTGTATCTTTGGGGTAAATCCCTAGTAGTGAAATTGCTGGGTCATCCGGGAGCTCTAGGCTTGAGGAACCTCCATACTGTTTTCCAGAGTGGCTGCACCAGCTTGCATTCCCACCAACAGTGTAGGAGGGTTCCCCTTTCTCCGCATCCTCGCCAACATTTCTTGTTTCCTGACTTGTTCATTTCAGCCCTTCTGACCAGTGTGTCACCTCCAGTTTTCTTTCATTGGTGAATATACATATGTTAATCCTGAAGAGTTTTAGGCCCATGCCAGAGGGGAGAGAGCCCTGCAGCAGACGTGCGAGTTCTCTTCCTGAGTAACTCCGACCCAGTGTCGCTGGTACAGCGTCGGGCCCCTCGCGGTCCAGGAGTCCTTTGTCTTTGGCCCCTTCTGCAGCGCTTGGCGTGCCTCTGTGTAGGAGCAGGCCTGGGTCACAGTCTGTCCCTGAGGGCTGGTTATCCAAAAACGCGGTGTGCCCCACACTGTTCTCCTCTTACTCCCTGGCCTCGCCGGCTCCCATCCCTGAACACTTGACCGTACTTGGATTTGGTTTGTCACCGCGGCATCTTTTGTTACCCTGGGCCGCTCTCCCCTGCTTTGTCCTGCCTTCAACAGGGCTGTGTTTCTTCTTTTTCTTGCTTTCACTGTTTTAAACCATTTATATGGACAGTTACGAACCTGGGTGACTGTTGGTTTCTTCCCGTGTCCCTGGTTGTCGTTTTCGTTCTTGATGGCACCTCCCTTTCGTTCAGTCTGTCCAGCTTGGAGTGCTGCCTGACAGCTTGGTCCTGAGTCCTTTGGCTCCTCCCCTGCTGTGCTCTCTGGGCAGCCAGTCCCTCCCATCTCCCGTTGTGAACATATCGGAATCTCTGTTTCCTGATGGCTTTTACATTTAAGTTTCGAGCCGTGGAAACTCCATCAGAACTTTATTTTTGCCCCCCACCTGCTTGGTACCTCTGCAGACTTCACATGTCCGAATTAGGATCTTTGTCCCCCTCTGCACCATGTTCCTTTCCCCGACCTTCTGGGGGGCACCACCCTCTCCCCCATTGTCCCAGCCAAAGCATTTCTCGATTCTCACAAGGCCTCCTGCTGACCGGACTTTGAGCTCAGCCCCAATCCCTGCCCTTTCCTCTGCTCCCGTCTCTCCCAGCACAGAGCCAGTGCCACAAAGCAGCTAGGTTTCAGTCTCATTAAAAACATACAACGGAGGCATGTCCCCTTTCTGTTTTCTGTTCCATGGCCTCCCTTTGTTCTTGGAATTAACCCCACAGTCCCCAGTCATAGCCACCCTGCCTTTCTTCTGATAGCACCCCCTGGACTGTCCCACTGGCTCACTTCATTCTGGCTGCAGTGACGGTCTACTTGTCCTTTAAGTTTCGAAGGTCATGCCCTCCTGGGGAGTGTTGCCTTGCCGGGACCTCAGATGTTTTTGTGCCTCTCCTTTTCGTTTACATTTCAATTTAAATGTGGCCGCATTGGCCTGGTCTTCACTTGGGGTACCCATCTACCGCACACCATTAAGCACATCCGGTCTCATACCCATTTTCGTTCCTCGAAGCACTAATGGTGGTCTTCTGCCTCCCACTACAACACTGTAGATAATGACAGCCAAGATCTTGCGTGTCTTGTCTACTGCCAGAACCGTGCTTTAGTGCTGGAGTAGGTACTGACCAAATACTTCCTGAAGAGACCCGTGTCACAGACCTGTGTGCTAAAGCCGCCAGAAATCACTGAGCCTTTCAGTCAGGTAGTGTACATTGGACCTCGTGAAATTATGTCACCGAGAAGACCAGAGAACGTCCCGGAGCGCCCCAGCTGCCCTGCACGGGGAAGGCTGTGGTGGAGGGCAGCGTGGCGGGCTGGCACGGAGAGTCCCAAGGACTGCAGCGGTTCTCACTGTTCTGCGAGAGAAACCATTTGAGTTTTACCACAAAAAGCCAAGTCTCCTGGGTGATGATTCTTACTTGCCCTGCAGTTTCCTGGAGGGGTGCATGGCAGTGAGTGTTAAAGACGTAATAAACCAGCTCTTAGGTATTTCTCAGGTGGCAGCTGCGAACTTAGGTCACTGACTAGATGTTGTTTATCTCTACTCTTGACCTGGGAATTGAAGGCATGGGGGAGAAGTCTGAATTTTAAGTTTTTTCTCCTGATCCCTGTCCTTGACTACCCAATGTGAATTCAGGACCTTAGTGACAAGTTCTCTCCTCTTAGTACATCTGGTTGGAAATCAGCTAGTGAGCAATAAACTAAAGCATCTTCCCCACTTTAAAGATCATTTTATTTCCAAGGCATTTAGTAACATGAATCAGGTGAAGAAGGCCACCGTAGTGTCATTAGAGTCCAGGAGTATCTGCATGAACAGGTTTAAACTTTGCCCTCACGTGTGGTTCTGGAAGTTGAGCTTGGGAAAACAGTCGGCCAAACCTGTTAGCACCACTGATGCTTGCCAAGCAAGCTGACTTCAGCCTTGTGGAAAGAGGAGGCTGTTGACAAGCCCATATACTCACTCACACAAAAAGGAGCCAATGGGAAATATTCTGGCTTGGTGTCAGAGCTAAGAAAATAGGTAAGAGCTTACGTGTTGCTACATTATAAACAATAAAAGTCTGGTTCTTTGTTTTTGCTCATGGCCTTAGGTGAGTCTAGGACTGTAGGTAATGTAGAGAGGGTTGCTGTTTTCTCTAAGGTTCCTGAAAGGGGAAGGGGAAAGCTTACGTTTTCTGTTAAGTGTCAAACATTGTAAGTGTAGAAGGTTCCACTGCTTCAGCAGAATAGTCCGTTTTAGGCCTTGGGCATCCGTGGACACCCGGGCGCCAGGTGCTGAGAACACGGCAGAGCAGAAGGCACAGTGGGACTCCCCCAGACATGGGGGAAAGGTACATAGTACACAAGAGGTGTTATGTCTGGGGACACGAGGGGAATAGGGAGCCAGGTGGATTGTTGTTTTCTCTAGAGGAAGCCTCACTGGTGACCAGCTAATGCAGTTGGCCTTCCCCCTTTCCCATAACTTCTGCTCTTCCTCTCTCTACTCCAGCAGTTGATTCTTTTTTATTTCATAGGAGTTTCATTAGAATTATGACTATTCTTTTTTGCTGTATTTCCCTGAGTAATAATTATTGTATTACGTATCATATCGTATCTCCCAGGTGTGGTGTGAAAGGCTCTACCACATTTCTTGAGGGAGTGTTTCTTTTAACAGTAATGATCTTTATTACACTGTGTGTGGTTTTCTTTCTTTCTTTCTTTTTTAAGATTTTATTTATTTATTTGACAGAGAGACACACAGCGAGAGAGGGAACACAAGCAGGGGGAGTGGGAGAGGGAGAAGCAGGCTTCCTGCTGAGCAGGGAGCCTGACAGGGGGCTCGATCCCAGGACTCTGGGATCACGACCTGAGCCGAAGGCAGACACTTAACGACTGAGCCACTCAGGCGCCCCCTGTGTGTGGTTTTCAAATACACATTCTTATAGCAAAGAGATGCTGGGACACCTGGGTGGCTCAGTCAGTTACGTGTCTGCCTTCGGCTCAGGTCATGATCCAGTGTCCTGGGATCGAGCCCCGCATTGGGCTCCCTGCTCCGCGGGAAGCCTGCTTCTCCCTCTGCCTGCCACTCCGCCTGCTTGTGTTCCCTCTCTCTGTCTCTCTGTCTCTCTGACAAATAAGTAAAACCTTTTGAGAGAGAGAGAGATCCTGTACTGGGGCCCTTCAGATTTGGTGCTAAGGAAATTAGGAAGAAGTTCGATGGAAGGCCTTGAATCTTATTAGACCTCTGTTTGAGTGTGGTTTCAGAGCAGAGATTAGAAATTTCATGTTTACACTTTGAAATTCTAATTCTCCACCTATTCAGAACTAGAAAAGCAGTGCAGTGCATTCCCATGTACCCATTTTTCAGAATCAGTGATCATTAAGATTTTTCCACACTGTTCATCTTTTCCTCTTTTTTCCCTTGGTAGGAATATTATAAAGCACGTCACAGGCACGGCATCATTTATGTTGTGCTCACTGCTCTTTTGTGAATAGTGCTTTCATTTTCTTACACGAGCACCAGGTCATCACGCCTGATACAGTTAACCATTCCTTTGTACCCACTCTTGGCCAGTCCGTCTGTGAGTTTCCTCATTCATCTGAAAAGTACCTTGAAAGGTTTGCTTTGAATCTTGGTCTAAACAACACTCATGCATTAGCATTGGTTGTTATGCTTCTTTTAATCTAAACCAGTCTCTGCTTGCTATTTTTATTTCCCATTCCATGCATTCTTTGCAGAAGTTATTTCCTTTTAAAATGCCACACTCATGTAGTTCTGAGGGGTAAAGAACATTCGTCTCATGGTTGCAATATAAGTAAAAAATAGAGCCTGCAGTAACTGTGTGTGTGGGAGCCAGCTATAGGATTATCACACTCGTCGCGCAGCAGAAGTCGGCCTCCAGAGGATTTGAAAAAGTAGTATCTAAGTTACATTCTTTATTTGCTATGGTAGTTCTCTTATCCTTCTATTTCTTCCCAAAGATACTGAAAAATCTCTTCTAGGATCTTCAAGCTATTAAGATGGTCTTCGAATCCAGAAACTTCCCTCCACCAGAAGTTACCTCTTGATCATGGGCCATTCATACTTGCCTTTGCTGTACTGAGCCTGTTTCCATAGTTAGTGTGTGTGTTTCCAGAGTTTAGTTTGCTTTTCAAAAAGTTGACCACTGTCTTGCTTTGGATTGTACTAAACTGTGATTTCATCAGAAGGTTAACCTCCTGAATTGCTTTTCCTTTGTAAAGCTGAAGCCTTGGGGAGCACGGAGGCCAAGGCTGTACCTTACCAGAAATTTGAGGCACATCCTAATGACCTCTATGTGGAAGGACTACCTGAAAACATTCCTTTTAGAAGTCCCTCGTGGTATGGCATCCCAAGGCTGGAGAAGATCATACAAGTGGGCAATCGAATTAAATTTGTTATTAAAAGGTAAGATTATAAAATCTCCAGAAACAAATGTAATGCTTTCCTTAATAGAGATTAATTTCATGCAAGTGGGTCTTTTGTTCCCCTCTCCATTGGACTTACTCTCCATATTTATTTTATTTTTATTTATTTATTTATTTTTTTTATTTTTTAAAGATTTTATTTATTTTATTTGAGAGAGAGAGAGAATGAGAGACAGAGAGCATGAGAGGGAGGAGGGTCAGAGGGAGAAGCAGACTGCCCGCCGAGCAGGGAGCCCGATGCGAGACTCGATCCCGGGACTCCAGGATCATGACCTGAGCCGAAGGCAGTCGCTTAACCAACTGAGCCACCCAGGCGCCCTACTCTCCATATTTAAAATTAAGTTGTATTACAGTTAGGTTCATTTATTGAACGAATATTTATTTAGTATCAGGTACCAGATAGACAGAACTGGGTCCAAGAGGAACCCTGTCTTGGGAGACTTATTGTAGAGATAAATGCAGTAAGGTGTTACTGGGTGCTTTGAGGGAGAAGGTGAGGGTGGCAGGTAGATGGGTCAGCTGTGCATAGAGTAGTGGAAAGGGGCTTCAAATACAGGGAATAGTAAAAGTAGAGGAAGGGGTCACATAACTGCACCATTCTGTGTGGAAGGAGTGATGCCCCGTGGGTATGGGAAGCCAGGCAGATATGGGCATGTGGAGGAAGGCCTTTGGTCCTGTACTATCAGTGGAGTAATTAAAAGGTTTTAAAGCCAGTTCCTTTTAAAAGAGTTTAGAGGGATGCCTGGCTGGCTCAGTCGGTATGGCTTGCAACTCTTGATTTCGGGTTTGCAAGTTCAAGCCCCACGTTGGGCGTAGAGCTTACTTTAAAAAAAATTATAATCATTTGGATTTGCATTTTAAAAGGATTCTTCTGGCTTGAGTTTGAAGGATAGTGGTGATTTGGGGGCAGGGAGAAAGTGCAGAAGGTCTGGCTTTAATATAGAAGGGTGCGGAAGGGGTAGAATGTGTAGCTCTGGCTTATTCACTGGGGCTTGTGTGTTTGTGTGGTCACTGGGTCTCATTGTGTAAGGGAGAGAGGGATCTTTTTAGGACAACACAGCTAGATATTTCTGACTGTATTGTGGTGGAGCTCATCTGAGGTTTTAGAAACAGTTGAACTGTTGCGGGTGAAACGACTATTTTGCACGGTTGAGCTTCAAATGCCTTTGAGGACATATAGGTCCGAACTGGAATCTGTGAAAATTGCTATTTTCAAAATAATCGAGTCCTCCAACTGATTTTTCCCCCCCACTGGAAATGAGGTTGGAATGAACCATAGTGGCACTCACTGACAGTTCACAGCTGTGTGGGGAAGGCCCCAGGCGTTCCTGCATGCTCTGTTACTCACCTCCCCTGTGTTTTCACAGACCGGAGCTTCTGACTCACAGTACTACTGAAGTCACTCAGCCAAGAACGAACACACCAGGTAAGATGGTTGTGAATTCCTTTTTAAAAGCTCAGATCAGTGTTTTTAAGGAATTTGACAATCTTTTAAAGTGATGGAGCTCATCTCTTCTCCCTTTCCCCCAAAAATCGTTTGTGGACGCTCAATACAGACCCTCCTTCATGTATCAGTACACACCCAGGTAGTTTTGGGAAAGCTCAGGCTTTGAATTTAGATCAGTGGTGTTGGGTAGAAATGTGTCATTTTTAATATTCTGGTAGCCAAATCTGTGTTTCAACCTGTAATCAAAATAAATACATGATGAGGTAAAACTGTTGCATATTGTACACTTCGAGTCCGACTCCCGTCAGTGAAGCACATTTCAAGTGTTTGGTTGCCACATGTGGCTCATGTGGCAGACCCACGCAGATTCAGGCCTTAATCTTTCTTCACAAGGCCCCTGTTCTCTTAATGACAAACACTGCAATTCCAGCAGCTGCGCTGACCTCAGAGCCCAATAGAACCTGGAGGTCTCAGTCTCGGTTGTGTGAATGAATGGTCTTATTTTCTTCATCTGGGCTATAAGTCTGCCTTTATTTCTTTGCCATCTTTTTGTTTACTGTGCATAGTGGCAGAAAAAGTGACCACAGCTTGCATATCTTCTACAGCGTTACAGACTTCTGTTGCCAAGGACTAGGGGGCGTTTCTGAATTCACACGGTTCGTTGTTCTTACAAATACTGCGGCAAAATGGTATACAAGATGTCTGTACTAAATACTGACCGTTCAGCAGAGGGTACCTGCGGGCAGCCGACGGAGGTCAGCCAGGATGCTGGAGAGATTGTAAAGTTGTTTGTTTGTAGTGGCATGCAAAATGGTTGAGAAACACCATACAAGGGACACCCAATTCTCCTCTGCCAGGAATCCTGCTGGGGAGATGGTGTGATCAGTGAGCATCAGAACCCACACAGCAACCTCCTCAGCATGCTTTTGAGTTAGGCAAAGAAACAGAGTATTGGTGACAAATGGAAGATTGGGGATGACATAGACTTTGCTGAGGGAAGTAATGGAAAGAGCAATATTCCTGAAGGTAGAACTGGGTTAACCTGGATGAGTGTGACTATGATAAAAGTCTCTGTTCAAGTCTTCATTTCTCAAGAGAGACAGCAAATTCCAGGTTGTGATTAATGTGATTGCTGGTTAATAATTCTGATAGTGACTGCAAACGTGAGAATGGTAAAGCTGTGCCCAGCACCGTAGGTTGAGGGCTCCCGTTGTCAGCTGTACTTGATCTCTTGTCCTCTAACATAGATACTTGAAAAGCCTGTCCTCAAAAGAAAAGTCTCAGTGCTCTGAATCATTAACGATACTTAGCCTTCCACCATTCGTAGGAGACCTTGGCAAGAATTAAAGTCGTCATTCTTCATTCCAGCAAAAATGTTCATCTGGTCTGCCAGTAAACCAGGCATCCGTTTTTTGCTGGGCCAATTCAAGTCAGACTGCGTGACAAGAGTTAGTCACGCCATTAGAAAGGTCTGCTTAATTCTTGGCGTGACATATGAGATTTGATAAAAGATGTATGCTTAAACACACTGGGGGGGCACTTAGCCCTCAATTTTGTAACAGATACACATGTGTCACCTGTGAGAAATTCCTGGAGTTAACCAGATGATTGAGCTTTGAAGGGGCAGGACAGGGAGGGTTACTTGCTTCCCGGGAGGAGTAGTGCAGAGATCTTTACCCCCAGAGGAGGTGTAGGGTGAGGCAGAAACTGGACAAGTGAACAGAAGCTCTTGACCTTGGAGAAGAAGAGTCGCGATGTTTTTTAGCAATGGTTTTTGGTTTGTACCAGACTTCTTCCTCTGGCTGAACGGTTGAGCCACACCATATGAAACCCTTGAGATGGTAGGTTTTCTTTTAAAGTAAGAGTTTTAAAGTACTTCTACAGTAAAAGTAAAGTGTATTACGAGATTTTCCCAGGCCACTGACCTTTAGCATTATTTCCAGAACTTTCCCAGCATTTCCCACTGCCTCTGTCCACAGACACAGATGACTTCCACCCTGAATGCGATCCCTGTGCTCTACCCTACCCTCTTTCTTGCTCTCTCTTTCTCTCTCTTGCTTACTCTCTCGTCTCCTCTCTTTGTCCAGCCCCTCCCATCATCACCCTCCATTGCTTCTCTCTATCCACAGCTCCACCAAACAAGCCCTGAGTGTCTGTTAAGCAAGTGACATCCTACGTGTCTTCTGCAATGGCTTATTTTCCCTTTATTTACAAGGGGATGGTTGTTGTCTTGTGAATAAGGGGAAGGAAATAAGCCAGAATATAGATGAGAGGAGTGTCAAGTCACATCTCCATAATCCCTTTAGTATGTATCTCTCCCATGTGTTTCTGCAAATACTGAAATTTCGCTTTCTGTGCATTTCTAGCCACACATCGGTTTGATAAGACAAGGAATGCCTGTACAGAAAGCTGATACAATCAAAGCTGTTCTGTGAAGGCGTGGGGTGCCCGGGCCCTTGCACGGCTGTTCCTCCCTGCCCTGACAGGATCCTGTGGTGCTCCTCCAAGGAAGAGCCCTCGAAAACCACTCATTTAGAGCATTCTTAGGAACAAGTTCTTTATTTACAGTGTGAACTGAAATTTGAATTCTGTCTTCCTGAAGTTCTCATGTTTGACAGGTGCAGGGAATCCTTCTTTTCCTTAAGACCCAGAGGTTTTGTTTCTAAACAAAATCAAATTCAGAGCATCACTGGACTGTACACCCGAAACTGATACAGTGTTGTGTGTCAGATGGATCTGATTCTTCTAAAAAAGAACATAACCAGGAAGAACAACATCCAGCCTAATTTTGTGACAGCACCAAGAAGGAACGTTGTTAGTTACATTTATTTTTGCTTTCTAGTCAAAGAAGACTGGAATGTCAGAATTACCAAGCTACGGAAGCAAGTGGAAGAGATTTTTAATTTGAAATTCGGTAAGTAAAACCCAGTGATTATGTCTTAGTTTAGAAACCTAAATGAAAGGCAGCATTCTGAATGAATTATAGCAGTTCAGGACCTACGGAAGGAAGGTCCCAGAAACTGGGTTTTCATTTATTTCTGCTACTAAATTCGCTACCTAACCTGAGCAAGTTACTTTATTTCTCTCAGATTAGATTTTCTGGTATGTCCAAATGGGAGAGGAAGGGAGGAGTTGGGGGAAGGCCCAATCCCACTGTCTGCACTTCGAATCTGGCTAACACCGCACGTACAGCAAATAGGTTTCATCATTTGTTTCAACATAGATTTGTTGACAGCGGTTTCCTGGAGCGCTGTCTTGAGGAGGATTCTGAGGAGATTGATTCAGCAAGAGTGTTTCAGTTGATTGGGTGTGTCTGTCATGGAAAAGGAAGTAAGGAGTGGGAGGGATAGCAGTACCCCCGGGGCCTTCCCATCCATCATTATTAAAAGGTGTTAATGTTTTGTGTCCCGGATGGAATCTTCCATCTCTGCCTCTGCTCTCTCTAACTTGATGAGTTCCGCTTAGGTGCACCATATGCAGTTTGTATCTATCAACAGCAGACTTGTCTCTGTCAGTGTGCCGTGGCCCATAGTTCATTTCTGCCCAGAGCACAGAGATCATTTTGACTAATAATGGAACTATCCTTTTGATTTGTTAAAGTGTTAAAATGTTCTTTTTTCAAAATACTTATTTTTTAGGCCCATTCTTCAGTTTTGCACAATATACTACGCAAAATGCTTCCAATAATGGAGTGGGAGACTCCCCTTAAAAAAAAATACTGAGTGGAGATTGCTAGATGGTAGGGAGTCTTTGCATAACACATTTGAGAATGCCCGGACGTTAGCGCGACTTACTGTGGTGATCCTTTTGCAGTTTGTACAAATACCAAATCATTATGCCTGAAACTAATGTAATGTTTTATGTCAGCTATACCTTGATAAAATGAAAAATTTTTAAAAAAGAATGTCCATAACATTTTACCTTCCATACATTATGTTCTCTTAACTTGCAGCTCAAGCTCTTGGACTCACAGAGGCAGTAAAAGTTCCATACCCCGTGTTTGAATCAAACCCCGAGTTCCTTTATGTAGAAGGCTTGCCAGAAGGAATTCCCTTCCGCAGCCCTACCTGGTTTGGAATCCCACGACTTGAAAGGATTGTCCGTGGGAGTAATAAAATCAAGTTTGTTGTTAAAAAGTAAGTTCAATTTGCCCATATAGTCATTTTTGGAATCAGAACAGTAAAGTTCTATTTCCATTTGAAGTTTTTCCTAGCTGCGGGCGACGGCTAAGGCTTTGTCGTCTGGATTGGAACGCGCAGCTCTGAGCTGCAGCCCTGGCCCGGGCCCCTGCCTTGGCTTATCCTTGAACCCGTGTAGATTTTCTTCTTCCGTACAAGGAGAAGGGGGACACCTGCCTCGCCGGGGTGGTGTTCGACTTGGTCACAGACACTGTGCTGACTCTTAGCATTCCTTAGTACTTGAATGGAGGATGAAGATGCGGATTTGTATCTGCTCCAGTGTTCCTGAGGCACTCGTGGGCAGCTGAGTTTCCGTGCTTGTGTGTCTTACTTACACGTCTGCAGGATTTCCACACTTGCGGAAATTAGTGTCCGTTAATTTTCATTTCACAGAAAAAGTCATTTACTCTTCACAAAATCACGTAGCAGATCATGGTGGGAGGGAAAAGTGAGGGTTGTTTTTGTCCATGATGACAGAATGCATTGTCACATTACAGAATGATGGCCTTTATAAAAAAAAAAAAAAGTCACTGGTCGTGATAATGTTTACTAGCTGTGAAGACCAGTAGTATGCTGGCTATTCTAATATTTCTTGGTTTTCTCTCTAGACCTGAACTAGTTATTTCCTACCTGCCTCCTGGAATGGCTAGTAAAATAAACACTAAAGGTAAGAGATCATACATACTCTGTTACACTTCCGTGCAGTAAAACATTCTTTTGACATTACCTAAATCACACTGAATCATGCGCTAGCGTCTATTGGGGGCTTTTGGTTTGTTTCTTTGCTTTTTATGTAATGGACTCCCCCCTCCCCTTTAAAAACATTTCATTGAAAATTTCCTGCTTGTCATCCTCCTTCATTCGTGTTTCCACAGTTTTGTGGAGACTCAGAGGATTACATTACCAGTTTACTTCTTCAGGTTTCTTTGCAAAGATCCAAACTATATGAATTTTAATAATCTGCTTTTATAAAGCATCCCCTTCTGGTCCCCCTCTCCCCCAATATGCAAAAGTGATCATGTGCTTACTTTATAGCCTTGCAGTCGCCCAAAAGACCACGGAGCCCTGGGAGTAATTCAAAAGTTCCTGAAATTGAGGTCACTGTGGAAGGTAAGGCCACTCTGGGGCAGGTTTCTGATGATTCTCCAGTTCACTAAGTATATCCACTAATTCTTCAGTTTACTGTTTGTTTTTATGCAAATGAATTTTTACAAAACCGGGCTTGCCCATGAAGAGAGCTACCTGTGATAAAGCTAAACTTCTGAATCGTTCTGATTGAAATTTTCACAATAGTCTACATGATGTTCCTAGAGCACATTGTAATCTTGCAAGAAGATCCCTAAAATGCTTTTATTGCCTGCAATAAAGTAAGGTTGCAGAGAGGAACATGTGGGATTCTTTTCTCTCCTTTTCTCCTTTTTTTTGAGTGGGGGGCACAGAGGGAGAGAGAGAATCCCAAGCAGGCTCCATGCCCAGTGTAGGGCTTGAACTCAGAATGCTGAGATCAAGATTTGGACGCTTGAACAACTGAGTCACCCAGGCATGTGCATGTGCACACGCACACACATGCACACACACGCACACACACACACCACACACCACACACACCACACACACCACACACACACACACCACACACACCACAGGCCCCTCCTCCCCCCGCCTTTTGGGCGTTGGTGAGGGAGGGAGAGAGAATCTGAGAATCTTAAGCAGACCATACCCAGTGCAGATCCGATGTGGAGCCTGATCCCACAACTCTGAGAATAGGCTTACTCTTCATCTCAGGGTCGTGAGTTCAAGTCCCATGTTGGGTGTGGAGCCTACTTAAAAAAATAAGTATAAATAAACTCTTAGTTATCAGCTAGATGTTAGGAAAATAGAGAAACGAAGGGTTCATGTAATATGTTAATGTGATTGGGTCTATAGAAGTAAGGTTACCAGGTAGAAATTAGAATTGTATTCTGTTGTAAACACCTGATTTTACAAAGAGGGAGATGCCTGTTTTTCTACATAAAAGAAATTCTGAAGGTAAGTTACCCTTTAGTAGCTCAAAAATTATGAGACTGCCTCTGGGTTTCCTCTTGTCCTTTCTTTCATGGATACAAAAAGACCAATTGAGCTCCAGGTTCAGATGTACATAGAAGGCAAGACATAGGGGAGATGGAGTACCAGACCTGCCTGGACCCATTGTCTACAGAAGCAGGAAGCATTCTAGAATTCCCTAGCAGATTGATTCTTAGGTCTCTTGGTTGGGCGGGGAGAATTTAAAACAAAATAATTCACAGGCTCTGGTGCTAACATTTTTGGATTTTCAAGTCTCGGGCTCCATCATTTGTCATTTAGGCAGATTACTGAAAATCTCTTCTTCAGTTAGTACATCTGTAAAACGGTAATACGAATGGTACTTAACTCATATGCTGTTTTTTAAATTGAGATATACTTCACATAAATTTCACCATTTTATTTTTTTTAATTCACTGCTTAAAATACACAATTCAGTATATGCATAAGGTTGTGCAACCGTCAGACCAGTCGAACTCCAGAACCTTTTCATCACCCAGGAAAAAGCCCCCATACATATAGCAGTTGCTCCCCATCTCCCCTTCCCTGCAGCCCCTGGGAACCACTCATATACTTTTTTGTCTCTGGATAAGCCTATTTTCTACATTTCATGTAAGTGGAAGGACAGTGGGTGATCCTTTGTGACTGGCTTCTTTCACTTGGCGGAATGTTTTCCAGGTTCATCTGTCTTGTAGCTTGTCCCAGTACTGCAGTCCTTCCCCTCTGTCCACTTTTTAAGATTTGTGGTTAAATATATATAACAAAGATGGACCCTTCTAATGGTCTACATTTTTTAAATGTACAGTTCTGTGCATTAAGTGCATTCACATTGTTATGCAACTGTCACGACCATCACCACCATCTGTCTCCTGAACATTGTCCTCTTCCCCTGTCAAAACTGCCCGGTCAACACTGAATCCCCTTCATTTAAGTAACTGCTACACCTTTCTCCACCACAGCTCCGTGTTCGACAGCAGCGCACCAAGTGTTTGAGTTTCTCCACATACTTGCCACCACTTTCTATTTTCTGTTTCTTATTTTTTAAGATTTAATTTATTTAAGAGAGCGAGCAAGCAAGCATGAGCAGGGGGAGCGGGAGGGGCAAAGAGAGAGGGAGAAGCAGATGCCCCGATCATGCTGGGGCTCAATCCCAGGACCCCGAGATCATGACCTGAGCCAAAGACGTTTAACCGACTGAGCCACCCAGGCACCCCTTCTGTTTCTTATTTTTTAGGTAATATCCATCCTAATAGGTGTCCATTTCTTTTTCTTGGTGCCTAATACCACATTGGGTAGATGTACCACATTTTGTTTATCCATTTATCAGATGGACATTGGGGATGTTTCTGGTTTGGGGTATTAAGAATAATGTTACAGGGCGCCTGGGTGGCTCAGTCGTTAAGCGTCTGCCCTCGGCTCAGGTCATGATCCCAGGGTCCTGGGATCGAGCCCCGCATCGGGCTCACTGCTCCGTGGGAAGCCTGCTTCTCCCTCTCCCACTCCCCCTGCTTGTGTTCCCTTTCTCGCTGTCTTTCTCTGTCAAATAAATAAATAAAATCTTAAAAACAAAAAAAATAATGTTACTATGAACATTTGCATAGAAGTTTTTGTATAGGGGCGCCTGGGTGGCTCAGTCAGTAAGCGTCTGCCTTCAGCTCAGGCCATGATCCCAGGACCCCGGGATCATGACCAGAGCCGAAGGGGGAGCCACCCAGGCACCCCATAAATAAAAAATCTTTAAAAAAGAAGATTTGGGGCGCCTGGGTGGCTCAGTCGTTAAGCGTCTGCCTTCGGCTCAGGTCATGATCCCAGGGTCCTGGGATTGGGCTCCGTGCTCGGTGGGAAGGCTGCTTCTCCCTCTCCCACTCCCCCCTGCTTGTGTTCCCACTCTCGCTGTGTTTCTGTCAAATAAATAAATAAAAAATCTTTAAAAAAAAATAAAGTTTTTGTATGGACATGAGTTTTTAATCTCCACTTATTTTTTGAGGGTTTGATTATTAAATACAAATAAATATTATCTAGAATGATCTCGTGTAAATGCTGATACTTTTCTTGCTTTGCAGTAGAATCAGCAAGGGAGACAAGATAGGAATGGGATGTTCTTTAGGTTGGGTAATAAACCCATTTATTATACATACCAGCTTAGAAACCCATTGTTTCGGGATACGTGGGTGGTTCATTTGGTTAAGCGTCTGCCTTCGGCTCTGGTCATGATCTCGGGGTCCTGGGATCGAGCCCCACATCAGGCTCCCTGCTCAGCGGGGAGCCTGCTTCTCCCTCTGCCTGCCGCTCACCCGCTTATGTGTGTCTCTCTCTCTCTCTCTGACAAATAATTAAAATCTTAAAAAAAAATGCCCATTGTTTCTAAATTGAAAGAAATACTATCCAAGGATTAGACCCTCACTTCGCACACTATACTTTTGGTTTCTAATTCAAAAGGAGAGGACTAAGGTCGGTGATGGCTTGGTGATAAAATGCTTTTGACCTTCAGATTAACAGAGAATAGGTTTTTTTTTGTTTTTAAAGATTTTATTTATTTGAGAGAGAGAGAATGAGAGACAGAGAGCATGAGAGGGAGGAGGGTCAGAGGGAGAAGCAGACTCCCTGCCGAGCAGGGAGCCTGATGCCGGACTCGATCCCGGGACTCCAGGATCATGACCTGAGCCGAAGGCAGCCGCCTAACCAACTGAGCCACCCAGGCGCCCGAGAATAGGTTTATATTACGTTCCCCATGCCATAGAGGTCCTTGTCCCACGATAACTTTCTATTGCTTCACCAAGTCTATAAATGGACTCTGAATTTAAGTAATATTCGTTAAAATACCATAAAGTAGTCATTAGTATTTTAAGGTGATATATGTAGTAAAAGCTGTGTCCATGTCCAGGAACTTTTTGGCAGTTTAGTGGTGGGGGGAGGTATTTTGCTTGCACCATACTAATACTCTGTTTCAAATGATACGTCATGCTTGTTTGGAATTGTTTTACTTTAAAAAATAAATGTACATAATTTATACACACACAGTAAAACGTACCCATTGCGGTTGTGGGGTTTGAGTTTTGGAAAATGTTGGTGCCACCACTTTAGTCAATTTTTGAAACATCTCTATCACCCTGCCCTGCTCCCCGCAGGCCACAGCAGCCGGGCCCACGGGCAACCCCAGTCTGCCTTTTTTTTTTTTTTTTTTTTAAGATTTTATTTATTTATTTGACAGGCAGAGATAGCGAGAGAAGGAACACAAGCAGGGGGAGTGGCAGAGGGAGAAGCAGGCTTCCCGAGGAACAGGGAGCCCGATGTGGGGCTCCATCCCAGGACCCTGGGATCATGACCTGAGCCGAAGGCAGATGCCCAACGACCGAGCCACCCAGCGCTCTCCACCCCCCACCCGGTCTGCTTTTTCGTCACCACGGAATGCTTTTGCCTGTTCTGGAATTTCATATAAATGGAATCCTACTGGCTCTACTCTTTATGGCTTGCTTCTTTTTCTCAGCATAATGCTTTCTGATTTAACACTCGTGGCATATTTCAGTATCCCCTTTTTATTGTGGAGTGTTCCTCCATGGTGTGGCTTCACCACATTTTGTTTATACATTTGTCAGTGGACATTTGGGTTTGTTTCCAGCCTTGTCTAAAAACGATCCTGCGAACATTTGTGTACAAAGTGCAGCATATGTTCTCCTCTTGAGGAGGTATTTAGAAGCACAGTCGTGGAACTGTTCACGTTCTGCGAGACTGCCGAACAGTCTTCCGAAGTGGTTTTGTCATTTTACACTCCTGCCAGCAGTGGATGCCTTCCAGTTGCCCCCCATCCTCCCCGTCCTCAGCATTTGTCATTGTTTTAAATTTAGCTTTTCCAGTGGGTGCGTGGTGCTATTTCACTTAACTGTAAACCCGAATGCTGCTTTATTAATGTAGACTAAGAACTAGATAGTCAGGTCCATTCTGTCTGCTGCTCCCAAGTTCCTTCCCATCTCAGCCTGTTATCGAAGGCTTGCCTCATGAGTACGGAGCCTAAGCAGAGGTGTGAGCTGGCTTAGTAACCCTGTGCAGGGCTCTGGTGATGGGCTGGACTGATTGCCTCTTCCCGGTTGTACCCGCCAGCTAGCCCAGGCTGCTAGTTTGCTTTCCTCACTATGCCATCTTAAGAAAGCTGTTGTTTTATTCAGGAGTTTTCAAATAATTAAAGAGTAGAATGTTGGTTCTTGACATTTATTTCATTTGTTTAAGATTTTATGTATTTGTTTTAGAGAAAGAGCACGCGCGCGCTTGAGTGGGGGGAGGTGCAGAGGGAGGAGGACAAGCAGACCGCGGGCTGAGCACGAGCCAGATGCAGGGCTCTGTCCTAGGACCCTGAGATCATGACCTGAGCCGAAATCAAGATCAGACGCTTAACCGACTGAGCCACCCAGGCGCCCTGAAAGCCCAGAGTCTACAGATACTCTGCAAATTGGGAAATTTGGAGTTGGAAGATGTATCTTTAGAATGTTGGTTATTTTCTAAAGAAATCTGAGGAACCTTAATTTCTTTTTATTTTCCTATTATTTTGGCTCTTTTGTTTTTAAAGATTGCTGGCTGGCTTCAGATTTAAATAAACTCACTATTTAAGCATTAGGTGACCTCTACATAAAGAAGAGTCAGGTCCTGGTTTTATAAGAATAACTTAAAACTAATAGTCCTTTTCATTCAATGGAAAAACAACCAGTTTCCTACAACACTGTTTCTAATTTGTACTAAATTCAAAGGAAGGATGTGTCCAGAGTCAGCTAGAGAATCCAAAGGAAGGCTTCAGAGTGGGGATAGTACCTGAAGTTGGATTATGTTCATGGGTTGAAAGAAAAACGCATAAGCAAACATAGCTACCCCAAAATTAGATGGCTCCAAAAGGGCGCGTTGAAGCATTAAGTGAGTTGAAAATTCGTCAGATCTTCCAGAAAGCTAATTCTGTTTGGGACGAAAATGGCCGAACGTAGGGACGGAAGCAGAAAAATGGATGGAGGCTGTAAGCAGGGGCCTCGGTGCCCATTTGCATTGGTAGTGCTTATGTACTGTTTGAACTTAACGTGGTTTTTCAGGGACATCACAGGCAGTGCTTAAACATGATGAGGTGCATGTATTGATTATGATTTTTTCCTTTTAATTCTTCTTCAGGCCCTAATAGCAGCAACCCTCAAACCTCCGCGGTTAGAACCCCTACCCAGACTAATGGTTCTAATGTTCCCTTCAAGCCTCGAGGGAGAGAGTTTTCCTTTGGTAAATATGAATTCTTTTTTTCTTAATTTCATCATTTTAAATAAAAGGAACCAATACACTTTATTTTTCTAGGTGAATTGTTTTTTATTTGGTAAGTTGGTATATATGAGCTATTAAAGGTACTATAGTAGCTACTTAACCCCTCTGTGCCTCAGTTTCTGGATTTGTAAAGTGGGGATAATACTACTTCCTGCCTTGTGGGGTTATTATGATGATTGCAAGTACTAAGTTAAAGGGTAGAACCATACCTGGCACATAGAAGGTGCTGTCGTTTTTTGGGAGGTTTCTTGGTTTTCATTTGTTTTTTATTTTTAGCCTATGTCATTTGTTGCCAGTGTATTAGTAATACTGTGAAACCGTTTAATAATGTAGGATTAGAGTAGTTGCCAAGACATGACTGTGCTAAAAACCTATGTATTTTTTTTGTATTTCTCTTTTTTTTTTTAAGATTTTATTTATTTGCGAGAGAGAGAATGAGAGACAGAGAGCATGAGAGGGGGGAGGGTCAGAGGGAGAAGCAGACTCCCTGCTGAGCAGGGAGCCTGATGTGGGACTCGATCCCGGGACTCCAGGATCATGACCTGAGCCGAAGGCAGTCGCTTAACCAACTGAGCCACCCAGGCGCCCTTTTTTGTACTTCTTACAGATGCACAATAAAATAAGAAACTGCTGGGCATAGATGTATTTTGCGAAGTATTGCTACTAACTGTCTTGTTTTTCACTTGCAGAGGCCTGGAATGCCAAAATCACGGACCTAAAACAGAAAGTTGAGAATCTTTTCAATGAAAAATGCGGTAAGTTTATTTTGAAATATTAGTGCTAAAAGGTATGGTAGCCTTTTTCACGTAGTCTAAGAATGTGTGCAGAATAAAATGTGCAGCGTTGAAATGTTACTGTCATGGGAAGTGCATGTCTTTTGCGAGCATGGATGCCATCATTTCTCCCACTTTTCTGAGCACTGCAGAATTGAACACGTTTTTCTAAAATTGAAAGTAATACGATTTTTCAAAAAAATATATATAATTTTAGTAGCTGCAAAATGTAATTTAGAAAGGATTTTTTTTTTACAAAGGAGTTTTGAAAAGTGACGAACATGAGAAAGAATAGAAACGTCTGTGTGTGTTTTACAGGCGAAGCCCTTGGCCTGAAGCAAGCTGTGAAAGTACCGTTTGCATTATTTGAATCTTTCCCAGAAGACTTCTATGTGGAGGGCCTGCCTGAGGGCGTGCCGTTCCGGCGGCCGTCCACCTTTGGCATTCCAAGGCTGGAGAAGATACTCAGAAACAAGGCCAAGATTAAGTTCATCATTAAAAAGTAAGGGCAGTAAGCTGAAAGGAGGCTCGCCGTGCAGCGGCAGAGTGCTCTGACGCGGGCAGATTGGTGCTTGGGTTCACCGTTGTATCAAGACCTCATTAGCTCTAGGAGGCAAAAAAGAAGGCTCTTTAAGCTGTACTTTTGTAGATCTGTTAAGTGTTTCGTAACTGGTTATAAGAGGGAAGGAGGGCTGTAGCTTGTCAGAGGGATGACAGCTTGATTTTGTTCAATATACCACTGTCTTACTGTTAATGGTTGATGCTGCTGGGGTCTAAGCAGTTGTTCAGTTTTGTAAAGCCCTATGATTTCTCCAGCGTACAGAATATTTTTTCTTTCTTTCTTTAAGTTTATTTATTTTTTTTAGTAATCTCTACACCCACTGTGGGACTTGAACTCATGACCTCGAGATCAAGAGTCGGATGCTCTTCCAACTGTGCCCACCAGGCGCCCCCAGAATATTTTAAATTTCTGTTGGCTTTGGAGGTCTATGAATTAGACCAACACAATTGAAGTGGATGGGAATAATCAGAAGTTAAAAATATATGTTGATGTTGAAGAATTATTTGAACTTAATGGAAGTGAATTTTAGGTGCCATTTATTAACACTTGCTTCTGAGTCATACAGCGGTATTGTCAAATGCTCAAAGCTGACACTGCCAACCACATTGGCCACCTTTTGTACTTCTGGCCAGGGCTGGAGAGGGCTGGAGAGGTCTGGCAGTAGCTAAGGCCTCTGCTTCTGCGTTTTCCTAGAGAAAGACTCGCGCTCAAGTTTTCACAAGCTTGTCCTCTGTTTCCATGCTGCCCACGTACAGCGTGTTCCCTGTTTCCATTCTCAGGTCTAGCACTGGATCCTTCCAGGATATATGGTGGAAACCATGGGAAAGAGAAACTAATTGAAGCTAGACGGACCTGGGTTGGTGTTGTGATCATGATTAGGATTGGGGTTTTTGTATATGTTTCTTTAGACGAGGGACATGTTCTTTCTGTTCTTCCATTACTAAGAATTGAATGTATATGTACAGAAAGTAAATGGTTCTTTTAAATCTTTGTTTAATTTTAACATTTTACTATGGGATTATTAGCACACAGTGTTTTTTTCTCCCTTCCTGTTTTTCAGGCCTGAAATGTTTGAGACCGCAATTAAGGAGAGCACCTCCTCCTCGAAGAGCCCTCCGAGTGAGTGTCCTTGCTACAGAACGTGTGCTGTGGGAAACTTACGTTGCAGCAGTAATTTTAAAAGAATCGTTGAAAGAACAGCTACTGAGTTAAAACCAAGAACGCTCATTAAAGATTGTGGTTTTGACTGATTTACAATTTTGAGTTTATTTTATAAATGAGAATCTTTGTATGTCTGATGCTGTACTGAGCACAGTGAGAAAGAGAAAAGAGTGTGGGGCGGGGGTGGGGAGGTGGGGGGGGTGGGGAGCGGTCTTTCAGGAAGCTTAATTCCCCCAGAATGACAAAGTATACCATCAGATGGACCAACCCTTAACACAGAATTGGGTTAAATACTATCTTGTGTAGTCTGAATTTTAAGCGCAACAATAGAGCTGGTTTAGTTACATTTTGTGTGTGTTCTAATCTGAAGTTTCTATTTTAAGGAAAAATAAATTCATCGCCCAACGTTAATACTACTGCATCAGGTGTTGAAGATCTTAACATCATTCAGGTGACGATTCCAGGTACGATTTCTCTGCCTTTCTCTCGCTAGTGGGGTTTTCCGTGTTTGGATTTTCACTCGACTGACTTGGGTTCCCGGGACTCGCTCTGTGCCATGCTGTGCCCCTGTCCGCCCTGCAGAGAGCGCTAACCAAACACATCACCTCGTCGGTTCCTTCCCAGAAAGCTCTAGGCAGTTACCAGACGCAGAGTGAGCTAGTACCTAGTGCCTTGTTGAGGAAATCTGTACAAAAGAGCCGGCGGAGTTCCTTGTAACAGGCACAGAGGCATCGCGTTTTCGGTTTGTTGTTAGAGTCAAATCACTTGGTTAAGTCATTTCAACCTTGATTAGTGTAAAATACTTAAATCTTCCCAAGACACGAAGCCAGTTCACTCAGAGCACCTAAAAATTGACCTGGAATTAAAATTGCATTATTTAGCTATGACCGTCCTCTTGCCTTTTCTAGATGACGATAATGAAAGGCTGTCAAAAGTTGAAAAAGCGAGACAGCTCAGAGAGCAAGTGAACGACCTCTTCAGTCGGAAATTTGGTGAGTTTCGCATTTGCATAGTGCTGTTGCAATAAGCTAGGACATTTCCTTCCAGTGAGAGCTGAATGGTAGATTATGCTCGGATATCTGTTGTCTTCCTGCATAAAATGAAATGAAGTTGAAATGCAGGTGTTCGGGGCGCCTGGGTGGCTCAGTCGTTAAGCGTCTGCCCTCGGCTCAGGTCATGATCCCAGGGTCCTGGGATCGAGCCCCACATCGGGCTCTCTGCTCAGCGGGGAGCCTGCTTCTCCCTCTCCCACTCCCCCTGCTCGTGTTCCCTCTCTCTGTCAAATAAATAAAAATCTTTAAAAAAAAAAAAAGAAAAAGAAATGTAGGTGTTCGGGTTTCTCTAAAGTTTTTTCCTAAGGAAACGTTAGCTGTGTTAAACTCTCGATGATGGTCGCCATCAAAGCGAGTAGAACTGAGGTTCGGAGGTAAGGTTGTTTGATGTGTACTTTGACTATCATTAACTGCGGGGACTGTCCTTAATGTTGCTCGTGTGCTTTCTAACCACTTCGGAGATGATAGGTTGACCTGTGCTTTTATGCTGTTTGTCTTGTCCTAGGTGAAGCTATTGGTATGGGTTTCCCTGTGAAAGTTCCCTACAGGAAAATCACAATTAACCCTGGCTGTGTGGTGGTTGACGGCATGCCCCCCGGAGTGTCGTTCAAAGCCCCCAGTTACCTGGAAATCAGCTCCATGAGGAGGATCTTAGATTCTGCTGAGTTCATTAAATTCACTGTCATTAGGTAAGTGAGCCTTCCCCGCTTGTTCGTAAGAATGACTCTGTCCATCGTGAGGCTAAGTCATCTTCCAGAATGTAGTCCTAGGTAATAATAGGATCCAATTTTCCATATAACACATAAAATACTTGAGTTCTTCTACTGTGAGATTCTCTTCTGCCTGAGCTGACTCTTAATTCTCCTGTTTTTAAGGCAAGGGCTTAGTGAACCTTTGCCCATGGACCAGACCCAGCCTGTTGCCTGTTTTTATAAAGCCTTATTAAAACACGGTTACATACAGTTGGCAGTACATAGCGTCTACTGCAGCTTTCAGCTTACAGGGGTGAAACGGGGCAGTTGGGACAGAGACAGTATGATCTGCAAAGCCGAAAATATTTACTGGCTGACCCACTACAGAAAACAGTTGGCCAGCATGTGTCTTAGGAACGTCATCCCAGGCTCAGGTCGGACAGGGATCTGATCCCAAGTCAGGTCATTCTGTCTCCTTGTCTGTACCATAAAAGTGTAGTTGTCACCTTTGAGAATGGGCTCCTTATCCACAGAGCAGGAATGATGATTATACCTACACTCTAACAGCATCGTGAGATCACATTAATACGTGTTCGTCCAGTAGGTGTTCCGCAGACGTCCTCTTTTCCATCTACCTAAGCAAGAGTCCATGTCATCTTCACGCTTTCCAGCTCCCCAAAACTTTGCTATCACTAAATCTTCCCAGTCGGTTCATTGTTAAATTCCCACTGTTTCTAGTACAAATCACTTAGGACTGGCTCTTGGAAATAGCCCATGTGGTAACCTCCCAAGGCTTTCTGTCATCCGCTTATCTTCTCCCAGTACCCTTTCCCTAAAAATCCCGTTTTTGTCCCACTTAACCCGTGTCCGTGGTCCATGCTCTTCCCCAGGGGTCTGGATAAAAGCTTGCTTCCGTTAGACTATGTCACTGAAATTACTGTATTCTTTTTTTCTTGGCTTCTGTTGTTTTCACCATCTTTAGTGTGGCCTTATCTAATGATGGTGTGTAGTAGTTATATGTCTATCTTTTCAAAGATTAAAAAGTGTAAGATTGAAACGTAGTTGGATAACATTGCTCATTCTAACATGTAAGTGACTTGAGTTAAATATTAGTTAAACTGAATATACATGTAAATTTTGTAGAACAAAAATAAACTGTTACATAATTTGTTTCTCCCTTTAGACCATTTCCAGGACTTGTGATTAATAACCGTGAGTAAATTTCATGAAGTCTTTTCCTTTCTTCTTTTCTGGGGTGGGAGAGACTGTGTGCATGTGCCTTTGCTCACAGAAAGTAGTGTTTTACCCAAACCCTCCCGCAGTAACCTGGCAGAGCTGGTGGTGTAGCCTCAGGGTCAAGGCACCAGGCACTTTTCTACGTGTAAAATGGGGTTCGTTGCTTAGCCTTTTAAATCTCAGTTTATTCGTTCATAAAATGGTGATATTAGTGCCCATTTTGAGAGTCTTCGAGCAGTTTAAATAACTCCTTTGGTGTCAAACATCTTAAACAGGGATCAGTGAGTTCCTGCCTGTGTTTGTAAATAAAGTATTATTAGAACATTTCCTGGCCTCTTTGCTTATGGCGGAGTTGGGAAGCTGCAAGAGACCGTTGTGACCTGCAGAGCCTGAGATATGCACTCACTAGCTCTTTATGAAAAAGTTTGTTGACCCCTAACGTAGTCATACTTTATGTGCTCAAGAAGTACGATCTGAATTTGATAATATTACTGCAGTTCCTTTACTATTATTGTGTAATTGCTGTGCTGAAACAAGTAGGTCTTTTAATGTGATGTCGCTTGCTTCTGTTAATATTTAAGCCAGTATCTAGGGGCGCCTGGGTGGCTCAGTCGTTAAGCGTCTGCCTTCGGCTCAGGTCATGGTCCCAGGGTCCTGGGATCCAGCCCCGCATCGGGCTCCCTGCTCAGCAGGAGGCCTGCTTTGCTTCTCCCTCTCCCACTCCCCCTGCTTGTGTTCCCTCTCTCGCTGTGTCTCTGTCAAATAAATAAATAAAATCTTTAAAAAAAAAAAAAAATTTAAGCCAGTATCTGGCACAGGTTGGGCTCTCAAATATTGTTGCACGAACAGATGTATGTGGTTTTCCAATTCCCTGATGTTCGTAACATTTATTATTTTTTTTTATTTTCACTTTTTTTTATTCTTATGTTAATCCCCATACATTACATCATTAGTTTTAGATGAAGTGTTCCATGATTCGTTGTTTGTGCATAACACCCAGTGCTCCATGCAGAATGTGCCCTCCTCAATACCCACCACCAGGCTAACCCATCCTCCCACCCCCCTTGTTCGTAACATTTAAAATCGCATTTTTAGCAAATACTATACATACATGTCATACGTTCTATCCACTTTATTAAAGTTTTTCACAAGTGAGAATTCTCTTTCCCCAGTATCGTTAGAGCTTCAGTCTCTTTTCCAGGTGGTATTAATCTAACTCTAAAACCCATCTACACTGAGTACTCAGTTCTGTAGTTTATTTGCTGGGAGAGCGTAAGCCCCTCCAGTGTCATGTTATGGGGTTTCCGGGGCCCCTGGAGCAGCAGAGCCCTCCCCCCGCCCCCGGGAAATCAGGCACTCACTGTAGATGCCCCCTGCCCTTCTGTTCTGCTTCACACTGTTGGCCCTGTTTGGGACCTTCACTCTTCAGGGTCATAGATTTTGTTCTCTCTCTTCTGCCTCCCAAGTTTTGGGTTTCACTTTATCATAAAATGTATTCATTTGGTTGTACCCGTAAACCATGAGTTCTTTTTTATAGGTTCTATTTTTAATACATTCTCTTTCTTGGCCAAATATGTTAGTATCCAGTAGTGTCAGTGATGAAAGAGGACATAGGCCTTGCTTCATAGATCTTTAATCCTCTTTCTGACATTCTACTTAAATCACACCAGGGAACTTGGTCATTTAAAGAAATCCAATGATGGTTTTTTCCTTCAGATTTTTTTTTTTTTTTTATTAATCCCAGTGCATCTGTCTTCTGTGTAATTTTTAGTTTCAAAGAGTATTGTATTTTAAGCCTTCCTGTCCCCTTCCCTTACATTTAAAATTAAGTTCAGTTTTGTTCTTATCCTGGTACAGTAGTGTTTAGTAGAACTTTCCGGTAATTACTATGAATTAGTTATTCTGATGGGACATACCAGAGTTCTTAATACATGTTCCCTTCTTGTCATAAGGAAAATAGTGCCGGGGCGCCTGGGTGGCTCAGTCGATTGAGCGTCTGCCTTCGGCTCGGGTCATGATCCCGGGATTCTGGGATCGAGCCCCGCGTCGGGCTCCCTGATCAGTGGGGAGTCTGCTTCTCCCTCTCCCTCTGCCTGCCTCTCTGCCTACTCGTGCTCTCTCTCTGTCAAATAAATAAAATCTTTAAGAAAAAAGGAAAATAGTGCCTGTTACGGCAAGGTTGAAGCATCCAAATAGAGAATGTATGTAAAAATGCTTTTCCATTGTAACCGCATATCATTAAATTATTGTTTAAATCAGTCTGCTTTTTTTTTTCAGAGTTGGTTGATCAGAGTGAGTCAGAAGGCCCAGTGATACAAGGTAAATTCAGCAGGGTAAAACAGAAATATTCCTACTTTTGCGATACAGTGGATCACATAAAATTGTGGGGCCTCACTTGTTTACATGTGCTAATAACTTCAGGGAAAGTCATTTACACAGTCAGACTTCGTGTTTTTGGCTCCTGTGTTCAGAGGCCTGTATAAGCTCAAGCTCTGGGTCCTGACTGAGAACTGTGGGCCACATGCCATCTGACCCCACAGTCCCGGTCAGGCAGAAAGGAGGTCAGGAACTAGGAGGCCAATGTTGTAGAGTGTAATTTTTTAGTGACAAGCGTGTCTTTCTAACTTTACCCCTTTATGCCATTCATATCTAATGCTTGTTATCAGCCCAGTTTTGTCAGGGGGAAATTGTGACTTTTAACATTCCTTAGAAACCAGCGTTGAGGCCTGCTACTGTGATCCGCTTGAAAGCAACGAAAAGCTTTTATTCTATCAAAAAGGTATCCACAGGAAGGCGGGGAAAGACCTAAAAAGGAACTTCTTTCTTTCACGTTAGGGCTTTGTTAATTACGATTGTTATTTAAGACTTGGTTTGCGTAAGGTAACTTAACACATGCCCGAAAAGGAGATTTGGGGGAGTCTGGTTGAGTTGTCATGTTTAATCCCAAGACGCTATGGCTGCCGTTGCATCTGGGACTTGTGCTTTGTGTACATTGTCTGGAGGGCTTTCTCCTTGCTTCCTCTAGGTCCTTTAAGTAAGTGAGAGCGACTTTAGAACAGTATTAGAGTAAATCTTCATGTGTTTCTCTTCAGAATCAGCTGAGCCCAGCCAGTTGGAGGTTCCTGCGACAGAAGGTAAAAAGGGTTATTTGTCCAGCTGCCAAACACTGAAGTTCCTTAAGAATGTGCTCAGAACGAAGGATTGATTGTGGTTTTCACACTACCTCCTAGAACCCTGCGGTTGTGTTTTCTTTTTTCTTTTGTCTCGGGGTGAATTGGATCTGTCATTTACGTCCAGAAACGTCGTGTTAGCGATGACTTGGGGTTCTTTTGCTCCGTTTTCTCCAAATGACTCTTAATGAATCCTGAACGAGTGCAGTGACTACTTTCTAACCTAGATTTTTGAATAGATAAGCAATAAGGTGTTTGTTACTTTGAAAACTTGAGTAACACAATTTAGAACTGATTGCTAGAGGAACGTTGTCTCTGAAAATGTTACCTTTAGTATCTTACGATTCCTATTAAATTATTTTAGTACATAGTTTGGTAGGAGTGGGTTTATAATTATACAGATTTGCATTCATAGTGCAATTTACCAGTTCCCTTTTGTTTTTCTTGGTAGAAATAAAGGAGACTGATGGAAACTCTCAGATCAAGCAAGAACCAGACCCTACGTGGTAGACCTCTTCCCTCCTAGGGTAAATCAGCTTCTGTGTCCGGGGTGCCATCTAATGTTCGTCTGAACCCGCCTGTGTGGTCAGAAGCTACTGTGTCTTCCCTGCTTCAGCCATAAATGGTGCCCCGCACCTTCGGGTCATAGGAGGTCAAGTGTAAGCCCTACTGGATGGTTTGAGTTAGAGGATCAAGCAGAGAGATTTTCCTTAGATCAATGTTTGTGAGTCATAGATGTAAAAACACTTTTGCGCTAAAAGGAAAATGTTTTGTTTCTAATCTGTAGGGCAAATCTCACCCTCTCCATTGGAATAAACTCTGAATCCATATCACTACACTGACAAAAGCAGCATTTGCAGTCTGGCTAAGATGCACAATCCATTGTGCATCTTGCCTAATTAACTTACAACCTTGAACTTGGCCAGGTTGTTAACAGGACAGGCAGCTCTACACCAGGAGTCCGCTGCTTGCTGCTTTGGGGCCGTCGAACCTCGCTAAGCCTGAGCTGTTGAATAGTTGACGATGGTTATAGGGTCTGGCTTCACAGTAGTTGCTCTGATCTGTACCCGACAGTGCACTTTTTTAAAAAGACCTTTTTATTTGTCTGGGAATTTGCCATATAATGTCAGTTTGTGGACTTAAGTGTTGATTGAGTTTTGCTGTTTGCCAGCGTTAAATTCCTGTAACCGGAATAACCTGGTTTCTTGCTTGTTTGTTTTCTCTCCTATTTTAGCTTAAAGTATCAGTGGGTGAGAAGAGTTTTTCGGACCTGTTACTGCCCCAAGCCGTGTAATATACTTGTATAACAGAAATACCTTCTATACAAACCTTTTTTTCTACTTTTAGATAGAAATGTCTACTTTTTCAGCAGTTCTGTGAATTGAATTAAAGAGCAGAGTGACTGTAGATTTGGAATGGCTGGTTTACTTTGGAATGTATTATAAGGATTTTACAGCAATGCTGGAAAAATGACAGGGAAAATGACAGGGATGAATCTCATCAGATTTTTTACGTATCAACAGAGCCTTCAGCTATGGTGTTTATTTTCCAATCAAGCGAAGATCTCTCCTACTGGAACATCTCAGCTCCTGCAGTGAAGAAACACCTGTGATATAGTTCAGTCCTTTTAGTTTTTCTATTTGAAAAATCGTTTAAATGATCCTTTTGTTCACGGCTCTCTTTGACGACTGAGTGGACAGTTAGTATCTGTATATTTGACTAAACCTTTTCCTAAGCTGTCTATCATGGTTCATATGTTTTTTATCATAATTAAAACACCACCGTCTGGATCACCTAACAAGCCAGTGAGGTTAGCATGTTGGCGTGTGGCCTAGAGACGAAGTACAGGAACCTCTTCTACTGAGATTTGGCACCTGGATCAAACGCGTGACGCACCAGAAGTGTAAGGTCAGGTATGAGCGCTTGGGCCAGCCCAGGGACAGACGCTAAAGCCTCGCGATCATGTAACCTGTTGTGGTGTGGGTTTCTCTGGAACACTTCCAGCTCGGATCAGACTGTAGGGCTTTTCAGCGCCTTCATTATTTTAGAACTCTACTTGTAACTTTGAGGCTCCGGTGTGGGGAGTGAGGGGCCAATAAGCTAAGGACGTGCCCCCCCTGATATTCTGCGCCATTTGTGGGAGGATCTTACGTGGGTTGGATTTCACAGACAATGAGAGTTGTAAAATACCAGCTATGAGAAGCTAGAGTACGTGATGGCATAGAGTTTTCATTAGCTTTATCACAATATTCACGATGGAGAATTATATTACATGGTAGCAGAAATAGGCATTTTTATGTGTTGCTTATATTTTACCTCAAATTAAATTGTAGATATAGGGTAATAAATAAAATCCATCCATGCCTTTCACACACTAATTCATTTCTTTCGAAGGTGTTTTCATGGTTATGTCTGGGGAGGGTGGGTGGTTCGGTGGTAGGTGGAGTGCACAGTGAAGGCTAGGCAGGCACTGTTCGCGGGCTTTCTGAGACCGGTGCGCATCAGTCTGAGCTGGGGCTCGAGCCCCCGACTCCAGCAGCTGTGACATGCCAGCCGTATGCAGCTTCCCCGGGATTTGGAGGCAGGATCCCTCCCCGGAGAGAGCATGTGCATCAGCCCCTCCCACACGCGAAATCACACGCAGACTGCACATTTTTTTCCTGTTCTCCCAGCATAGCCTCTGCCTCTCCACGCCCCCCCCCCCAACTCCCCGACCCCTGCACGCCCGGGGAAAGCAGGGCTCCCCGCTTGCTAGCCTGCCGGCCGACATCAACAACTCATAGCTACTCCAGCAGGTCTCGTGGTTCCTTTGAAGCCTTCTTAACAAGTGTGCGCGGCCTGGCGCCCTTACCCCAACTTCCCATCCCAGCCACTTGCGAAACCCTCTTCGTCCACAGGCCGCTCTTAGAAGGAGATAAGCGCTTACGTATAAGGCTGCTTTAACAAACGTGTGGTGGATTACAGACTCAGCGAGGAGATGTGTTGTCCTATCCACCCGGAGTATTTGGGTCCCGTGTAAAAATGCTGTACGCATACGCACGGTTTTCGTTTTCGGGTATGCCCCCCCCCCTTTTCCTTCACATCTACCGAGCGGAGAGTTTGTGTGCTCTGGACAAACAGCCCAGAACTAGTGCCACAGCCACGTCACAACCTTTGAAAGGTTTAAGGAATGCGGTCCTGGCCCGTTCCGCCTCCCCTCTTAACTCGACAGGCGTAGTTTTGAGAAACGTTGACTCTAAAGCAAGGGGTGCCGCTGTCTCGTCTCCTCCTGGAGGAGCCCGCGTGTGAGACAGGTGGTTCTTACTGATTCACTGTCGCCTCCAGAACCTTCCCGCCTGTCGCTCCAGGCCCCTGCAAGGGTTCTGCCTTCCCAGGTTGCCGCCCCGGCTCCCGGTGTCCCTGAGCCGGCAGTGCCTGCATAAATGGGACCACAGATAGATCGAGTGATCCTTTCAGGGAGTGAGGGGATTAAACTTGTCCACCGAGATCTTTGTCGGGTCAGTGAGGATCGAATGGAAAAACGAAACAGCGCAAATAGGGCTTGTCATGCTTAGTGTTTCTGAAATGGCCTCCTTATTCCGTGACTTTCGGTCAAAGAGAATTTTACCAGGGAGGGTAGTGATGAGGAACACAGGCTTTGTTAACCACATCCAAGCTCTGCTTCGGGACAGCTGTTAACCTTGAGAAAATTTCCATCAGAAACAGCACAAGCAAAGAAACCTGGACATCCCAGGGTTACAGGATTCAGATCCCATCCACAGAGTCTGGCCAAGCACTGGCCCCCTCCCACCTTCCAAGCTCCCGGCCTTCAGTGGCGGGGAAAATGAGGCTCGGTTCCTAGAGCCTTTGGGAGGCAGCGCAACGGGGGGTGGGCCTGAGGGGAAGGGCCTACGCTGGAGCAGAGAGGGGGTCTGTCCTGAGAGACCTTGACCTTGGCGTTTGCCTGCCCTACCTCGTCATGACCTGCTGACGTATGGCAGCTTGCCCTTTCTGGCGGGGAGCACATCTGAAGTCATTGGTCCCAGCCCTCTGGCCCGTGAAGTGAGGTGTGTTAGTGTGCTCTCACCCCAGGCCGACGTTGCTTTGAGACTTCATGGATGAGGAAGTAAAGGCTGAATCGTAATCACACCCCCCTCCGCAGTCTTCCCTGAGACAGGGGCAGGACTTCAGCACGGGTCCGAAGCCTTCGGTGTAGCCACCATGGTGCTCTCTGCAGCTGGCAGCTGGCTCCCTCTCAAAGTAGGTCGGTTATTCTGAGCGTCCTTGTGGCCTCGTTTCTGCCCCACCATCACCACCACCACCGAGGACCAAAAAGGTGTGTTGGAAAAAAAAAAGTGTTAGGAAGGTTGACCCCAGACCTTACCAGATTCTACTTAACACAACAAGCCCCAGTCTAAATAAATTCAAGTGCTTTGGTTGGCTTAACCGATGGTGGGCAGATAATTGTCACACATTGAAGGGTATCTCCTAAATGGAAGCCTCGGTTTCTGGACATGTATGTATTTGGAAGGTATGTTCTCCCAGGGATGCCTTGGTTTCCCGATAGTGGGGACGAAGAAGGGAACAGGATTCCAGGAATTGAGAAGACCTGCAGGCTGCTTTCTTTAGCATAGCAGCTCTTCTTCTGCTTCTCCGACCTGTGGGTCCGGGAGGATGAGCACAAACGGAGCTGTTCATCCTTTTATTTAGACCCCCTAGAAGTTGCTCTACCAGCCTCTGCAGTTGGACCTTTACTCCAGTATGGGTGGTTGGCTTTCTGGACTTCACCCCATGGCTGCCAGCCCTTTTAGCTCAAAGATTTGAAAGCTTGCAGCTGGTTGTAGAAATCACACATCCCTAGGGGTCTGGTGGCCTGGTGACAAGTACAGTGGGTAGACCTAGCTTGGCCACTCCAGAGGGGCTCTCTCACCCCGGGCACAGCGTTAAATAACAAAGCCAAGGAGATTGGATTGGCTCATGGTTTTCCCCAGCCTCATCACTCCGATCAACAGTGGTCTTGTGTGTACCTTACCTCCCCCTTCTGCCCCACCCCACCCCCAAGACACACATAACCTTGTGGTTTTATTTTTAAGGAAGTGTCTGTAAAGTTGAAAGCAAGTTATGATACAATACCCATTAGTAAAGGTGTTTCCTGCCGGATTTCCTTCTCAGAAGCAAGATGAGGTGGTTGAGAAGCATTTTGCAGCATCAACTTTATGCGTGGTCTCTGGTCATCTAAAATCTCAAGTTCCGGAAACCAGTAACAGCTCTTACCAAGGACCATGGCTAGGCAGTGCCTGAGGGGACCTGGTAGGGGGATGTCCCCCTTCATTTCCATAAAAACTATTGGGTAGATCCAACCAGAGGCAGAGAAAGCAGGACTGCGCCCCAGAAGCTTAGATGTCACGGGCTCTAAGAAGATCTAGCTACATCATAAAAGGATCTGTTGAGTTCAGACCAAAATTGTCCTCTCCTTTATGGTGACCAATCTAGAACCTTTTTGGAAGAATCCTTAATAAAATACAGCAGACGAGGGTGTCCAAAAATGCGGGGTCGGAGCGAGGAGCCTAGGGGGTGTGGTCATAAAAGCCACAGTGAGTGTTGGCTTGTTGGCCTTAGAAGGGACCAGTGGGCCTGGAGCTTGATGCAAGGCAGGATGCTGCAAGGTGGCATGAGCAGCCGCTTCACACCTTCGTACACCATCTGAGGTGACCGTCCCTCGATCCATGCCTGTGTGCCTTTCTGTGTCCCCTTGGAAGTGGCAGAGGTACTGAGTCCTTGACAGGTCGCAGACTCCACTGCCCCTTCCGGCCGTCCTGGGGCTAGACAGATCTGTCAGTGGCAGCCCAGCCCTGGTGACTGCATCTGGGGCATGGTTTCCTTCATTACTGGAGTTAGCTTCAAGTTCAGAGATCACTACAAAATACCCTGCGGTGGCAGCTTGCTGCTGGATTTATCCTTTGTGCTTGGTTGAGGAGCTTCAAATAGCTTTCTTTGCATGACGCATCTGGGCCCAGCCAGCCAGGAAGTGTCAGCCAGGCCCTGGGTTTGGAGGGGCGGGCACAGGCCAGGCCCTGAGGGCCCCCAGGCAGCCCGCCAGGGAGGAGGCGGGCTTGCAAAATTCCACCCATCAGCCCGGCATCTGCCAGACCCACTAGGTGTCAGGAGCTCTGCCAGACGCTGCAGTCCCTTGAGGAAAGCCCTGGGCTGCAGCCCGTGGCCTTGGTTTCTGTCCTCTGCCTGACCTTGTCAGGAAAGCCCCTGTCCCAGCCTCAGATGACAACTCCCAACCAATCGAGAGCCTGCCCCGGGCGACTGAACCTCACGCTTCTCCCCGGAGCCTGGAGTGCCTGCTGTCATTCATGTGGCCCCTCCCTCGTTCAAGGCCCGGGTTCAACAGCCAGCAAGCGCCCTGACTGAGGTGGCGGAGTGGACCTGTGCCCCCTCCGCTCTACTGACCTCGGGTGGCCCTGTGCACAGTCTGCGGCTAGTGAGGGCTACCTGCCACGCTAAGCACT
Source organism: Neomonachus schauinslandi (assembly GCF_002201575.2). Taxonomy (NCBI): domain Eukaryota; kingdom Metazoa; phylum Chordata; class Mammalia; order Carnivora; family Phocidae; genus Neomonachus; species Neomonachus schauinslandi. Next base: position 166,138,420 of record NC_058407.1, on the reverse strand, counting down.
GGAGCCTCACGCGATGCAACAGCCCGCGAAATAAGTACCGTTGTCCCTGCCATCTTACAGGTGAAAACACGAAGGCTCCGTGTTAACTTGCCAAGGGGCTCCCAACTAGGAGTCCGAGTCCAAAGCAGGTGTGTGTGTGTGTCCAGCAGGTGGCATGGATGTGCCTTCCCCCGGGGCGCCACCTCCTGCAGACCAAAGGCGCGGTCGGAGCCCCCACTCCCGAGGCCCCCCGCCCAGGGGAGAAGAAATTCCCAGGGGTGGGACTCTGGTGTGTCCCCGAGCCCTCTCTCGAGTGCAGGCACCTGGTTCTCTTATGAGGCCTCAGCGTTCATCCCCGACCCACCCAGAGCCCATTTCTGGTCCGGTTTTCTGAGAAACGGAAGATTTATGGCCCCTTGGGAAGCAGATCTCCAGGAACCCACATTTCTGCATGCAGACACCTGCTTGCAGTTAAGAGCCTTGACCCCTCACGGCCAGCGTCCCCTCCCAGTGGCTCGGCTGCCTGCCAGGCAGTGGCGCCTGGGGGGGGGGGGGCCGTCCCACCAGTGTGGGCATCAGGAGAGAACCGGTCCTGAGGGCTGGCCCCGGGCATCCTCAGGCTGCTGATCCAGACTATTCTCACCCAAGGAGGGGCAGCAGGTGGGCTTTAAGTTACGCTTGGGAAAGAACTAACAGCCTCGTAACGATGGCTGATTTGTTCCCATCCTGGAAAGCCCTGGATTCCCTCTCTTGACACAAGATCCCGGAGGGCACTGCTTGGACCTCGGGCTCTGATGTCACATCCCTCTCCACTCGCTAGCGTGGCCCAGCCCCGGGGATTTCCTGGTTGAGGAACTGGCCCGCCCAGCCCATGTGGGGAAGGCCTGGCGTTGGAGAACGTGGCATCTGGGAAGAGGTAAAGACCTGCCTCCTTCCCAGCCTGGCCCAATTTGAGAATCTCCTGCTTTGGGGGTGTTGGTGCAGGCCAACTCCTTCCTCGTGAATCCCCAGTCGTGTTCATCATTCACTCACATGATGAATGGCAGAGCAGGGGAGCCCAGTGGTTGAGAGCATGGGCCTGGGGTCCGGACTGCCTGGGTTCAAATCCCAGCTCTTCCCTTACAACTGATTTACGGCTCTGTGCCTCAGTTTTCGTGTCTGTAAAGTGGGGGGAAATAACAGCACCTATCTGACAGCTTCCTCGTGATGATAAGGTGTTGGTAAATACAAAGCGCTCCGACCCCGGCTGAGGCCCTCCAGCCAGCCGTCAAGGGGCAGTGGGGGGCACTCTGAGCTGTGGTTGTAATATGCAGCTGACCGGGCCCCTGGGATACCGACTTCCTCATCATTATGATCTGATAATCACCAAACTGTACATTTTTCTGCAATTTTCTGTATATTTCACAATAAAAGTCTTAAAACTTTAAAAGTTTGAATCTTGGGGGCGCCTGGGCGGCTCAGTCATTAAGCGTCTGCCTTCAGCTCAGGTCATGATCCTAGGGTCCTGGGATCGAGCCCCGCGTCGGGCTCCCTGCTCGGTGGGAGGCCTGCTTCTCCCTCTCCCACTCCCCCCTGCTTGTGTTCCCTCTCTCGCTGTGTCTCTGTCAAATAAATAAATAAAATCTTTAAAAAAAAAAAAAGTTTAAATCTCCCCCCGCCCCCTCCCCCCAAAACAACCCTTGTATCCGTTTATTAATCTCATTCCTTCAATTTGCTCATTCCCTTTTTTTTTGTTTTTTGTTTTTGTTTGTTTGTTGTTTTTTTTTTTTTTTAAAGATTTTATTTATTTATTTGAGAGAGAGAGAATGAGAGAAAGCACATGAGAGGGGGGAGGGTCAGAGGGAGAAGCAGACTCCCCGCCGAGCAGGGAGCCCGATGCGGGACTCGATCCCGGGACTCCAGGACCATGACCTGAGCTGAAGGCAGTCGCTTAACCAACTGAGCCACCCAGGCGCCCCCCTTTTTTTTTGTTTTAATCCTTTGGTCACTTGCTTGTCTCCCCCGTGCATTCAAGTCAGGCCTGCCACAGCCTCACAAAGGCTTTGAGCCTGCCAAGCGACAACGGGACTTGCTGTGGATGCTCCTGGCTGCAGGGGCCGCGGGAGGAGGTCTGGGGAGGCCACAGGAGGGAAGTGGCAAGGTGGTGTCTGCACGACTCGGCTCGCCGCCCGGGGCCCGGAACCTATTATGCAAGAGTGGAAAGGCCACGGGAGGAAGGGAGGGAAGTGCCACTGGCCGCGGGCCCTGCTGACTTCCCCGGCCCTTGTCCCCGCTGCGCCCAGGTGAGCCAGACTGGGGGCTGCGCGTGCAGTGACCTCAGGGCAGCACCGCGTGGGAGCGGGGACAAGGGGAAGCGCTTGCAGTGAGCCAAGCGCGCTGTGCTCCCAGGCGCTGCCGTCCATCCCATGACCCCAGCCTATTCCTCATGTGGCGATTGTCACCCAAGCATGATGTACCCACAGCAAAGGGCCACACGCGAGCCCGCGTGCCAGGACTGGGCGGATTATCGGAGAGTGAGCACGCTTGCAGAACCAGCAGCCTGATCAGGAAGGGGCAGCCCAGCTACCACCTCCTGCTCCCTAATGGCCACCGCTGTCCCCACCCTGGAGGTCACCCTGCCTTCCAACAGTGGAGCCTGGCGAGGGGAGTTTTTCAGCTTGGTCTACACGGCGTCCTGCCAAAGTGTGCTCTGCTGTCTGCCTTCTCTCCCTCCACCTGTGTCTAGAAGGTTCCCCCGAGTTGTGTGCGGCAGCTCCTCATTGCTGAGCACCATATCCTCCTGTGCAGGAAGGTTCTATTTCTTTTTTTAAGATTTATTTATTTGTGAGAGAGGGGGAGGGAGGAGAGGGAGGGGCAGAGGGAGAAGCAGGCTCCCCGCCGAGCAGGGAGCCCGATGCGGGGCTCGATCCCAGGCCCCTGGGATTGTGACCTGAGCCGAAGGCAGACGCTTAACCGCCCGAGCCACCCAGGCGCCCGTCGGGAAGATTCTAGATACATAATGGAGATGACCAGAGAAAGGCCTTGCAAGGCTGGCCACACCCAGGGCCGGTGACCTCCTAGTGACCACAGGGGATGTGCCAAGCAAATCTCTCAGCGAAGAGGACGTGGCGCCTGCCCTTCTTAGTAGACAAAACCAGGAACAACCACCAACTTGACCAGTCATGGTAACAGTCTCAAAACGGCACATTTTGGCTCCCCTCTGCCAGACGCCACCTCACCCCCAGGAGTCCAGGGGGACCCGTGGCTCTCAGAGTGCTGGTGGCCTTTGCCGTGGCCTCTGGGTCTTGGAATCTGTGCATCTGGGCCACCAACCAGCCCCGCCAACCTGAGCCTGCAGCCAGACAGTGTCAGTGGAGGCCACCTGCCCTGTGACCTTGGACCAGCTCTGTAATCTCTGAGCCTCCCAGGCACCCCCCGCCCCCCGCACCGTGTGAGAGGCCCCAGCCCCTTCCCTCACCCACCAGCACACGGCTCCCTCCTCACCTCTTCACCCCACATCCCTCTCAGCAGAGCCTGTGGTCCCATTTCACTCAGGAGGAAACTGAGCCCCGAGGGTCCGCTTGAACGCAGGTCTCACTCAGAGCCTGTCCCCATGGCCACTGGTGCTCAGTTACACACCCCTGTAGATATGCACCCCTCCCATGGAGGGCACGGGTGCGGCCACTACCCAAGTATTTCGGGAGGGCCCTCTGCAAGCCAGCCACCAGGCTAGGGCTTGGGGCCACAGCCAAGCCCTTGCTCCCATGGGGCTCACATCCTGGTAAGGAGAGACATCGTAAAAAAACCCGAAATAGGCAATATGTCCATCGTAGTAAGTGCTCTGAATCAAAACAGGGAAGGTGTGAGTGTGTGTGGGGGGGAAGTGTGAAGTTTTGCTCTTTTGTGAAGTTATCAAGAAAGGCTTCTTGGAGGAGGCGCCATCTGAGCAGAAACCTGAAGACCCTAGGGAGGGAGTTATAGACAAGTGGGAGACGGTCCAGGTGGCCCCGCAAGAGCAAAGACCCTGCAGTGGGAGCAGCTTGGTGTGTTCCAGGAACTGTAGAGAGGCCAGTGTGGCTGGTCCACAGGTTGCCGGAGGGAGAGGGGTGGGGGATGGGCACCCCCCCCAAACTGCGGGGCTCGCCAACCGTGGGGAGGACCTGGCAAGCTCTCCCATCCACATGCCTGCGTGAGGCTGCCCACGTCCATACCACAGGAGTCGAAGGAATCCCAGAAACTGAAAGAAGAAGCAGAGCCCTCCTTGCGTCCTCCCTGCCCCCTCTTGCCCCCACCCCTGCCGAGACCAAAGTGACTTCCTCTTTCCACCCCATTTAAGGCCCAGCCGGGGAGCGCCCCCCGCAGAAGGGGAGGCCCCACAGTCCGGCCATGGGGGACACCTTCATACGCCACATCGCCCTTCTGGGCTTCGAGAAGCGCTTCGTCCCCAGCCAGCACTACGTGAGTAGCCCACGGGAGGGCCCTGCGAGCGCGCGGGGACAGGCCTGTCGTGGGAGCACAGGTGCCAGAGAGTGCTGTGACCGCGCGGCTCCCAGGACCACTGGCCTGTCGGGGCGCACCGTGGACGTGCACCCTGGCACCCCGGGGCCCTTGGTGGGAGGACAGGCGGCTCGGCCCCTGGCCCCTGCCAGCCCACCTCACTCCTTGCTCCCCCGCCCCAGCCAGGAGTCCCCTGTCAGCACCCTGTTCACGTCCCGGCAGCCCAGGGCCCACTCCTCCCAGCAGCCCTCCCTGACCATCCCAGCTTTCAGGGAAAAGGAAAAGGAACGGACTGGTGGCAACCCTCTGTCTCCCCAAGCCGGCCCTGGGATCAGTTACATTCCAGTCGGATCCCCTCCAGTAGGGTGACACCCACCAAGGGGCCAAAAATGTCCCCTTCCCCCATGCCCTGTCCCGGGAGGCTGCCCGAACATGTCCACCCCACCCCACCAGAGGGTCCCCAAGGCCAGAGGAAGGCCAGGGAGGAACTCTGTTTTGTCAGTTGTATGGTATTTGTAGGGCACATTCAGTATCCTTTGCCAAGACCTTTCTTCTTTTTCTTCACTTTTAATTTCGAAATAATTTCAAACTTACAGAAAGGTTGCCCCCAAAGCACCAATAACTCCAATATCCCTCCACCCCCCACATCTGTGCTCCCTCTCTCCTCTCCCTCCCCGCCCCCTCCCTCCCTCTCTTTCCCTCTCTCTCTCTCTCTCTCTGTCTCTCTCTTCCCCACCTCTTTCTCTCTCTGTCTCTCTCTCTGAATAGGACTTTTCTGAATCATTCTAGAGTAAATTGGAGACATTGTGTTTCTTTACTCCTAAACACTACTGTGTACTTTTTAAAGGATTTATTTATTTATTTGAGAGAGAGAGCACAGGAGGGGAGAGGGAGAGAGAATCTCAAGCAGACTCCCTGCTGAGCGTGGGGCTCAGCCTCACCACCCCGAGATCATGACCTGAGCGGAAACCAAGAGTCGGATGCTTAACCGACTGCACCACTCAGGTGCCCCTCTACTGTGTATTTCTTAAAATCAAGGGCATTTTCTTACATCACCGCAATGCAAATGTGTCAACATCAGCAAATTAACGTAGATGAAACACCGTTCTCCGACCCACGGACTTCACTCAGATTTCGCCATTTCCCTCACCTGTCTTCTGTAGTAAAAATGTTCCGGATCTGGGATCCAACCCAGGACCACCTGCTGCATTTCACATGTCGTGACTCTTCAGACTCCCTTAGTCTGGGTTAGTCTTTTTTTAAGTTTATTTGTTTAAGTAATCTCTGCACCTAACACGGGGCTCGAACTCATGACCCCGAGATCAAGAGTCACACCCTCCTCCGACTGAGCCAGCCAGGCGCCCATGGGTCAGTCTTAATCTTTTTTTGTCCTTCTCAACTTTGACATTTTGAAGAGCGGGGGCCAGTCATTTTGTAGGATGTCCCTTCTACAAAAGGATTTGTCTAATCCTTTTTCATTAGACTGGGATTATGTATTGGTGGCAGGAATAGCCCAGAAGTGACACGGTGTTCACCTCGTTGATCCTATCAGCGGCAGGGGATTTTTTGCTGGTTCCTGTGTCGGTGATGTTAATTTTGATCACCAGATGTCTCTACTGTAAGGTGACTAGTTTTCCCCTTGTGATTAATAATGAACCTGCGGGGAGATTTTCTGAAATTAAATGAATATCCTGTTCGCTCTACAGCACCTGGATGATTCTTGCCTAAGTCAAATTACTATAATGATTGCCAAACTGATTTTTTTTTTTAGCACAATTTGCTTTTATTCTTGTTTTTTTTTTTAAGATTTTATTTATTTATTTGAGAGAGAGAATGAGAGAGAGAGAGCATGAGAGGGGGGGAGGGTCAGAGGGAGAAGCAGACTCCCCGCCGAGCAGGGAGCCTGATGCGGGACTCGATCCCGGGACTCCAGGATCATGACCTGAGCCAAAGGCAGCCGCCCAACCAACTGAGCCACCCAGGCGCCCCGCCAAACTGATTTTTTAAAACTCTACGGTTCCTTCTGCATTTATTAGTTAACATTGTACCGTAAGGTTCTTCCCCTCGTCCTTACTATTTACTTAGGTCACTATGGATGTGATCCATCACTATCATAACTCATTTCATGCTCCGATCATACCAGATCTGGCTACTGGGAGCCCCTTCAAGCTGGCTCCTGTGTTTTTTTGACCTAGTCTGTCATTCTCTCAGCATTATTCTTACTTCTGCTACTGAGATGTTCCAGGCTGACCCTGTGCTCTCCAGCGGGAGCCCTGGACTCCGCCGTTTCACCTGTTTCTCTGCAGTGGGGAGTGAGGTTAGAACTCTAGATTTGGAAGCTGAGCATGCTCATTGCCTCTGGGATGTCTTTGCCCGTGGCCTTTCAGACCAGGGAAAAGAGCCATTCCATCTCCTTCTCCTTGTACCACTTTATATTCGTAGATCCTTTCTCTCTCCACGATCACCCCGCCTCCCAGCTGAATTAACATCTTGACTCCTTTGCTCATTTCTGCAATCCACATAAGCTAGTTCTATCAGAATTACAGCACCCACGCCATTATGAACAATCAACCTGTTAGGTTGAATTTAAGTCTTCTTTGTGTTTTCTCCCCTCCTTTGGATTGAAGGTAGAAATACTATACCTAAGAGTTACTTGGATTTTTTTTCTTTTCCAGTTTTCTTTAATATGGTTGTTACCATCTGATAGATAGTGAAGTTCATATGTTTTCGTTTGTTTCCAATTTGAAGTTTTTTTTTTTAAAATCCTTGTTGATCTAATTTTATTTTTAAATGTGTAATATATTAACATGTTTGATGTGATCAAACATCAAAACTTTATAAAAAGATGTGTTCAAAGACTCATTCTGGTTTATCTTTCCTGTATTTCTCTTTGCAAAAAAAAAAGGGGGGGTGGCTGGCTCCATCAGTAGAGCATGCAACTCTCAATCTTGGGGTCATGAGTTCAAGCCACACATTGGGTGTAGAGATTGTTTAAAAATATATATATATTTTTAATAGAGAGCACATGAGCTGGGGGGCAGGGATAGAGGGAAATGGAGAGACAAGTAGACTCCATGCTGAGCGTGGAGCCTGACGTGGGGCTCCATCTCACGACCTTGAGATCATGACCTGAGCCAAAATCAAGAGTCAGATGCTTAACTGTCTGAGCCAGTCAGGCGCCCCTAAAAATAAAATGTTTAAAAAGAAAGAAAGGAAAGAAGAAAGAGAGGGAAAGAGAAAGAGAAAAAAAGAGAGAGGGAGGGAGGGAAGGAGGAAAGAGGAAGGAAGGAAGGAGGAAAGAGGAAGGAAGGAAGGAGGAAAGAGGAAGGAAGGAAGGAAGGAAGGAAGGAAGCCAGATGACTGGGTGGCTCAGTCCGTTAAGCGTCTGCCTTCAGCTCAGGTCATGATCCCAGCGTCCTGGGATCGAGTCCCACATCAGGCTCCCTGCTCTCCCCCTGTTTGTGCTCTCTCTCTGACAAATAAATAAAATCTTAAAAAGAAAAAAGGGAAAGAGAAAAAAACGTATATACGTTTTCTTGGGGTGTCTGGCTAGCTTAACTGACTGAGCCACCCAGGCGTGCCTTTGGTGCATTTCAAAGCAAATTGCAAACATCTGTACACTTTGCCCTAAATACCTAAGCATGCATATCACTACCTAGAGGTCATATTCGTTTATTTTTTTCTCTTTTTAAATTTTATTTTAAAAACATTTAAGATTTTATTTGTAAGCAGTCTCTACACCCAACATGGGGCTTGAACTCACAACCCTGAGGTCAAGAGTTGCAGACTCCACTGATGGAGCCAGCCAGGTGCCCCTAGTTTTTTTCTCTTTTGATGTAAAATTTATGTAAAATGAAATCCACCAATCTTAGAGATATACTTGCTGAATTTTAATGGTACATGTCCCTACATAATCCAAACCCTCATCAAGGTATAGATTGTTACCATCACCCCCAGATTCTCTCACTCCCGAATCATTCCTCCACCATCTCCCGGACGCTACCTCTGTTCTGATTTCCCTCCACCTTTAGTTAGTCATGCTTGTTCTAGACTCTCACAGATATGGAATCCTACCAATCATGTGTGTGGCCTTTCATGTCTGGCTTCTTTCACTTAGCAGAATGCTTTTGAGATTCATCCGTGTGGATGCATCTGTCACTAATTTGTTCCTTTTTGTGGCTGAGTAGAATTCTCCTAGCTCTCTTTTGGTTTCTCCTTACCAGGTTTCTTTCCTTTTTTTTTTTTTTTCTTCCTAATAATGGCTCCATGGAGATATAATTCACCTATATAAAGTGTACATATGAAGTGTACAATGGTTTTTAGTATTCACAGAGTTGTGCAACCATCATACAATCAATATACATATATTTTTTAAAGGTGTGTTTATTTGAGAGAGAGAGAGCATGAGCAGGAGGGGCAGAGGGAGAGGGGGAGAGAATCTCAAGCAGACTTTGAGCTGAGCGTGGAGCCCAACGTGGGACTCGATCTCACGCCCCTGAGATCATGACCTGAGCCGCATCGAAGAGTCGGCCGCTTAACCGACTGCACCACCCAGACGCCCCTCATACAATCAATATTAGATTTTCATCGCCACCCAAAAGAAACCCCAGACCTGTTAGGAACTTTCCATTCCCAGCCCAGTCCCCACAACCACTAATCTACTTTCTGTCTGTGTAGATTGTCTATTCTGGACATTTGGTAGAAATGGGACCCTACACTCTCTCCCTGAGTTCTCGTATGGTCTGAGCCCAGGCTTTTCGTCTCACCTCCCGTAACTCTCCTACCAGCCCCAGGAGCCCCTCTGTCTCCAATTTACAGATGAGGAATTTGAGTTCATTTGAGAGAAGCTGCATCTCACCCTGGGTCCTAAGGCTGGAGAGCAGGAGCTCTGGGGTCCATGAGTCAGTGCCCTCTCTGTGGCCCAGGTCACCCCAAAGAGTGCTCTCCCCACCTCACCCCCGCCCCTGCCCCTGAGTCCCATGGGCTTCCCCCAGGAAGCTGAACGCCCCCACCCTGTCACCCCCCCCAGGTGTACATGTTCCTGGTGAAGTGGCAGGACCTGTCTGAGAAGGTGGTATACCGGCGGTTCACGGAGATCTACGAGTTCCACGTGAGTGCCCTGCACACTTGTGTGTGTGTGTGTGTGTGTGTGTGTCTGGGAGGGGAGGGGAGGGGAGGGGACACCACACCCAGTCCCAGCTCTGCCCTTCCAGGGGGAGGGTGGCCCAGGTGCTGGCCAGGAAGTGAGGAACCCAGAGCACCCCAGCCCACAGTTGAGGGTGCATTATTTATTCCTTAGGTTAAAAGAACATTTTCCTAAAAGTATGTTTTATTTTTTATTTATTTTTTGTTTTTTTAAATTTAAATTCAATTGATTAACATACGGTGTATTATTAGTTTCAGATGTAGTATTCAGTAATTCATCAGTTGCGTATAACACCCAGTGCTCATCACATCCAGTGCCCTCCTTAATGCCTGTCACCCAGTTACCCCATCCCCCCAACCACCTCCGCTCCAGCAGCCCTGTTTGTTTCCTAGAGTTAAGAGTCTCTTATGGTTTGTCTCCCACTCTGATTTCGTCTTATTTTGTTTTTCCCTCCCTGCCTTTATATTCATCTGTTTTGTTTCTTAAATTCCACATGTGAGTGAGATGATATGATAATTGTCCTTCTCTGACTATTTCTTAGTTAGCATAATACCCTCTAGTTCCATCCACATCGTTACAAGTGGTAAGATTTCCTTAAAGTATGTTTTAATGTGGTAAAATACACAGAACTTCGCAATTTTTTTACTTTGACACAGAGGGAGAGAGCAAGGACAAGCAGGGGGAATGGCAGGCAGAGGGAGAAGCAGACCCAGGCGCGCCCCAGACTTTTTCAAAATATTTTTTTATTTTTAAGTAACCTCCATACCCAACGTGGGGCTCAAACTCATAATCCCGAGATCAAAGGTTGCCTGCTGTACTGATTGAGCCGGCCAGACGCCCCTCTTGTATGAGAAATTTAAAGCAAAATGCAGGGTCACCTGGGTGGCTCAGTCGGTTTCTGACTCCTGATCTCAGCTCAGGTCATGATCTCAGGAGCCTACCTAAAAAAAAAAAAAAAAGTAAGTAAGTAAATAAAGCAAAATGCAGATCAATGTGAAGACTATAAGGGTCCCACACACCCAGGACACTGAGTCACAATTGATATCACTGTGCTGTTTGCTACAAGGCTTTTTTTTTTTTTTTAATGTCAACTCTAATCCCAGCGTGGGGCTTGAACTCACAATCCTGAGATCAGGAGTCATGAGCTCCACCGACTGAGCCAGCCAGGCGCCCCACAAGGCTTTTTTTAAGATAATAAAAATAAAACATGGGGCGCCTGGGTGGCTCAGTCGTTAAGCGTCTGCCTTCGGCTCGGGTCATGATCCCAGGGTCCTGGGATCGAGCCCCGCACCGGGCTCCCTGCTCGGCGGGAAGCCTACTTCTCCCTCTCCCACTCCCCCGGCTTGTGTTCCCTCTCTTGCTGTGTCTCTCTCTGTCAAAGAAATAAATAAAATCTTTTAAAAAAAGAAAAGAAAACATTACAAAAGAAGTGGAAAACACCCTTTATCCCATGCCCTGTCCCAGCTCCAGCCTGGGTGACTACAGCTGTGCGTGCACACACACACACACACACACACACAAGTCCAAGAACAAGATGCAGTAGTGTTGAGCGTGCATTTTCCGCAGGCTTTCTAGAAGCCATCAGCATGCCGCTGCTCCTTTCTCTGCCTTGTTCCTGTCACTAGGTCACATTTTTGAGACCTGTCCATGCTGATATGTGCGCGACTCCATCTCTCCTCTTTAAACTGTTCTGGGTTGTTCTAGCGTAGGATTAGCCCCTTTTACTAATTGGTGGACTCTTGCATTCATTCATCAACTATTTATCGAGCACCTACTAAGCGCCAGGTGCGTCCTACTTGGTGAGCGGGAGATGCTCTGAAGGTAACAAGGGCATAAAAAAGATGCAAGTCCTTGTCCTCCCTTGTGGACCTTAAGTTCTAGCGGAGGAGTCAGGATAACAGACAGACAAAACATAAGTAATTTACATAGTATATTAGACAGTCGTTAGAACTATAGAGAAAATAAAGCAGGGGGTGGTGGTGGATGGGAGGACTGAGTTAGGAGGGGAAATTGTCAGGGAGACGGTTTCACTGAGGGGGTGATATCTGAGCAAAGACTTGAAGAAGGACCAAGAGAAAGAGAAAGCGCTATTGACAAATACAGGGGAAGAACGGGAAAAGCAAGTGCAAAGGCCCTGGGACAGGAATGGGCCTGGACTATTCAGAGATGGCTGGAGCAGAGTGAACAAGGGAGGGGAGGGCAGTGGCAGAGGAGGTCAGTGAAGCAGACAGGACAGGTCTGCGGGGCCCTGTAGACTAATGTGAAGCCTTTGGCTTCCATTCTGAGTGAGCTGAGAGTCAGGGAGGGCTCTGAGCAGAGGAGAGACATGATCCAATTTAAGTGTGAAGAGGGTGCTGGGTTGAGGACAAAGATGGAAGGGGGTGTAGGATGTGATCATCCAGGTTCGGTGGAAGCTCAGCCCGAGGTGGTGGCTGTGTGGGTAGTGAGAAGGGTCAGATTCTGGATGGATTTTAGGAGCAGAACCAGAAGAATCTGCTGGTGGCATGAATGTAAGGTGGGAGAGAAAGAGGACCAAGGATGGCAGCTGAACTTTCTAGCCCACGTGATTAGAAGAGTCGTTTCTGATTCGATGCTTTGACAGGGTTGTAATAAAGGACGTGCCTTCGCCTTTTCTTTTGTGTCTAGAAAATGTTAAAGGAAATGTTTCCTATCGAGGCGGGGGACATCAACCCACAGAACAGGATCATCCCCCACCTGCCAGGTAAGGAGCAGGGTCACCTGTCCTGGCTCTGCTCTCCTGCCCTGCGATCTGTGCCCCCTACTCCCGCTCCCTCTGGGACTTGACCTGGGAGTGTGCTCACTGGTGTCCCTCCTGGGCCCCTCCAGCCCCACGGTGGTTCGACGGGCAGCGGGTCGCCGAGAGTCGCCAGGGCACCCTCACCGAATACTGCAATGTGCTCATGAGCCTGCCTGTCAAGATCTCTCGCTGCCCCCACCTCCTCAACTTCTTCCAGGTGCGCCCCGACGACCTCAAGCTCCCCACGGACAGCCAGTGAGTGGCCCCCGCATTCTGGCTCCGAAGTGGAATAGGGAAGGGTGGTGGTGAGCTCTGCCTGGGGAGGGGGTGCAGGATATCCCCCCTGTGACAGATAACTAAAGCTCAGAGAAGGGAGGCGACTTGCCTGAAGTCACACAGCCCAAAAGAGAAGGAGGAAGGATTCCAACTCTGGCCCGTGTGACCTGGAACTCCCCCACCCTCCGCCCCAGCATCCCTGCCAATTCTCCACCTGGAGCCCTCTGAGCCTCACGGTGCTGGGTGGGGGGGCTCTCTGGGCTGGGAATGTGAGATCCTAGGTCCTCAGCCTCAGCTTGCCTTCTGAAAGCCATTTCTCCGTCTGTAACGGGGTGGGAAGGGCCAGATGGAGTAATGGGGGCCGTGGAGAGCACTTACAAACTGTGAAGTGCAGAGCCCCAATGAGGGGGGTGGGAGGGTTGGTGGCCACTGTTAATCGCTGAGCACGCCTCCGCTTTGCCCCTCATTCTCTGCCTGCCCCAGCCCCAGGGGACTCCTGTACTCAGGGCCCAGCCTGGAAAGCATCTGAGAAGCTGAGGGAGGTCTCAAGGGAATGTGCTGTCCTGCTGAGGAAGGTCCCTCCCTCTGTCCCTCGCTGCTCACTGAGTGCTGGTGAGGCCTGGTGGACACACAGCACCGTGGAACATCTCCCCTGGCCCAGGGGCAGGACAGTGCAGCACCCAGGGGCCTGGGTGGTGGGGATGCCCCCTCCCTGTCGGCCACTCTCCTGAGCCCCCAGAAGAGGGGAGCTGGCTCCCCAAGGTGACAAGAGCCTTTCCCAGACCGGAGTGCATCACCTGTGTTCTCTTTAACAGTTGTCTCTTTGGGGCACCTGGGTGGCTCAGTGGTTAAGCGTCTGCCTTCGGCTCAGGTCATGATCCCAGAGTCCTGGAATCGAGCCCCGCATCGGGCTCCCTGCTCAGCGAGAAGCCTGCTTCTCCCTCTCCCTCTGCCTACAGCTCCCCCTGCCTGTGTTCTCTCTCGCTCACTGTGTCTCTGTCAAATAAATAAGTAAATAAATCTCTAAAAAAACCCCCAAAAACAGTTGGCTCCTTCTTTGGGTCTGCAGAAGGCGGGGGGGGGGGGGCTTTCCTTGCCCCGTGGCTCCCTTCCCCCTACAGTGGCCCCCACATCCCATGTTCCTTTTCCTCTTGGGAAGTTCTTCTGTAGGTCTGCCCGGAGCCTCTGCTTCCCCAGTGGGAAGCCGCACACCTAACCCAGATTCTTCTTTCCTGCAGGGTGAAAAAGCCAGAAACCTACCTGGTGCCGAAAGACAAGAGCATTACGGGTGAGAGCCGGGGGCAGCCACCTGTAGGTCACCCTGAGGGGACTGGGGACATGATGGGGGATGCTGAGCACAGGCCGTGCAGGGAAAGGAGCCGGGGTGGGGGGGAGTTATCTTGGTGGCTTGCACTAACGACTGGGGATCTTGGGGGGTCACTGGTCAGTGAAGCTTTCAAAGCTCATGTCTGTGGCCACAGAGCCCAGCCCGACCCCCGCTCCCAACAGCCCGCGATGTCCTGGCTGAATGAATGAACAGGTTTGGGGGCAGAGGGGCCTGACCGTGTCTGATCTGTTGTGCACGATAATTGTTAATAATACAACCTGACATTTATTAAGGACTTATTCTGTCCCAGGCCCTATTTTAAATGTCTTGCACATATTAACACTTGTAATCATCTCTGTAACAAATAGGAAGTAGGGACCAAAGTGCTATTAACCCCATTTCACAGCTGGACACACTGAAGCTTGATTTGAGCTGGAACTCAGGTCAAGGGCCACACAGCCACGAAATGTGGAGCGGGATTTCAACCAGTGAGTGGGATGCCCGGATAGGGCTGTGGGCCACTCAGCATGTGGTCCAGGGAGCAGTGTCTTAGTCTATGCGGGCCAAAGCACCGCAGACCAGGCGAGGGGGGAGGGAGGGTCTTAAACAACAGAAATGAGTTCTCACAGTTCTGGAGGCTGGGAGTCCGAGATCAGGGTGTGGGCGGGGTTGGGCTCTGCCGAGGCCTCTCCCCTTGGCGTGCAGACAGCTGCCTCCTCCTTGTGCCCTCACCCGGCCTTCCCTCTGTGCACGTACCCCCCTGGTGTCTCCTCTTCCTCTTATAAGGATGCCAGTCCTATGGGGTCAGGGCCCCACCCTTATCACCTCTTTAAAGGCTCTAACTCCAAATACAGATTCTAAGGTACTAGGGCTTAGGGCTTCAACATGTGAATTTTTGGGAGGGGAGAAGAGGGGTATCTTGCCCTGGCAAGACCTGGGGACTGGTTAGAAATGTAGACTCTCAGGTCCCATTGCCGGGCTATGGAATCAGAACCTGCGTTCCAGCAAGATCCTGGGGCGATTGGTGTGCACATTAGGGCGCAGGAGGGCTGCTCACTAACCTGATCAAGTGAGAAAGAGGGTGTGTAAGGTGTGTGACTAGTGTCTGGAACACACTAGGTGTTCCATAAATGTGGGGCTACAAAAACTAGCTGGTCTCTGCTGCTTTCTAGTTGGCAGGGGACATCTACCTCCAGTGCACCTGGTTCTGGTGGCCTGTGCAGGGGACTGCCTGGAGGAGGCAGCCCATCCCCGCACTGTGCACTCACCCCACCTTCCCTCTGTCCAGACATCACAGGCCCCATCATCCTGCAGACGTACCGGGCCATCGCTGACTTTGAGAAGACCTCGGGCTCCCAGATGGCTCTGGCCACGGGTGATGTGGTGGACGTCGTGGAGAAGAGTGAGAGTGGTCAGTCTCCCTGCCCTGCTGGGACCTCAAGCCCCCTACCAAGGCTCTGGCCCTCAGACAGCCTCCAGCTTCCTCCCCACCTGGTCCACTGACAGGCTTGTGGCTCCTCTGGGGACCCCAACTGGCCTCCCCACGCTGAGGGCACCCCCCAGGGGAGGCTGTGGGCATCTGTGCATCCCCGGGGTTAGGTCCAGGGGGCTAGGTGAGCTTCTGGGCGTGCTGTGTGGGAAGCAGATTCTGAGCTGTAATCCTGTAACCTGTGTGCATGGAGTATGGTGAAGGTGACAATTCTGAATTTGAATGTTGGATGTCTGTGTGTCTATGTCCGGGTGTCCTTACCAGCCTGGTGGCCGAGGGAGGCTGCCAGGCCCGCCCAGACTTCCTGCCTCACCCCCACCCCTCCCCCACCCCCGTCCCTGCACAGGCTGGTGGTTCTGCCAAATGAAGACAAAGCGAGGCTGGGTCCCGGCGTCCTACTTGGAGCCCCTGGACAGTCCTGATGAGACAGAGGACCCAGAGCCCAACTATGAAGGTGCGGCCTTGCCTTCCATGGCCATAAGGATGTGAGGGGAAGGGACCGGAGGGACCCTGGGATATTGAGAAGCCAGATACAATCATATCTACTTTGGGGTTGGATAGGATTGTGGGCTGCACAGTGGGGTCAGGGTGGAGACCCCATAGTCTGGCTTGAGGGGCCCAGGTAGGAGGTGGTGCCCTTGGTCAGGACAGAGAACCAGGAGGTAGAGTAGAGGTGGGTCCAGCCCGGGCCAGGTCCAGCGGGAAGCCAACTGAGGAGCAGATCTGAGGTTCAGGAAGGAGCGCGGCCTGCGGGCAGGGGCATCCTCGCTGACTGCAAGCGGAGAACCGGCAGCCCGCGGGCTGGAGCTAAGTAAGTAAGTTAGAGTTGATTGCCCGTATTTTAAAATGGAGAGATTTCACAACTGTACGCAGATTTATGGCATCTCTGGAAAAACTGGAAAAGGTGTGGACGCCGGAGTCAAGTGGCTCAGGTGCCACGTGGACGGGTGCTCCACCCCTGCACCGCCTGCCTGGCCACGTGTCCTATTTAGGTGCCTGGCCCCTGATGTGGATGGTGGGGGATGCAATGGGCCAGCTCCCCCGGGTGTAGTGGGCAGAGGGCAGAACTCCGGGGTGCCCCACGAGTGGGCGGCAGGAGCCTGCAGAGGGAGACCAGTAAGGAGTAGGCAGGGAGGAGAGGGGAGGGTGGTCCTGGGCTCTAGCTGGAGAAAGCCTCGGGGCCCAGAGAGGAGAGGAGGGGAGGCAGGCCAGCGCTGGGCAGACCCTCACACCGTGCCCCTGCCCCCACGGCCAACCAGGTGAGCCCTATGTCTCCATCAAAGCCTATACCGCCCAGATGGAGGATGAAGTGTCTCTGCAGGAGGGCGAAGCCATTGAGGTCATTCATAAGCTCCTGGATGGTTGGTGGGTCATCAGGTAGGAGAGCGCCCCGCCCTCCCCACTGTGCCCACCCTGAGTGTCAGCCCTGGCCTGGGGCCCGGTCTGTTTGGGCTCAGTGCTGACTCAGGTGTGGGACTCTGGATAAGCCACCACCTCTCTATGGACTCAGTTTCCATTTTGGTAGCAGATCAATGACTATCCCACCCCAACTGGCTCTCAGGGTTCAGTGTCCTTGTTCTTTGTGACTTGGGGTCACTCGCCATCTATTATTCCTTCTACAACACAGTTGATTGTTGCGTTAGTTATTTTACTTGAGAACTGGTAGAGCAGACCCTGTCATCCTTTTTCCTTTTCAATCTTCGGTTGTCATTGATTCTTACCTGGTCATTCCTCCTGGGGAGAGCAGAACCCTGGGGGCTTGTAGGGCCATCTTCTCCGACCCACTGGGCCTCCCCAGGTCCTTTTACACCCTTTCAGAGCCTCGAGTCAGAGGGCCAGTCCATGGCCCCAGTGAGCTCGTGGCCACAGCACCCACCATCAGCATGGCCCCAGGCTGGAGGCTCTGAGGCAGGAAGATATTTCTCAACCTTTTTGACCCTCACTTAACCCCCCATCATGTACCCCGAAGAATCTGCTTGTGATTCTCCCACCAGCCAAGAAGGATCAGAGTTTGACTGAGTGAACTTTGTAATATGCGAAGTTTTTCTCACTCCCAGATTATAGTAGTGAGAATGGAGAGAAAAGTCTTTTCAGCAAGTGGTGCCGGAACAGCTGGGCGTCCACCTGGAGGAAAGGCACGTAGACCCCTCCCTCACACCACGCACATTTATTCAGGATGCGTCATGGGTTTGACCAAGCACAAAACCCCAAACTAAAAAGCTTGTGGAAGAAAGCATAGGGGAACTTGGTGACCCGGAGGGAGACAAAGGTTTCTTAGACACGCTGTAAAAGAAAATACTGACAAACACACTGTTGCAGATGTTTTATTGCAAACACATGTCCCTGGGCTGGCCGGGGGAGGAGGGGGGCAAGTTGGACCTGCTAATTTCTCCTACTACCAACATCAAGGCTGGGCGGGCCTATGTTGCACAGATGAAGAAACTGAGGCCCAGCGGGACAGAGTCTGGTGTTGGCCAAGCTTCAGGGTATCTGCAACTCCCGACTGCCTTAACCCCAACTGTTTATTTTTTTAAATTTTTTTTTCTTTTTTTAAAGATTTTATTTATCTATTTGACAGAGAGAGACACAGCAAGAGAGGGAACACAAGCAGGGGGAGGGGAGAGGGAAAAGCAGGCTTCCCACGGAGCAGGGAGCCCGATGCGGGGCTCGATCACAGGACCCTGGGATCATGACCTGAGCCTAAGGCAGACGCTTAACGACTGAGCCACCCAGGCGCCCCATCCCCAACTGTTTAGAGAGATCCCTGAGCCCCCCACATCTGAGGCCCCTACTCCCTCCTGTGACTGCGGGGGCTTCAAGGGCTGCCTCTGTTGCAGGAAAAACGACATCACAGGCTACTTCCCATCCATGTACCTACAGAAGTCCGGGCAGGATATAGCCCAGGCCCAACGCCAGATCAAGAGCCGAGGGGCACCACCCCGCAGGTGAGCGAGGGTCCCCGGGATTGGACCGGGCTGAGGAGGAGGTACCACGGGTCCCCTCTGTCGGTCCAGGCCCTGGATTGGCAGTGCTGGGGAGGGGGCTCGGGACAGGGGCTCCCCAGCAGGCGGGGGAGACAGAACCCTCACTGGATCGAGGCAGGACTTGCCCTCCCACATCGTGCGTCTGGTCCGGGGGCGGTGGGACAGCAGGGGTGTGAGGTGGAGGTGTAGACGTCGATGCCGGGCGTCCTTGGGGACGGCCCGTGAGGGCTGTGGCAGTCCAGAGGGCTTCCTGGGGAGGGGCCGGGCTGATGGCTGGCGAGGGGCGTGGGAAACGGACCTGGGCTCTGCCACCCAGGAGTCCGCGTAGGCGCGGGGGAGTCGCATGCATGGCCCGCCCCGTCGTGCGGGGTCCCCGCCCCGCTCCCCACTGCCCCGGGCCAGTTGTTGGACCCCAGGGCCTGTCATGCGGGTCCCCGCAAGCAAGGACGCGGGCGCATCGGGGACGGCCAGGCGCTGAGCAACGCCCCCGTCCCGCTGCGCCCAGGTCGTCCATCCGCAACGCACACAGCATCCACCAGCGGTCGCGGAAGCGCCTCAGCCAGGACACTTACCGGCGCAACAGTGTTCGTTTTCTGGAGCAGCGTCGCCGCCAGGCGCGGCCGGGACCGCGGAGGGCAGGGAGCCCGCGCCGTGAGTGCGGGCGGTGGCCGGGGGCGGGGGGCGGGGCTGCCCGGGGCGGGGCCTGGAGAACGGGGCGGGGCAAGGGGCGGGTCCAGGCGCGCCCGGGACCGCGGAGAGCCGTCAGCCCGCGCGGTGAGTGCCGGCAGCGGCCTGGGGGCGGGCTTTCTTGGGGCGGGGCCTTGAGGACGGGGTGGGGCTAGAAGCGGGGCCAGGGCCGGCCCGGGCCGCCCTGTGCTGGGAGCCCGCGGCGTATGAGTGTCCGTAGCGGTCTGGAGGCGGGGCTTCCCGGGGCGGGGCCTGGGCGGTGAGGGGAGGCGGGGCCGGAGGTGGGGCCTGAAGGTTGGGGCGGGGCCTCTTACCCGGCCGCGCTTTCAGCGGTAGGGGAGCAGCCTGAGACCGAGAGCGCAAAGCCACAGCCCGCGGTGCCCCCGCGGCCCAGCGCGGACCTCATCCTGCACCGCTGCAGTGAGAGCACCAAACGGAAGCTGGCTTCCGCCGTCTGAGGCCGGGCCACTCCCCTAGATGGCGTCCTGGCCTCTCCGCCCTGTCCCGCCCCATCCCTGTATACACGTGGATAGATCCAGAAGTCTGGATGCCTCCCGCAGTCCCGGCCTCGCCCGGCTAACTATTCAGCGCTCTCAATAAATGTTGCTTGGAGTGGGCAGAGGTTCTGCAGAGCAGCGGGGCGGACTGGGCTGGGCTTGCCCTTGGGGGTGTTCATAGAATTAAGACTGAGGGCTGTGAGCTCTGCTGGGGCGGGAGGTTGGGGGAAGTTGCAAGAACCAAGGTCCGGTTGCACACTGCCCTGGCTTTGGCCGAGACTAAGTTTGCACGGGGCCAAGTGCAATAAGAACGCCCCGCACCCCCCGCCCCCGCGCTGGCTGTTTGGACAGAAGCTGCCTGCTAAAACTTTGGTCCCACTGCAGAAGAGTTCTGAAGAAGGGTGCCACAGCGCGCGGTGTGTGCACCTTAGTTCGGTGACAAAGAAAAATTGTCATCTAGGTATAGGGAGGGAGCACCTTTGATTATTCGCTGCCCAGTTAGGAGGTTGTACCAGAAAGCAATTGCCCATTCATGAACAGACCCTCACCGCCCCCACCAGCCCTGCTGCCAGACCATGGCTCAAAGTCTTTGCCGGTGGATCTTTTGCAAAATGCAAAGACACCAACCCAGGGTGCAACCTGGAGCTGCAAATCTTGCTAAAGCAGCAGCTTATCAGGGAGGCGGTGGGTGGCAGCTACCCCTCCTTATGTGGGAGGTGGCACAAGAGGATGGACAAGGCTGGTTCCTTCGAGATAAGGGGACTGATGCTTCTCAAGAGAGTAATTTGACCAGCGCAATGATTGAAAGAGGCCTTGAGAACATCACCGGGCCCTTTGCTTTTTGCACATTCGGTTTGCTGGAAAAGTCCAGCCCCTCAAACGCTATCATGCAAAGCTGTGGGAGAATTAACCACCGACCATCCCAACCCCTTTGCTTGTTCAGTTGCAAGTATAATTAAAAAAACAAACTGTGTGAGATAAAATACAGATTTTCTTAATTTTTAGTTTCATTTTTTCCAAGCTAAGGTCCCGATCCAACGTTTTCCTCGCGTTTTTCTGCACTTCTGGTCCCCTGGAGGTGGCCCTGCGCTGGCCCCACTGTTGCATGCTGAGGAGGAGGCCCGGGTGGTGCGTAGGCCTGAGGGCAGCGGGCCTGCCCCAGGGGGCCTCTGCTGTCCCCTCGGGGGAGCCAACAGAGAGCACCCGGCAGGCACGCCTGGAGGGGCCTGCGTCTGAGTTACGGCTGCAGTGTGTGGGCAGACGATTTTCTTGGGGCCAGGCACAATGCTGGTCTCTTTCTTTACCTTGTTTCTGGTTTGAGAACAACCCTGGCAGGTGGGTTTGTGGTGGAGGAAACCAAGCCTCAGAAAATGTAAGCAAGTTTTTAGGGTAATATGGCAAGTGGGTGACAGAGCTTTTCTTTTTGGTTCCAAAGCCCTACTGGATTCATTACATTCTCCTGACCCTGCAGAGGTCCTGCTCTGTGGCTCAGTCCAAGTGGCAGGTGCTACGGCCAACGGGCACTCAGAGGAGGGAGGTGACAGGGGCCTGGCTTCCAGAGCCCCAACCCCCCACCCCCACCCCAGGCCTGTGTTGGGAGTGACCAGTGTCCTCTGTCCACCTGGGACAGGAAGACAGGGCCTTGGGGGAAATGCTCCTAGAAACTGATGGGGACCACCAAATCCAGCCCTTGGCTCCGGCCTGGGCCCCACCACCCCGCTCCTAAGTGCTCTCATTTGCAGACACCCCATCAATCGATGACCCCAGAAAACCATCTGCTTGCTCAGTCAGTTCTCCCAGGCTTGGCTCTGTCATCTGAGTGAAGGTGCTGGGCCGCCACGGTCCCAGCACACATGCAGGATAAAGAAGGAAGCCGTAGGAGTTGATTCAAAGCAGAACAGCCCATGAATAGTCGAGTCACAGAAGGCAGCCCAGGCTGAACCCTGCTGTCCCCTCAGCATCATCCGATGCGCTAACCACCAGAAAGCCACACATGACAGCCTCCTGTCATGGAATAACACGGACTTCGGAGTCACACAGACCTAGTTTGAATCCTGACCCCATCTCTGCTGTGTTACCTTGGCAGGTCACTTAATCACTCTGAGCCCTAGCCATCGGTCTATCACATGAGGGGGCTGACCTTTCCCTGCAGAGTCCACAGGGCGACCCCTCTGATACTCGGTTGGGCATCTGCTCGGGTACACCGGGGCGGGTCTCCCCTGACCCCGTTGTAAACCAGCCCATTCCTCCCCCTAGGAAGTGAGCCTCTGAGCTAGCCAGACCCAGCTGTACCTGCAGTCCACCCCCCAAGGACAGGAACTGCCGGGGTGGGGTCATTTTCCCTGTGTCTGAGGACATGCATTGGGGCTCCAGCTGGGGGCAGGTGCCTTGCGCAGGAAACTGCCTGGAGGTTGGTCTCTCTCTCTCTCCTGCAGCCTCCCTTTATTTTTATCAAAGTGTTTTGTCCATTGCTTCCTGAATGGGTCATCACCAGGTCGGGATCTTTAGCCTTTTTGCTCCCTAGTCAGATTAATTCTTCCAACCTGGAAAGTATTCATAATTTTGGGTCATTAATTCCAGTGGCTAATACAGATTAAGAACACTGTGTGTGTGTGTGTGTGCGCGCGCGCTTTCAAATGCCAGCTCTCCGGGGGTTAAGTGCTATAAAGGGAAGGACATCAGGACAGTCTCCGAGGGACTGTCCCCAGCTTGCAAACATGTTAGAACACAAGGGACACCATGCACAGTGTCATTTATGGTAAACGAGATCGAAGTATTACATCAGTGTTCGATTTACTGGAGCTGGTCACTAAGTAAGTCATGGTTAGAGAATATCCCTATTCTTGGAAAATATTCCCTAAAGTAGTCGGGGGAAAGGATGTATGTAACCCCCTCAAATGGTTCAGAAAAAAAAATTAGGCGCGTGCATTTATACACACATTATACTCGGACACTCATGCATACAGGCTCACAGGCAATGTGGTACACACACACAAACACACACATACACACACAAACACACACATACACACACGCTTGTGCACACACATGAGAGAGAGAAGGAGGCCAAGCAAACAAGGGATAGAGCATAGGGTAAAATTTCAATAATATGAGAATTTGGCAAGAGGACATGTAAGTGTTCTTCATACCTTTCTCGTTTCCGCAACTTCTCTGCAAATTTGAAATTATTTCAAAATACAGTTTATTTCTTAAGTCATCACCGCACCCAACATGGAGCTCAAACTCACCACCCACAGATCAAGAGTCGGATGCTCTACTGACTGAGCCAGCCGGGCGCCCCTCAAAAAAAAAGTTTATCAACAAAACAAAACAAAACAAAACAACCTCCAAACCTCAGCTGCCTTGGCCTTTGAAAGCTCATGTTACTTGTTATCTGGAGTTCTCCATTTTCAACTCCTATCTTTGTGGGTCTGCCGGGAGGCAGAGACAGATCACACAGGGGTACTACGGTTGGTGAATGTGTCTCCAAGGGACTGTCCCCAAGCTCGCAAACATGTTAGATCACAGGGGACACCATGCAGAAAGTGGGCAGATAGATGTGTGTGCATTTACCCTCCTCCATGAATACACACCTCTGTTTCTCTGTTGGCTGATTTAAAACTTCAGTATGCTGGCCTCAGGGGTGAGTGAAACCCGCCGGCCAGAAGGAAAAGCAACCACCAGAAATACAATAAAACGGTCTTCATCTTTACTGGACTATGGTGAGGCATAAAATGTCATACAAACGGGTAGGATACTGCAAGTTACATTTCCGAGTCAAAGTGGAAAAAACTGGAAAACAGAAAGTTTGTAACTCGTCTTCTCATCTTGCAATCCCTGGGGCCCGGAGGATTCTAGTCTTGCACCCCCCCGTGTTGTAAGTCATGTCGCGATGTGGAGCATGGAATCCCACTGCGAGTCCTTTAACTGCGAGCAGTATTTCGTTTTGCTCAGTTTCATAATGGAAAACAGCTGTTCGCAAATGTAGGTGCTTCCGAACATGGAGAGAATCTTCGCACAGTGGATTCTGTACTTCGGGTAGCTACTCCACAGGTATTTGTAGAACTCGGGGACCCCAACCTTGTCGTATTTAGTCTTTAGCACCGTGTTGCACTGCAGGTCAATGACCTCCATCTGGAGCGCCTCGTGCACGCTCTCGATCTTCACCGAGAAAGGGGAGCTGAACAGGGTCAGGTCACTTTCATAGAGTTTGAAATCGGACAACCTCTTCTGGAACTCGGTCTTCAGTTCCACGATTTTGGGAATGTAGTTCAGGCCGTCACTTTCATTTCTGGAAACCGACTTCAGCGTGGGGAAGTGGGCCAGGTTATTCCTCGCCAAGTGAGTTTCCCAAAGGCACAGTTTGGCTAGGAATGCCCGGATCAGGTCGTACATCTGCGTGACGACCTGTGAGTGCCCTTGGAGCGAGATGTTCAAAGTGTTCAGGTGCATTGTCATATCGACCAAGAAGGCCAAGTCTCTGATCCAATCTTGAGAGCTCAGCTGAGGCAGGGGCTTCCCTCTGGACGACATGAAGGAATCAATTTCTTCCAACGATTCAAAAAATCTCTTGAGCACCAGCCCTCGACTGAGCCACTTAATCTCGGTGTAGTAGAGCAGGCTGCCATATTGGCTGTCCAGTTCATACAGCAAGGTCGTGAACTCACTGTGGTTCAGCCCACGGGAGCATATCCAGTTCACGGAGTTAACCACCACACTCATGACGTGGTCCATCTTCAACTTTTGCGCACAAAGCGATTCCGGGTGAATGATGCAACAAACCGACTTCAGATCCGAGTCCTTGCAAATCATGGCCACCTTGGACTTAAGTTTCGTCACCAGCCCGTCGTTCACATCGACCATGGCAGGGGTGCCTGTAGAGGCCACGCTGACCAGTTTTGACCAGTCGATATTAAACTTCTTCAGACTCTTCTCGACACGCAGAAATATCTCATTGCCAGATTTTGTACCTGTCATGGGCACCGTATCCAAGAGCTCTTCCGACACATCGAAATTCTCATCAACGCCGCGGATGAATATGGCCAGCTGGGTGGTATTATTGATATCCGTGATCTCATCGATTGCGATAGAGTATGCCACGAACGACTTGATTTTTTCACGTAACTTCTCCCATAAGTTCCCAGCCATGTCTTCTATGGGTTGCACGGCCGCAGTTTCATTTGGGCTCACATTTGCAAAGGCCTGTTTCTGCTCGGGGCCCATGATCTCGGATGACCCCAAGAGGTACTTCCTGAGTCCTTTCTTCAGCTCGTGGAGCTTCTCGTCCCGCATCTTCTCGGTATACTGGTCATAGTGCTTGCTGTGGTTCGTTTGATAATGGCGCCGGAGGTTATACTCTTTGGACACAGACATGCTCTGTTTGCATATTAAACACGTAGGAATATTCTGCACTTCCACGAAGAAATACGCTCTCTCCCACTTCTCTTGAAAGACACGGCCCTCCTGGTCTATCTTTCTTTTTCCCACTTTTGATAGAGACATGGAGACAAGAAATATTTCACTTTTTCTCTTAACTCTTACTATACGAAAAACGAGAGCAAAAATGTGATGATAAACGTCAGGGGTAAAGTGGCTGGGGTGGGGGGTATGGTTAACCCACTCCTGCAGAGAGGGACGGCAGACTCTCAGCTCCAGCAACGGGCTGCTGGAGGGAATGTGGGATCTGGGGCCAGATCTTCAGATTCCAAGAGAACTTAGGAATCGACTCTTTTTTTTTTTTTTTTAATAAGGTAAACTCTATGCCACACGTGGGGCTCGAACTCACAACCCTGAGATCAAGAGTCACTTGCTCTACCCACTGAAAACGTCCCTGGCTTTTCTTTCTTTTTCTTGAAAATGTCCCTGGCTTTTCAATGTCGGCCACTCGTTTCCATTTTTAAAAGGTACACTAGCCCAATGAAAGGCGTCTTTTGTGATTCAGCAAGTACCTATGTTTGCCCCATCTGCTTTAAGCAAGAATGATCTGGCACTATGTTTGCATTTTATTGTATATTTTTTCATTTGTGTCTCAAGAGAACTTTGAAGTAACAGGGAAGGGGGATGACCACAGAAGGTGTGTGATTTACCTGCTGTGAGGCGCAAGGGGCCTTGGTCATAGCCACGGAACTGCACACAACTTACTTGTTTTAAATTTAAAGAAATCTGACCACGAAGCAGGTAAGAGCTCTACTTGGAGAGAACACAGGTCTAAACATTCACTTCAAGAAAATGTGGGCAGAGGGGCCGCCTGGGTGGCTCAGTCGTCAAGCATCCACCTTCAGCTCAGGTCATGATCCCAGGGTTCTGGGATCGAGCCCCGCATTGGGCTCCCTGCTCAGCGGGAAGCCTGCTTCTCCCTCTCCCACTCCCCCCTGCTTGTGTTCCCTCTCTCGCTGTGTCTCTCTCTGTCAAATAAATAAATAAAATCTTAAAAAAAAAAAAAGTGTGGGCAGAGACAAGTCAATTCGGTGGTTGTCTGGGGCTGGGGGCAGGAACAGGAAATGAGAGAAAAATGGGTAGGAGGGATCTTTTGGGGGGTGATGGAAACGTCCTAATATTAGATTGTGGTGACAGTCTGCCGAACTCTGTAAATTTATTAAAAATCACTGGCAGGTGTATACCTCACACAAGGGAATTTTACGGTATGTAACTCATGCCTCAATAAAGCTACAAAAAAAAAGAAAAAGAAACTGTTCAGCAACAAACAAGACGAGTTTAGGAAGAATAATCAATTGGGCATTTTCAAAGAATATTTTAGTTTTTCCAACTTGAACTGAGGAGGTGCCCTAGTGACTCAGACTCCGGAGAACATCCCTACATCTGCTTTACTCACCCCACAGGATGCTGATGACTTGCTTGCAATGACTCCGGGGGGCCACGTTCAGAATACTGAACAGGCACAATGGATGGGGCGTTGCTCAGTCAGAACAGATGTTGACCTCAGCACCGGAGGGGTCCTGGGAGCCACCTCTGTGCCAGGTGGCACCCTCTAGGCTCGGAGGGGGGGGGAGATGGGGGGGGGGGGGGGGGGGGGGGTGTCCTCGGGGATGGAGCTGGGGTACCAGGCAGGAGCTATTTACCCACTGAGCTGGGCTAGTTCAGTAAAATGTTCCTAGCCCCCCACCCCTGCCATAAAGGGCTCCCAAATTCCAGTGTGCCAGCAAGCTCCTTCAAGCTGTCGCATGAGAATTCTGGTGAAGTACCAGAATTAAAGGACTTTATAACCAGCAGGACAAATAAACTGCATCTTAAGAGCACCATGCTTTGCTCTAAGGCTCAAGGCTTGAGAAGCAAGGCCCCCCGTGGGGAGGGCCTGCAAAGACACGTGCCACCACACAGTGGGTGCTGGGATGACTTTCTTGCCACCCACCCGGGATACTCACCATTGCTAAGCTCCAGGCCTGGAAGCGGTCTGAAGAGAAAGAGATATGGTGAATACCACAAAGTCCATTTGTCCGGGGACACAGAGCTCCCAGAAGCGGGATACAAGACAAGGAGAGTGCAAGAGGCACTGGGCTTCGGAGCCCCACGGCCCACCTCCTGGTTAAAAAAAAAATCCCACCGCCCCCCTCCCCCACCTCGATCAGGTGGCGACCTTCAGGTTCATTCTCCTGACCAAGCAGGGAGCGCTCACCTACCTAATGACTGTGAATTTGATAAATTCTGCAGCGTCCAAGATCCTTCTCATGGAGCTGATTTCTAGGTAACCAGGGGCTTTGAAGACCACGCCCGGGGGCATGCCATCGATAACCACACAGCCTGGGTTGAATGTGATCTTCCTGTAGGGAACTTTCACAGGGAAGTCCACCCCGATGGCTTCACCTGCGAGGAGACAAACAACAGAAGACCGCTTCAGTGTGTCACCTGCTTTTCCCAGACCAGTGCCGAGATGCTAAAATCCTTCCCGTCCAGTGACAACGTGGGCCATCGGCCATTATTACTTCACGGACAGCCTTACTGACTTTGACATTGGCAACGGGCAGTAAAACAGATTCAATTTCTCTCTCCAGGAAGGAGAAACGATGCTGGCATCTACCTGAAAAAGGGTTTTATGAAGATTAAATAATGATTCACATGTCAGTGCTGAAAGCAATGCTCAGCCATGGTAAGAACTCAGTAAATCAAAGATAGATACTATTATTGCGATTAGTGTGTCCATGTAAAAGCCCTTCAGGAAAAATACACGCTGATTTTGATCATAGCTCCTTCCCCAGAAAGATCTATTTCTTTTTTTTATATATAATTATTTTATTAAAAAAATTTTTTTAGTAAGCTCTACACCCAACATGGGGCTTGAACTCACGACCCCTAGATCAAGAGTTGCACGTTCTTCTGACTGAGCCAGCCAGGCGCCCCCAGAAAGATCAATAAAGTATTCCATTAAAAAGAAATACCTCAAATATATACATTTTGGATACATAACAATATAAAAACTTACCAAATTTTCGGCTAAAGAGGTCATTGACTTGTTCTCTTAGTTGTTTTATCTTTTCAATGCTGGATAATCTTTCCTTCTCATTATCTAAAAATAATTAGACAATCAAGCAAACTGGGGTTATTGATCAATTTACCCCCAAAAAAGCTGTTGGAGGAAGTGCCTGACAGCACATGAAAAAAGCACTTTACCTGGCTTGTCACTCAGTTTAGTTTTTCGGAAATGTGTAAATGGAAGCCATTAGAGACGACAGAGAATTTCCCAAATTATAAATCCATGTAAACACACTCCATACTACCTTAGGGAACATTTTCAACATTATGTAGGATCAGGGTGTCCACTTTCACCTCTACTCTTCAACATTATAATAGCAATCTGAGTCAATGCAATATGACAAGTAAAAGGAATAAGATGTACTAGGATTAGAACGGAATATTTTTCAATACTTAACATTTTTATTGTATTTAATTTTGAATAACTAGAGCAATTACATGGTTCAAAACTCACAAGACATAGAACAACGCAGAGTGAAACATTTCTCTCACATCCCTCTCTCAGCTCTGTTTCCTTCCTTGGGGAAATTATGTTATCAGATTCTTTTGTATCTCTCCAGATATATTTTATATACACATATTCAGAAAAGATTGCTTGACGGGCAGCAGATAAATTCCACCTCTGTGGCCAATTCTTATTTATTTATTTATTTATTTATTATTATTATTTTTTAAAGATTTTATTTATTTATTTATTTGAGAGAGAGAGAATGAGAGACAGAGAGCATGAGAGGGAGGAGGGTCAGAGGGAGAAGCAGACTCCCTGCTGAGCAGGGAGCCCGATGCGGGACTCGATCCCGGGACCCCAGGATCATGACCTGAGCCGAAGTCAGTCGCTTAACCAACCGAGCCACCCAGGCGCCCTGGCCAATTCTTATTTAACAGGAGCTGGTGCTTGGAGTTGTCTGCCCTGAGGTGTATTTTCCAGTAATGCCAAGGTATGGCTGTGAGAAGTAATATATCTGATTAACGATGTCTGATATAAACAAGATATTCAGTGTCTGACAATCTGTAGTGTATTTTATATTCCTGAATTGTCATTCCTTAGTTGAAAGGGTAAACTAAGCAAAAAAAAATAAAGTTCCAAGGGTTTATGACCCATGTTATATAATGGCTAAAATATAACAAAAAGAAAAATATAAAGTCAATTATGATAACGCCAGATAGACTTCCATACCTGGAATTGTCACCTGAACAATGTTAAGATCTTCCACACCTGCCGCAGAATTGGTAATACTGGATGAATTTGTGCTTCCTAAAAACAGAAACTGAAATTTAGAACTTAAAGAAAATTAGGTTAATTCTCCTCTAAAAATGTCCATGTGTCACTCTGATCAGAGGCACAGACTCAACTTTTAAAGCTTCAGAGAACAGGTGGCTGTAGGAAGTTGGGCTCCATGCTCAGTGCAGAGTCTGCTTAAGATTCTCTCCATCTCCCTCTGCCCCTCTGCCCTGCATGCTCTCTCTCTCAAATAAATAAATAAATCTTTTAAAAAATATAAGTGCTCTTTGGTTCCATATTCCATAAGCCATCATAATAACTGTTGTCAGATAAAGGACAAGAACACACCTACAGATGGGCTTCCAAATGCCACAGTCTGTTGCTGGAGGCATGGTCATTATCTACCAAATAATTTATAGCGAATCCTTTAGAAAACTGCTCTCCAGAACAAAAAGGTGATTGGGCTTGTAGTCCCTGTACATGCATGATGCCCCACAAGAGAAGAGCACAATGGAGAGGCCATCTTGGAGAACATTTCCATCAACCTGCATTCAAATCACTGCTGGACTTGGATTCTAACATGGGATTCTTTATATTGTTTCCTTTTCTTCCTTTTCCCCCTTAAAATAGAGTTGACATACAATGTTGCATTAGTTTCAGGTGTACAACATAGTGGTTTGACAAGTTATATTCTTTTTTTTTACCTCCCCCCTTTTTAAAGGATTTTATCTATTTATTTATTGGTCAAAAAGAGAGAGAGAGAGAATGCAAGCAGGGTGAGGGCAGAGGGAGAAGCAGACTCCCCGCCGAGCAGGGAGCCCGATGTGGGGCTCAATCCCAGGACCCCGAGATCATGACCTGAGCCGAAGGCAGACGCTTAACCAACTGAGCCACACAGGTGCCCTATTTTTTATTTTTATTTTTTGAGTGAGAGAGTGCACGAGTGCGCATGAGCGAGGAGGGGAGGGGCAGAGGGAGAGGGAAAGAGAGAATCCTAAGCAGGTTCCACGCTCAGCACGGAGCCCAACAGAGGGCTCGATTTTACGAGCCTGAGATCGCGACCTGAGCCAAAATCAAGAGTTGGATGCTTAACTGACTGAGCCACCCAGGTGCCCTGGAGATTTTAAGTGAAAGAAGTCAGGCCCCAAAGGGCACACATTGTACAATCCCACCTGTATGAAATATGTAGAAAAGGTAAATCCATAGAGATAGAGAGTAGACTGGTGGATACCAGGGGCTGGGGAAGGGAAGAACGGGAGGGACTGGTAATGGGTATGGGATCTTCTTTTGGGGAGACGAAAATGTTTTCGAACTCGATAGAGGTGGTGGTTACCCAACACTGCGAATGTACAAAAGCTACTGAATCATTCACTCCAAAACGGTTAATTTTTAGAGTCTCTAAATAAAAGCACTCCCAGGGCACCTGGGTGACTCAGCCAGTTCAGCATCTGCCTTTGGCCCAGGTCATGATCTCAGGGTCCTGGGATCGAGCCCCAAGTTGGGCTCCCTGCTCAGTGGGGAGTCTGCTTCTCCCCCCCTGTCCCCTGCCCCCCCACCCCCTCCCCCTCCCCCGTGCTCTTGCTCTCTCAAATAAATTGATAAAATCTTAAAAAAAAAAAATAGAAGGACTCCCATAGCAATTAAACAACATAAAGAAATGAAAGTCATCCAAACTGGTAAGGAAGAAGTAAAGCTCTCACTATTTGCAGACAACATATAGAAAACCCTAAAGACTCCACCAAAGAATTACTAGAACTGATAAATGAATTCAGAAAGTCGCAGGATACAAAATCAACGTATAGAAATCTGTTGCGTTCCCATACACTAATAATGAAGCAGCGGAAGTGAAATTAAGAAAACAATCCCATTTACAGTTGCACCAAAAACAATAAAATAGCTAGGGATAAACCTAACCGAAGAGGTGAACGACCTGTGCTCTGAAAACTAACACTGATGGAAGAGACTCAAGATGACACAAAGAAATGGAAAGACGTTCCATGCTTATGCGTTGGAAGAACAAATATTGTTAAAAAGTCCGTACTACCCAGAGCACTCTACACATTCAGTGCAATCCCTATCAAAATCCCAACAGCATTTTTCACAGAACTAGAACAAATAATCCTAAAATTTGTATGGAATCCAAACAAAAGACCCCAAGTAGCCAAAGCAATCTTGAAAAACAAAACATACTTAATGACAGTAATTCTGAGACCCATAACATTAATAAATATGTAAAATAAAAACTTCTCCTTCTCATATTAGGAAGATACTAGGGACCAGCTCATATTCCAGCAGCAGAGATGAAAATATTTCTTAGCAAGGGCGCCTGGGTGGCTCAGTCGTTAAGCGTTTGGCTCAGGTCATGATCCTGGGGTCCTGGGATCGAGCCCCGAATTGGGCTCCCTGCTCAGTGGGGAGTCTGCTCCCTCTCCCTCTGCCCCTCCTCCCTGCTTGTGTTCTCTCTCTCTCTCAAATAAAATCTTAAAAAAAAGAAAAGAAAATATTTCTTAGCAGATAACCAAGTGGATCACAATGAAAGAAAACAGGCACATTGTTTTAACTAAATGCGTTCAAAATCCACAAGTTCCAGGATCAATGTTGTCATTCATTTCCATGAAAAGTCAAAAATGTTTTAAAAACCTTTCAATTGTAAAGAATATCCTTAGAATATGTTTGTAACTATCAGATGTGGTTTCTAAACAGGCATCCAAACAAAAACCAAACAGATTACACGTCAGTCTGTCAGTCTTTTAAAGAAAATTATCTTACGTAGTGGATCTTAAAAAATAAATCTTTTTAAAACCACACTTTGAACTTGACTTCCTTTAGATTCTTGCAGTTAAACCGAGTTCATGACTTCTAGGCCCCGGTCCATCCCCCTTCTTTCTTCCCTCACTTGGCATGGAGCATAGTCTGCTCCCTGGCCAGTGCTGATCTGCATGGCCTAAAACACACACACACACAAATACACAGACACACAAATACACAGACATGTATATATCCATATACCCCCACCCCCATACACACACACACCACGAAGCCAGTTTCAATCTTCTCCCCACAATAACCCTTCAAGAAGAAATGAAAGCCACACTCAACAGCCTCACCCTGATGAGGCTTTTGGCAACTAACCTTCAATTTTCACCTCGGCTTCGGGGTCCTCACCCGTTTCTGAAGGGACACGCAGAATAGAATCTTGAAAAAAAAATTTCTAAAATGACATTCATTATTACGTATTCTCATGTTCCAACCTTTCACTGCTCCTGTAACCCAAACAGTAGCTTACCCTGGCATTTTAAACACATTTCATACTTAACAACATGTAAAAGTGTAAATGTGAAAGTAATTTTATTTTTTTAAATTTTTATTTATTTACTTCTTTTTTAAAAAATTTTAATTCAGTTAGCTGACATGTAGTACATCATTTCAGAGGTAGAGGTCGGTGACTCATCAGTTGCATATTAACACCCAGTGCTCCTCACATCAGGTGCCCTCCTTAATGCCCATCACCCAGTTGCCCCATCCCCCCACCCACCTCCCCTCCAGCAACCCTCAGTTTGTTTCCTAGAGTTAAGAGCCTCTCATGGTTTGTCTCCCTCTCTGATTTCTTCCCATTTAGTTTTCCTCCCTTCCCCTATGATCCCCTGCACCATTTCTTATATTCCTCCTATGAGTGAAACCATATAATTGTCTTTCTCTGATTGACTTATTTTGCTCAGCATAATCCCCCCTCCAGAGGAATGTTGAAAAAGAAAACCAGGGACGCCTGGGTGGCTCAGTCGGTTAAGCGTCTGCCTTCGGCTCAGGTCATGATCCCAGGGTCCTGGGATCGAGTCCCGCATCGGGCTCCCTGCTCCGCGGGGAGCCTGCTTCTCCCTCTGCCTCTGTCTCTCTCTCTGTCTCTCATGAATAAATAGAAAAAATAAAATCTTTTTTAAAAAAAAAAAAGAAAAAGAAAACCAAAGCTGGGGGCATCTGCTCTATTACAAAGCTGTCATCATCAAGACAGCATGGTACTGACACAAAAACAGACACATAAATCAACGAACAGAATAGAGAGCCCCGAAATGGACCCTCAACTCTATGGTCAACTAATCTTCGACAAAGCGGGAAAGAATATCCAATGGGAAAAAAAAGACAGTCTCTTCAACAAATGGTGTTGGGAAAATTGGACAGCCACATACAGAAGAATGAAACTGGACTGTTTTCTTACACCATGCACAGAGATAAACTCAAAATGGATGAAAGACCTAAATATTTATTTTTACTTATTATTTTGTAGTAATCTCTACACCCAACGTGGGGCTCGAACTCATGACCCCGAGATCAAGGGCCTCATGCTCTTTTGACTGAGCCAGCCAGGCGTCCCTAAATGTGAAAGTAATTTTAACTTTAAGAGGGATCATAGGGTAAGAAAGGGTAACCTTATAAGGGATAAGGGGAGGCAAGAAACTCTCAGATACTATGAAATAGTACCCAGTTGCCCACGTTAGTGGACACAGAATGTCCTTCTATTGGAGGTAATGGAATTCCTCTGGTCATAAGCATTTTCTTGCTCTCATCAGAAATCACTCGGATAAAAGAAAGCTGGGTGCTTTGGGGGGCGGTTCCCCTGCCAGCAATCCCCTGGGGTTCAGTCTGTTATCACCCTAGAGGCACAACTGATTTTTCCAGTTTGCCAGAATTATGACAGACACAAGCCTGGCTGGAATGCTCTCGCCTAACTCTGGCTCATTTTAGAAAGCTTCCATCAGCTCAGACCTTTGGAGACCACTCTCCTCAACTGTTCGTAGAGGAAGAAAGACTCTAATTAGCTGTTGGATATTGGACTATTGGAAGGTAAGACGTAACGTCTGGGGTAACAATGGGTCTGCAGACCTCTCTGACTGTTCCTGCAGCTTCTTGACAATCTTTAATTGCTTCAACATAAAAGGTTTACAAAAAAAAAAAATCAGACTAATTTGTATCATAAATAGGCTTCCCGCTATACTGTAATAACAGAAATCTCTTGGGGGCCCCTGGCTGGCTCAGTCGCCGGAGCGCATGACTCTTGATCTCGGGGGACTGTGAGTTCGAGCCCCGCGTTGGGTGTAGAGATTACTAAAAACATAAATCAATACACTTAAAGAAAACCTCTTCAGAAACAAGGTATTTCAAAGACCAACATCCAGTGACATCCTTCTGTCACTCCACACCAGCTCTACCTGGACTCTCATGTAGGTTTTCCTGCTCCTAAATATGTCCTATCCTTTAAAAAGAATGACAGAACAATGTCTTTTTCATTTTCATTTATTTTTATTTTAAGTAGGCTCCACGTCCAGTGTGGGGCTTGAACTCACAACCCTGAGATCCAGAGTTGTGCGCTGGGTTGGCTGACTGAGCCCGCCGGGTGCCCCCACAGAACATGTCTCAACGGGCTTCAACGAAGGGAAAGAAAATGATGTAAGGGAGGAACAGATTTAAACTGAATTTGAAATCCCTGTCCTCCCCAACATCCAGAGAAGGTCAGAGACGGGGTTGAGGAAAAACCAATGAAAAATAAATGGCAGAATCCTGTCACATGTTATGACATGGATGAACCCCGGGGGGGGGGTGTCACACCAGGATGCGGGGCTTGATCCCAGGACCCTGAGATCACGACCTGAGCCAAAGGCGGATGCTTAACCGACTGAGCCACCCAGGCATCCCTGTGGTGTGTTTTTTAAACCACAGTAAAAAAATGTATAATTTAGAAAAGTAAATGGAAGTTGAATAATGACAGAGGGGCTTGTCTTCTTGGTTTAAAGCAATTAAGTTTAAGATGATTAATTCTATGAGTGAATGAATGATTCTAACACTGGACCGGAACATAGTGTGTTCTCTGGCAAAATATATCAAAACTCTTTTAGGTCAGAGAATTGAACCAAATGTTCAGGGAGCCATTGGAACTGTCCCCTATGATAAAGAACCCCAGATGCCCCCAAATCACAGAAGCTATTAAAAATGACCACACAGGGGGCGCCTGGGTGGCTCAGTTGGTTAAGCGACTGCCTTCGGCTCAGGTCATGATGCTGGAGTCCCGGGATCGAGTCCCGCATCGGGCTCCCTGCTCGGCAGGGAGTCTGCTTCTCCCTCTGACCCTCCCCCCTCTCATGTGCTCTCTCTCTCATTCTCTCTCTCAAATAAATAAATAAATAAATAAAATCTTTAAAAAAAAAATGACCACACATTAGCTCCCTGGAGAATGCCTCTGACTTAGACAAAAATATAAATCATTTTGGAACCAAGACAGACATCCGACTCCTAAAAGCAAGGTCTTCTTGCCTGTAAACTGACAAAGATGTCCCATGCCTCTAGGTTTGGGGAGGAAATTTCCTTTATTCATTTTACCTTGGACATGTATAAACCATTTTAAGAGTTCAGGCCTTATACAGGATACTCAAGATTTATACACACAGGAAGGGAAGTACTATCAAATTTTACTTCCGATTCAAGAATTTCCTAGGGGTGCCTGGGTGGCTCAGTCGATTAAGTGTCTGCCTTTGGCTCAGGTCATGATGCCGGGGTCCTGGGATTGAGCCCCACATCCTCGGGCTCCCTGCTCAGCGGGGAGTCTGCTTCTCCCTCTTCCTCTGCCCCCGCTCCCCCCCCCACTCCTGCTCTCTCTCTCTCAAATAAATAAATAAAATCTTAAAAAAAATTTCCTAAAATACTTTTCAACTCTGTTCAAAAGAATTTGGCGGGGGCGGGGGGCACCTGGCTGGTTGTCAGTGGAGCGTGCAACTCTTGATGGTGGGGTCATGAGTTCGAGCCCCATGTGTGGTGCAGAGTTTACTTAAAATTGAAAAAAAAAAAGAAATTAAAAAAAAAGGAAATTTGGTATGACTGGCAAGAAGACAAATGGAATAAAGCAACAAATGGCACAGATGTAAAGTTTTCTTACCACACAACTTCTAATCCAGGTGCTTTAAGGAGAATCACTCACAGATCAGAAAAGGAAGAGTGACAGTTAAGGGCACATTTTAGCGCTAAGACTCAGCTGGTTTTCTAAGGTGGCAAGCTGGGAAGCTGCCTTATTTTAGACATGTGTCATGGGTGTTTAAAAGACCGTGTTCTCTGCACAACACTGTAAACTAGAACAACAAAACCAAAAAGAGGCTAAAATGCCTGGCTTCTCTAACCTTCCATTGGTAATTCCATTTCTATTACTTCGCCACTCGCACAAGGATGCTGGTTTTCTGAAAGGGAAGCAAACAATGTATTTAAAAAAAAAAAAGGCCAAAATAGAAAATGTAAACAAGAATTCATTTAAAACCAAGCCAACAGTTCAAGACCCACACAGGAATGTACATGAGAAATACTCCGAGTCCTTGAAATAAAATTCACACAAATGATTCCTTCTTTGCACTTTTTCTTTGTTGCTTTATCTGCACTTTGGAGAAGTTTCAAACCTACAAAAGCAGAGATGGTAGAATGATGCCATGTGTCCATCTCCGGTGCCAACAGCCACCAACTCCATATGCTATTTTTCTGCGCCCCTCCCCCCACCTGCACCTGTTGTTAAGGTAAATCCCAGGTCTGGCAGGGTCGGGGTGCACAGATCGCGCATGTGCAAGTAAGATATAATGACTCATCCCTCACCTTCATCACATCACGATTCCCCCCAAACTAACAACTCTTCTTTATCATCAGCTCATATCTAGTCACTATGCAAATTTCTTCAACTGTCTTGTAAATATCTTTTTTTTTTAATGTCATATTTGGACACAGTTTCAAATTTACAGAAAAGTCACAAAAAGGAAATAGTACAGAGAGGAGCCACATACCCTCTACTCAGATGACATACGGATTACAGTTTACGGTTTCCCTTGATCATGTTCAATCTTTGCCCCCCTGCCCCCATTTTCCTATGCAGACAGATCGATGTATGTATAAGGGACATCCTTTTCTCTTTCTCTGACCCATCTGAGCAAAGTTACATAGACCGTAGCCCTTCACCTCTGAATGCTTAATAGCTTTCCCTCCCCCAGTGCGGGATCCAGTTTGGGGCCAGACATTGTTTTTTTGTTCTCACTTCTCTTTCTTCTCATTTAACCTTATTTTGAGTTGGTCTGATGTTTCCTCGTGCAAAGATTCTTGGCCAGACTACTACTGCTGAGATGATGGTGTGTCCTCCCCAGCGTACCATGTGCAGAGGCAGATGATGTGTGGGTCATCCTGAAATTCATGAGTTGGAATCTTAACCCCCAACGTGTTGGTATTTGGTGATGGGGCCACTGGGAGGTGCTAATGTCACGAGGGTGGAGCCCTCAGGAATGGAATCAGTGCCCTTGGAAAGGGGCCCCCCAGAGAGCTCCCTCACCCCTTCCACCATGTGAGGACACAGCAAGAAGATGTTCATCCATGTACCAGGACGGGGGTCCTCACCAGACTGCCAGCACCTTGGTCTTAGACTTCCCGGCCTCCGGAGTGGTGAGATACACATTTCTGTTGTTTATCATTCCCCTCCCCCGCCCCACCTGCCCCCCGCCCCGTCTATGGTATTCTGTTTTAGCAGCCTGAACAGACGAAGGCGGTGTCCACCTGCCTCTCACTGGTGTTGTGAACCTTGATCGCTGGGTCAGGGTGCTGCTTGATTTCTTCACTGGATAATTACTATTTTTTCCTCCCTCTTGCAACTAACAAGCAGCCTGTGGGTGGAGAAACGTTAAGGTTGTTTAAGTATTCCACTCCTCTTCTAGATTTCTCTCTAGATGCCGTATCCACTGGTGACTCCTGCTTGACCCAGTCTTTTATTATAATGGTTACAAAATGGCTGTTTTCCAATTTCAGCACTCCTACCCAGCACTTGGCATTCCACAGGAATCCCTAAATGTCCTTCTGTAGCTGGTTTGTTCAAATCAGGACCCCAACAGAGCCCACATGCTGCATTTGGCTGAAATGTCTCAAATATCTTGTACTATAAAACAGGTTTCTCTCCATTTCTTTTTTTAACTCGCCGTCATTCGATGAAGAAATCCACCTTGTTGTGTTCCTTCCATTCTGGAGTCTCCTGCCTGCGTCCTCATGGTGTCATCTTCATATAGTTCCTCTACCCCCCGTGTTTCCTGCAAACTGGTGGGTAGATCTAGAGGCTGGATCAGACTTAGGTTTGATTTTGGGGCGGCAAGCATCCCCAAGGTGCACCTCCTACTGGATCCTGTCAGGGGGCACACGAAGTCTGCTCACCTCTAAACCTTTGTGATGTGAACTCTGGACCAGTGAGTTCAGGAAATGTCAACCAAATCCATTTGTGATAACGTCCCCATCAATGTTTTATGAATGGCTTTAGTGGCCATTGATGATTATTGCCAAGATGCATGGCTTCATTGGGGGTTGTAAAATGGGGACACTCTATGACTTTTAAAAAGCCTTGTTTTCCCCCCAAAATTCTTTTTTTTTTTTTAAGTAAGCTCTATGCCCAATGTGGGGCTTAAACTCATGACCCTGAGGTCATGAGTCCCATGCTCCACCAACTGAGTCAGCCAGGCACCCCCATTTAGCCATTTTTAAATTGGGTAGTTTGTGTTTTTGTTGTTGAGTTAAAACAGTTCTTATTCTTATTCTTGTCTGTTTCATCTAGGTTACTTAATGCTGGCATTCAATTTTCTGTATTTGTGGTAGGCAGATGGCCTCCCATGGATATCCAAAACCTGTGAATCTCGTATGTTACGGGATGGGGCAAGAGGCAATTAAGGTGGTAGATGGAATTAAGTTTGCTCGTCAGCTGACCTTCACAAAAGGAGATTATCCTGCATTATCTGGGCTCAACATAATCAGAGGGGCATTTACGTGTAGAACAGGGAAGTACAGGAGTCCATGTCAGTGATGGGATGTGGGAAAGACAGTGTTCATTCCTTGATCTTGGGCTTCTGTATCCACTTTCCCCTCTGCCTGGAAGGCTTCTCCCCCAGATCGTGCAGTGTCAGCTGGGAAGAAAACCACATGGCGTTGAGACTCTTACCTCTGCCAATGTCAAGGGAACCTGGGCGCAGTATATCTCAGCAAAGCTGGTCCTGGGCATTCTCCATTCCCAGGGGCCCCAGAGATGGGGTCCCTGCACATATAAAATACCTCATGGGACGTCCATGGTCTCCATGTTGGCCAAGTCATGGATGTGTGCATGTGCTCAGGGGTCTTCCGAGAGGTCTGTGTTGCAGGTGGATGGCGAGGTCCAGGTGGGCTGGGGTGGGCGGGGGAGTCAGACTTTCATATAAACCTTCCACAAGCCCCTGGGCCCTGGTGCAGCCGAAACTGACGTCACTGGGAGCTCCACAAAGGCTAGTTGACATTCAGAGCAGGGGGCATTTGTTGCCTTTATGAATTTAAACACTTCTCCCTTACTTACGTCAGTACTTCAACATGTGAGGATTTTATCTAAATGGTTGTAAAAACAGTCAGTACCGTGGAATACCGTCCGTGATATCAGGCAATTTTCACCCTTTGGGCATCAAGAAGCAAGGGGCCCCACTTAAGAAGCTTTTGTACAAAGAAGTCTTGAGTCCTTCTGTCATTTCCAAGCCAAGCAGGAGAAGGATCATAAATTATACACTTAGCCTAAGTGGTGTTATCCAAATAATGTACTTCTTTCTGAAAAACTGAAATAGAATGATTGTAGGTATGTCTATCTAATCATGTACTTACTTCACCGCTGCCTTTGGGAGCAGACTCTGTAAGTAACCTAGATTCCCCCAACTGTATACATTTTGATAAACCTCAAGGTCATTTAAGTTGAAAAGGATATTCTTGGGAGTCAAGATGTAATCATACGTACTTTTTTCTCAAAACGGGAGCGATCGAGAAACAGGTTACACTGATTCTTTGTGTGGGACGCGCTCAGTTCGGCAAGCACAGGCGAGTGCCTGCTGTGTGCACGGCCCTGGGCTTGGGGCCCTGGGGCTCCGAGCTGCTGCGGGAAGACCCGCTGTGTCCTCCCCCCAGGAGCCCGCCCCCAGCTGGGGCCGTCTGTCCGCAGCAAAAGCCTAAATACCACACAAGCAGGCGGCGCTGAAGACTGTGTGCACTTCGGGAGCTGAAGGCTCCCTGCTCTGCTTGAGATTCTGATTGTGCCCAGAAAGGGGTGGAACTTGCTGGAAGCCTGCAGATCCAGAAGGGAATCACATGGAGGGATCGGCTTATATAAAAGTCGGTGGAAGGAGGACTCAGGGCATGTTTCAGGAATCAGCCTGAGCAGGGTGTCTGAAGAACGGAGGGAGGGTGATTGTGGTGGGAGGCAGACAGAATAGGAAGGGAGGCTAGAAACAGCGATGGAAGACACGGGTGATGGGGAGCCACAGACGGTGTGAGCAGGGGAGGGAGGTGACAGACGCCATTCTCTAGGAATAAATGATTGGGGGACAGGGGGTAGGATGGATTGAAAAGGGATCCTTGGGCACCTGGGTGGCTCAGTTGGTTAAGCGACTGCCTTCGGCTCGGGTCATGATCCTGGAGTCCCGGGATCGAGTCCCGCATCGGGCTCCCTGCTCGGCAGGGAGTCTGCTTCTCCCTCTGACCCTCCCCCCTCTTGTGTGCTCTCTCTCTCTCACTCTCTCAAATAAATGAATAAATAAAATCTTTAAAAAAAAAAAGAAAGAAAGAAAAGGGATCCTAAGGGACCGCAGCAGACCAGCTGTGTGTGTGGGGGTGGGGTGGGGGGATCGGCCCAGGACAGAGCAATGACAACCGACACTCTCATTGGTCTTTAGTTTTTGAAAAAGTTTTTTTTACTATAAGTTACGGAGCTCAGTAATGCTGCAGGAGTATTTCAAAGGTAAGATTTCTGTAGGAAACATTTCAAACCTGGTCATGTTTGAGGAATTAATTGCGAATTGTCCCACAGTCTGCCTGCACTCACAGAGGAGTCAAAGACGAGACAGGATCCGGATGCTTGCAATGCTCACGTGGATGCTACAACGTCCTGTCGCCAAACTGGTATCACGCTGGGGGGTCCAGCAGGATTCTGGTCTCTGGGGAGAGGCCCTAGCCAGGCAACTACACGGACCACCTTCCTGTGCCCCCGTGTGACAAGTGTGCATCTCCGGTCATCTGTGTCTTCTGTTCCCCGTTTAACTTGTACGATGTCAATGAAGCAAATATTAAGAACAGGCACCTGAGTTTCTTCACTCTCATATTCATGTCTTTTAACTTCTGATCCTTTCCCAGTAATTTAGGGAACAGACTGGACAGGAGAGGATCGGAGAGAAGTTGTTTTGTCTTTTTTTTTTAAAGTAGGCTCCACGCCCAGCACGGAACCCAGTGCAGGGCTCGAACTCACGACCCTGAGATCAAGACCTGAGCCGACATCAAGAATCGGACGCTTAACCGACCGACCGAGCCACCGAGGCCAATATTAATGGACACACAAAATAAGAATACCTAACAGACAAACTCAAGTAACATACACCCTGGATTACCTTTACGCTCACATTTGCCTTGAAGCATGTGGGTTTAGGCTACATGGGATCTATTTTATGACTGTAAAATGCTTTATACCAGGGGCGCCTGGGTGGCTCAGTCAGTTAAGCGTCTGCCTTCAGCTCAGGTCATGATCCTGGAGTCCCAGGATCGAGCCCCACATCGGGCTCCCTGCTCAGCGGAGAGTCTGCTTCTCCTTCCTCTCATGCTCTCTCTCTCCCTCCCTCCCAAATAAATAAATAAAATCCTAAAAAAAAAATGCTTTACGTCAAATGGCCCTATGCTAGATCCCAGGAACATGGGTCTTTTTTTATTACTCTCTGCCTGTTTTTTGGATAGGGGCTAATTACAATTTTCCGTCACCAATAACTCTTAGGGAAGAAAATGAGGACAAAATGGTATTACCTTGTATGTTATATCCA
This sequence comes from Neomonachus schauinslandi, assembly GCF_002201575.2. Classification (NCBI taxonomy): domain Eukaryota; kingdom Metazoa; phylum Chordata; class Mammalia; order Carnivora; family Phocidae; genus Neomonachus; species Neomonachus schauinslandi. The sequence continues at coordinate 166,096,238 of NC_058407.1, read as the reverse complement.
TAGTAATTAGGATCTTCTGATTCCTTCTTGACGGACACAGCCCCCTCTTTCACCACCGTGCCTTTGGATGCAATGAAAATGATAAAACCATGTGTTAGGCCACAGCGACCCACAGAGAACTGTGAGCTGCTGAAACTCCAGGCTCTGTCTTGATTAACACGGGGACTCGGGAGTCAGCAAAACGACGTGGAGCTGACATTCTCTGAGCAAACGGGTAACCCATGTAAAAATATAAGTCATAGCAACAAAACAACATAAAATCAATATAAAAGGCAAGAAGGAAGGAGGGAGAGAAGGATGACGAAAGGAACAGAAGGAGGGAGGGAGGGAAAGAAGGGAAGAAGGCCGAGTTCCCAGCTCGAGAAAAACGTTCCCTTTCAAGACAGGGGCATGTACACGTGGGTTTATGCAAAACCCCAGTAAATATTCTGTAATGGGACCTAAACTGGCATCTATATCTATATCTATATATTTTTTTTTAGTTTTTATTTAAATTCCAGTTAGTTAACATACAGCGTAATATTAGTTTCAGGTATACAATATAGTGATTTAATACTTCCATACATCACCCGGTGGCATATGTAATCTCTACTCACCTACTACAATGGAGTGGATTTCAAAATTGCAAATCCCGGGGGGGAACCACGTTAGTGGAACCAAAAGCCTTTCGTCAGGGAAAAGTGTGGTAGGCTGCAAAACTAGCCACAGGCTTCTCCCCCACCCCAACAGTGCATGCCTGGCTTGTCTGCAATGGCTGTCCCCCTCTTTTCTAGACGTGGAGGCTACTTCTCCACCCTTTAAAGCTGGGCTCGCTTTGGCAAATGGGACGGGGGCCAACAGGATGCAAAAGCCGAGGCCTGGAAAGTGCTGGTGCATCCGGGCTCCTGCTCTGGAACTGAGTGGCCATGTGAACGAGTCTGGGCTAGCCTCCCGGAGGGTATGAGACCGTGAGGAGAGAGGCCCAGCTCTCCCAGCGGAGGCCTCAGACCCAGGAGCGAGGCCAGCCCAGAGTGGAGGGGCTGCCCAGCCAACACATGGAACTGGGAGAAAGACTAATTGTTGTGTTGTTTTTTTTTTTTTAAAGATTTTATTTATTTATTTGAGAGAGTGAGAGAGAGAAAGCACGCACACAAGATAGGGGAGGGGCAGAAGGAGAAGCAGACTTCCCACTAGCAGGGAGCCCGATGTGGGACTCGGTCCTGGGACTCCGGGATCATGACCTGAGCTGAAGGGAGACGCTTAACCAACTGAGCCACCCAGGCGCCCCTGAAAAGTTCTAGTTTCTCACTAAGTGTGATGTTAGCTGTTGGCTTTTTTTTTTTTTAAGATTTTATTTATTTATTTGAGAGAGAGAATGAGACAGAGAGAGAGAGCACGAGATGAGGGAGGGTCAGAGGGAGAAGCAGGCTCCCCGCCGAGCAGGGAGCCCGATGTGGGACTCGATCCAGGGACTCCAGGATCATGACCTGAGCGGAAGGCAGTCGCTTAACCAACTGAGCCACCCAGGCGCCCAGCTGTTGGCTTTTTGTAGATTTTTTTTGTCCCATTGAGAAAGTGCCCCTCCTCCTTCCTACTTTACTGAAAGTCTCATTTTTTAGAAGTAAAACAAAAGAACAGAGTCAAATGATAATGTGCTAAATACTTGATTCTAAAAGGCATGGGTGTGGGGCGCCTGGGTGGCTCAGTCATTAGGCGTCTGCCTTCGGCTCAGGTCATGATCCCAGGGTCCTGGGATCGAGCCCCGCATCGGGCTCCCTGCTCGGCGGTAGACCTGCTTCTCCCTCTCCCACTCCCCCTGCTTGTGTTCCTGCTCTCGCTATCTCTCTCTCTGTCAAATAAATAAATAAAATCTTTAAAAAAAAAAAAAAGGCATGGGTGTATACATACCCGTGTCTTCCATGGGCTCAGTTTTCACACTGATGGGGCCACAGCTGAAAAGAGAAGGGAACCTGGATCAGGACAAGCCGGGTGGGGTGAGAAGCGACCATAGGCATCGGGACACGCTGTAGTCAAATCCCCCGATATCCACGCCGTCCTAGCCCCCCCTTCCCACTAGCGACTGAACACAAAACTAACTAGTTAATTTAGTATTAACGTTCTTAGTAGTTTGTTATACAATTAAAGGTATCAATTGAACATAGTCTTAAAATCCCCAAATCCGGGCGCCTGGGTGGCTCAGTTGGTTAAGCGACTGCCTTCGGCTCAGGTCATGATCTCAGGGTCCCGGGATCGAGCCCCACATCGGGCTCCTTGCTCAGTGGGGAGTCTGCATCTCCCTCTCCCGCTCCCCTCTCTCATGTGCTCTCTCTCTCTCTCTCTCTCATTCTCTCTCTTTCAAATAAATAAATAAAATAAAATCTTTAAAAAAAATAAAAATAAAAATAAATAAAATAAAATCCCCAAATCCTTTTGAATAAAGAATATCTAACAAAACAAGGGAAACTTCCCATGGTCTAAAAACTAACACTTCGGGGTTATACGTGGATTTTATTTTTTATTTCCCTTACCTTTCGCTTGGCGATGTCACCAACCTCTTAGCATCTGTGGCCACCACAGGCCCACCTGTGCAAGAGTAAAAAGACACACGCTAGCGTCTTTCCGCACCTTGAAAATGCCAACGTTCAAAGGCACATAAGGTGAAAGCAAAGGTAGAGAGAACAGAACTCCAGCTCCAGGCCTTACGAAATCCTACTGGGCAGAGACCAACTCAGAGCGGCCCTCGGGTGCTGGGGCCATGTGTGTGAGCAGAATGGGGGCCGAGGAATAAACTGGGGCTGGAGCGACCTCACACAAGTCACTAAACCTTCCTGGGCCTCAGTTTCCTTGTCTGAAAATGGTGGTTGGGTGAGGATCATTTAATACGTACGAAGTGCTTAGGATCGTGCCTGGTACAGCCTATGAGTCGAGTAAGTGAGCTGCTAGTCTTGTGCTATAATAAAAATACAAGCCATCTGGGACAATGGTCACCTGGTCACCTGCCGCCCCTCACCCTCAGGTCCCTGCTTTAACAGCAGCTAGGGAATTCTAGGAACTTACAATTGCTCTGGAAATGGGCTTTGCTCTGTGAGTAGTTCAGGCTCAGGACAACGTCACGTTGCCCTGTGTATCCTGCGTGTGCCTTGTGAACTCTACCCCACCCCTCCCCGGGGCCTTTTGTTTCTGTACCTATGTAGTCTTGGACTCTTAGACCTGGTCTCTCAAGGACAGCCACGGCCCACCGTTTCCAACTATGTTCCAGAATAAGGAAAGAAGAAGTGGGCAGAGGTGGACCTCCAAATGCTTCTGACAAAATTCTTATTTTTTGGTCCCCTCACCATCATAAGTTGAGATTATGAAGGGTCGTGGGTTCTGAACCGTGGCCTGCAACACCCACCCACCCATGTCACTTTCTGCCTGAGCAAATGGGATGGGCTTCCTGGCAGAACCAACATGTTGAGACCCTGCTTAGCTTGAGAGCCTCGTCCTCCACGAAAGCCCTTCTGATCACAAAATTCTAACCCCTTCCCAGGATTCTGGGGAGGACCACCAGCCATCCTGAGAAGATCACGGGTCATCGCCAGTTCTCTGTTGGACAGTCTCGTTCTCTCTAGACCGTGAGTCTCAGAAGCACGGGAATGGTCATACCTCCTAGACCCACTTCCGAATCCAACAATGCCTAGCCCATGGTTGCGGCTCAAAGACCATGAAGTGACCCAGCATCCTCATGTTCCTGCCCTCAAGGACAAGGTCAGTTCTACTGCCCTCCGTGTGCGGGCTGTGGAAACTTGCCGGGCTGAGACCTGGGAGCAGAATCCTGTCTTAGCTCTTGCTGGGGGGCGGGGAGGTCCTTCCCTGAGCTGCACACCCTGCCAACAGCATAATCTCCCAACCCTGGAGTGTCAGGTTGCTTCCTCCATGGGGAGAAGGCAAGGAATACACAAGCTTTAGAATGTGCCAAACTTGCATTTTAGTTAAGAAAAGCAGAACTGGGGAACCTGGGTGGCTCAGTGGGTTAGGCGTCTGTTTGCCCTCAGCTCAGGTCATGATCCCAGAGTCCTGGGATCGAGCCCCGCATCGGGCTCCCTGCTCAGTGGGAAGCCTGCTTCTCCCTCTCCCACTCCCCCTGCTTGTGTTCCCTCTCTCGCTGTGTCTCTCTCTGTCAAATAAATAAAATCTTAAAAAAAGATAAAATAAAAGAAAAATTTTTTAAAATTAAAAAAAGAAAAAAAAGAAAAGCAGAACTGGCTTAGCAGCCAAGGACAGTCACCGAGTATGAGAAGCTGTCACTTACCTAGCTGACTCGCTGGACCTAGGAAAGGTCTGCAAGAAAACAGATACTATTACCCGACATGAACACACAAGCAAGACAGATCAAAATTCTGAATAACCAGCTTCTAAGTGTAACAGGACTTAATGAACAAACGAACGTGAAATTAAGCTGCCCATTTACCCTCAAAAGAACTAGCTGTTACGAGGGGAATAGAGCCTGCCACCTGTTTATGACGAATGAAATCCCCGCTTTGTTCTCCAAGATCCATTTCAGGGTGGCGAGACCGTAGTTCTCAGGGTGTTGAAAGGTCATGCCTTCTGGAAGCCCCTGCACGACCACAGCCCCAGGGTCTCGCAGAATCTTCTCGTATGGAACAGGCACCATTGCCGTCATCCCCAAGGCTTTACCTAGAGGAAGAGTCCAGATGCCTTTAGAGGGAATGAACATAAACCCTACCGGTTGGTTTCATTCCGTGCAGTAAAGAAATACAGGTGGCGACACTCGGCTTTGAAGCTAAAGTAAAAGCTAAAGTATCCTGTTCCTTACAACCCGAGTCAATAAAGTTCCCAAAGGGCCCAAGGAAAAATGTATAAAACATTTTACTTTACATCTTCACATAAGAAAGAGGGAATAACAGGTCTTTTTTCTCCATTCTGTTGTAGGTGGTGCACCCAGGGTTGCAGGGAGCACCCCATGGTTATTCAGGCTGCTGTCGACAAGGCATGGGAGCCCCCACCCAAAGCTTAACCGTCCCTACGTCCCTTACGTCACTCTGCTCCAGTTACGCCAACTTGCCTGCAGAGAAGTTATGGAGTCAATGTGGCCTCACATCGCCATCTTGGGGCCGTGTCAGCCTTCCCGCGCTGGCTGACCAGCCCCCCGGGGGAGGAGCCCCATTTCTCTCAGAGAAGGGTAGCCTGAGACCTCAAGATCCCCTATGTTGGGGGTCCCCCACAGCCAAACGCTCACAGGGACCTGGAGGTCCCATAAATATGTGAAGCTCTCTTTAAAAATGACAAACAAGACCCTGAGATGCTAAGAAAGTGCTTATATCACAACTAAGTACAACACCTGTGTAGCTATTTGGTTACCTAGCCTTTTTTTTTTTTTTTTTTAAGATTTCATTTTTAAGTAATCTCTACCCCCAAAGCGGGGCTCGAACTCACAACTCTGAGATCAAGAGTCACACACTCTTCTGACTGAGCCAGCCAGGCGCCCCTCTCGGTTACCTAGCTTTTTTTTTTTTTCTTGGTTACCTAGCTTTTTATTTTTTATTTTTTTAAAGATTTTATTTATTTATTTGACAGAGAGAGAGAGACAGCGAGAGAGGGAACAGAAACAGAGGGTAGTGGGAGAGGGAGAAGCAGGCTTCCCGCAGAGTGGGGAGCCTGACGCGGGGCTCTATCCCAGGACCCTGGGATCATGACCTGAGCCAAAGGCAGACGCTTAACGACAGAGCCACCCAGGTGCCCCTGAAAATACTGTGTTAGGTATTTAAAAAAGTCCCCATCTTGGGGCACCTGGATGGCTCAGTCAGAAGAGCGTGCAACTCTTGACCTTGAGGTCGTGAGTGCAAGCCCCACATTGCGTAAGTAGAGATTACGTAAAATAAATAAATAAACTTAAAAAAAAAAATTCCCTATCTTAAATGCTTGTGAAAGACATGAGTAGGTGGAGAGACCAATGACGGTGACATTGGCACCTGAAATAGCAATGAACATCTGTAATACAGTTGACCCTTGAAAAACATGGGTTGGAACTGCACAGGTCCACCTGTATATGGATTTTTTTCAATAAATACAGCACAGTACTGTAAACATGGTTGTTCTTCCTTAGGATTTTTTTTTAAAGATTTTATTTGTTTATTTGTCAGAGAGAGAGAGAGAGAGAGAGCACAAGTAGGCAGAGCAGCAGGCAGAGGGAGAAGGAGAAGCAGGCTCTTCACTGAGCAGGGAGCCCAACGTGGGGCTTGATCCCAGGACCCTGGGATCATGATCTGAGCCAAAGGCAGCTGCTTAACTGACTGAGCCACCCAGGAGCCCCTCTTTTTTTTTTTTTCTTTAAGGATTTTATTTATTTATTTATTTATTCTAGGGAGGGGACAGAGGGAGAGGAATCTTGGAATACCCACTGAGCACGGAGCTTGACACGGGGCTTGATCTCATGACCCTGAGATCATGACTTGAGCCGAAATCAAGAGTGGGGTCACCCAACCGACTAAGCCACCCATGAGTCTCTCCTTATGATGTTCTAAATAACACTTTCTTTTCTCTAGTTTATTTTATTGTAGGAATACATCGTATAATACACATTACATACTAAATATGTATTAATTGACCATTTCTGTTACCAGTAATGCTTCCCGTCAACAGTAGGCTATTAATAGTTAAGTTTGGGGAGGAGTCAAAGGTTAGACACGGATTTTTGTCTGTGCCGGGGGTCATTGCCCCTAACCCCTGCGTTGTTCAAGGGTCAACTGTAATTGCATTGGCCCTCCACTGGGGGCTCCCTAAAACGGGAGGAAAGAATGAAGACTGAAGTCTGGTCAATCGGAGCTTTCCATGGACCACAAGAGATCAAGCTGTCTTCTGTAAGACTTACTTCAGTCCTGGGGTGCCTGGGTGGCTCAGTGGGTTAGGTGTCTGCCTTCGGCTCAGGCATGATCCCAGGGTCCTGGGATCGAGCCCCACATCAGGCTCCCTGCTCAGCGGGGAGCGTGCTTCTCCCTCTCTCTCTGCCTGCCACCCCCCTGCTTGTGCTTTCTCTCTCTCTCTAATAAATAAAATAAAATCTTAAAAAAAAAAGACTTATTCTGGTCCTGAAGAACTGGCTCTTCCCTTAAAGAGAATGTGGAGTTTTAAGCATCAGAGGCATCTAAGGGGTCACACCAGTAAGGTGATCTATAACACTGTCCTACTCCTTAGTGAACTATTCAGAGAATTAATGCTTGACCTGAACTTTACCGTAACAAAAGCAGAAATAGTCCTCAACCGCTTTTCTGAGTATTTCCGTTTCTCCTGAATCGATCTGCATCCCGTTCGCTGGGCATGGGGGCTTGGCCTCCGCCCCTTCGGTAATGCCTGTGAGTGAGTGACAGGCACAGACTCATTATCCAAGCACTTGTCTTGTGCACTCCCTTAATGTCTATGCTTCTGGTATTTGTAAAGGAAAAAGGGGGAAGAGTGAACAAACATAAAACATGATTTTTTTTAGTAAATTCTATCCCCAATGTGGGGATCAAACACACGACCCTGAGATGGTCACATGTTCTTCTGACTGAGCCACCCAGGTGCCCCAAAACAGGATCTTTTAATTAAGAAAACCCACAGAGATGGGGTGCCTGGCTAGCTCAATCGGTAGAGCATGCAACTCTTGATCTCAGGGTTGTAAGTTCAAGCCCCATGTTGGGTGTAGAGAGAACTTAAAAAAAATTGGGGGTGCCTGGGTGGCTCAGTCAGCTAAGCATCCAACTCTTGATTCCAGCTCAGGTCATGATCTCAGGGTCGTGAGATCGAGCTCCACCTCGGGCTCCATGCTCAGCTCCACTGAGCGTGGAGCCTGTGTAAGATTCTCCCTCCCTCTCCCTCTGCCCCTCCCCACCCCCACTAATGCGTGCTCTCTCTCTCTAAAATAGATAGATAAATAAATAAAAATTTTAAAATTAAAAAAACACAAAGAACAGGGTATTTATGATGGAATCCCTCTCTCCTTCCCATTTATATATGAACTTGACATATGTAAATATATATTTATGTCCATATTCCCTCTGACCAACCCTTGGAAACATCTACATCTATATCCATCCTCTCGCTCCACACTCACATTCACATTATATCCTCTGATAAATCTTTGTGGGTTTTTTTTTCCCTTTCTTGGTTCCAGAAAATACTAAGATGCTAACTCAGTATTTGGTAGATGACCTACCACGGTAGAGATCATCACTATACAAGTAGGTTTTAGCACCCTAGACTAGTTTCCATCATATATGGCCCCATACGCTCACTAGTGATCCTTGCCACTCATAACACATTGAAGGCTCTGAAGGTCCCAGAGTGGAAAAAGGGAAAATGGTTATTAACTCAGAGGAATACCTAACAAGCCCTGAGTTTTTTCCCTTTCCTTTGGGAACAAGTAAATTAAGAATTTTTTTTAAAAGATTTTATTTATTTATTTGACAGAGAGAGACACAGCGAGAGAGGGAACACAACCAGGGGGCGTGGGAGAGGGAGAAGCAGGCTTGATCCCAGGACCCTGGGATCATGTCCTGAGCCAAAGGCAGACGCTTAACGACTGAGCCACCCAAGCGCCCCTAAATTAAGAATTTTTAGGCACCTGGGTGGCTCAGTCGTTAAGCGTCTGCCTTCAGCTCAGGTC
>NC_058407.1:166070238-166087215 GCF_002201575.2 Neomonachus schauinslandi | reverse complement strand
TGAGCCAAAGGCAGACGCTTAACGACTGAGCCACCCAAGCGCCCCTAAATTAAGAATTTTTAGGCACCTGGGTGGCTCAGTCGTTAAGCGTCTGCCTTCAGCTCAGGTCATGATCCCAGGGTCCTGGGATCAAGCCCCACATCGGGCTCCCTGCTCGGCGGGAAGCCTGCTTCTCTCTCTCCCACTCCCCCTGCTTGTGTTCCCACTCTCGCTGTGTCTCTCTCTGTCAAGTAAATAAATTAAATCTTTAAAAAAAAAAAAAAAGAATTTTTAAAAAGATTTTGTTTATTTATTTTAGACAGAGAAGGAACATGTCGGGGGGAGGGGCAGAGAGAGAAAGAATCTCAAGCAGACTTCATGCAGAGTGCAGAGCCCGACACGGGGCTTGATCTCACGACCCTGAGATGACCCCAGCTGAAACCAAGAGTTGGATGCTCAACCGACTGAGTCACCCAGGCCTCCCAGAATTTTTTTAAAATGTGGGTTTATAAAAGGAGTCAAAGATAATTTACTCTATGTTCCTCACATTTCTTTGACAACACCAGGGTGCTGCTGAGGACACAGGACAAAATACACTTGGCCCCGTTTCTTGGACTCCTCAGTGTTGGGCAGCTACTCACTGGGATGACAAGTCAAAAGAGATGTATCAGAACCACTTTTAGGATAATGCTTAGGATACCTTAAAAGAAAACATTACATAAGTCTTCCCAGCAAATATTTTAAGAGTTATGCATACAAAGGATAAAACTGTTAACGCCTACAGTATTTTGCAAAATCCTTCTGTAAATCCGTCCTGGTGTTGACAAAAGCACGTCCTTTCTCGGTTCCAACGACAAACACGTCTGTCTCATACATGGCAATGCAGGCCACTTCTGCTTTGGACTTGGCCAACTCTTTACACTGAAATAGAAACAAAGAATACAGTGTTATATACCAGGGCAGATCCAGATCTTGTGGAGCCTGAGAGATCTGTTTTAAGAAAAGAACACGGGGGCACCTGGCTGGCTCAGTCGGTAGAGCATGTGACTCTTGATATCATGATTGTGAGTTCGAGCCCCATGGTGGGCATAGAGATTAAATTTAAGAAAAATACAAAATTAGGTACAAAAATGAGCATTCATTTAGAATGAGAAAAATCTCCAAGACAAAGAAACAAAACAAATCCACCAAGCAAATACCATAAACATCATAAAACCCAGAGAACATATTTTTCTTAACTTATTAAGTTAATATTTTTATTAACTTATGATACTGTGGTTTATAACAATAAATAATATATTTGGTCTTCCTCCACTGTTCCTGGCCCAGAGCTCCTAAAACCCTTGGAATTTCCTAAGAGAGCGACAAAGGGATCTTTTTGTCAAGGTTAATGTCAAGGTCAATGAGGGTACCTGATGGGGCTGGTTGCCAGGGGAACCAACCATGTGACTGGAGGAGCGGCACTTTCGGGCCTGCCCCCTGGCCTCTGGGGAGGGGAGAAGGGCTGGAAGTTGAGTTCAATCCCTAGTGGCCAGTAATTTAATCTATCGTGCCTACGTGTAATAAAGTCTCCATAAAACCCCAAAAGGACAGTGTCGGGAGCTTCCCGGCTGGTGAGCACGTGGGGATTTAGGGAGAGTGGTGAACCGGGAGAGGACATGGAGCCTCCACACCCTTTCCCCATACCTTGCCCATGCATCTCTTCCATCTGGCTGTTCCTGAGTCACATCCTTTTGTAATAAACCGGTAATCCAGTAAGTAAACTGTTTCTCTGAGTTCTGTGAGCTGCTCTAGCAAATTAATCACACCCAAGGAGGCGGGGCTCTTTGGAACCTCCGATCCGTAGGTCAGAAGCACAGGTTGACAACCTTGACTTGATGTTAGCATCTGAAGTGAGGGGTGGCCTTGGAGGGTGGAGCCCTTAACCTGTGGGATCTTCCGCTCTCTTGACATAGACTGAGTCAGAATTGAGTCAAATTGTAGGACACCCAGTGGCTGTCAGCGAATTCTTGCTGCTTGTCAGAACTGGGGGCAGTATCTTTACCGGCTGACCTGCCTTTCCAACAGGTCTTTTTCCCCTATATTTTTGGCTACAGACTCTTTGACTGCCTCTTTCTATGACAACAATTTTAAAATATTTTCCATAGACAGAATAGAGAGATAACTTAGTATTTCCTCCAACCTGGTTGAGTATGTTTTTATTATCGATGGTAGGGATGCGCAACAGGTGAAAATTCATACATAAGACACACTTCCTGTTCATCGTAGGGCTACAGGTGTGTGTCCTACAGACAAGAAATCCGTTAAATTTACTTTGTGTAAATCCTTCCAAAGACTGAAAAGAATGTGTGGTGTATTTATAACCGCATATGCTACATTGGTAGGTATATTCCTGACCAGAGAGAACTTCTGTGTTGTTTTTTTTAAGATTTATTTATTCATGAGAGACAGAGAGAGAGAGAGGCAGAGGGAGAAAGAATCCCAAGCAGACTCCCCACTGAGTGTGGAGCCCGACGTGGGGTGTGATCTCACGACCTGGAGACCATGACCTGAGCTGAAATCAAGAGTTGGACGCTTAACTGACTGAGCCATCCAGGCGCATCCCCACCACCACCAAAAAACTTCTTAGTTCCCAGAGGGTTGAGGGAGGGGCGGGTGGGGAGTGATTTTGTTCAATGAGTGCAGAGTTTCAGTTGAGGAAAATGAAAAAGCTCTGGATAGGGATGGTGGTGACAATTACACGACAAGGTGAATGTATTTAATGCCCTTGAACTGGTTAAAGTGGTTAAAATGGTAAATTTTATGATCTCTATCTTACCACCATAAAAACCAAAACCCAAACCCAAACTCTTAATTTTCCCCCCAAGAAAACCTCACAACTCACATCCAATCTGTGGCTAAGTCCTGTCAACTCTACAGGTCCTTCTAGAAGCATCACTCCTTCCCACCTCCATCATTCCCAGCCTCGTCCATGCCAGAAATCTCCTGCCTGAATCATAGCCTTAGCCCGCTAACTGGTGCCCCAGCATCCCACTCTTGTTCCACGTTCACCAACTGTCCTCACGAGCACCACGCCCCCGCATGACTCCTTCACTCAGAACCTCCCAAACGCTTCCCACCACCCTGCGGAGAAAGGCCCAGAGCTCTACATGATCTGGCCACCTGGGGCCTCTTGAACCTTACCTCTGACCACTTCTCCTTTTCTCCCCCTGCTTCAGTGTTACTGGACTTCTTGATGCTCCTTGAAAATACCACTCTTGCGGGCGCCTGGGTGACTCAGTCGGTTAAGCGTCCGACTCTTGGTTTCAGCTCAGGTCATGACCTCAGGGGCATGAGATCGAGCCCCACGTCAGGCTCCATGCTCAGCACAGAGTCTGCTTGAGGTTCTCGCTCCCTCTCCCTCTCTGTTTGCTCCTCCCCTCCACTCACCCCCCTCTCTCTTGTTCTCTCTCTCGAAATAAAGAAAAAAAATCTTAAAAAAAAAAAAAAGTCCAGCCCAGTCATTTTGTAGAACGTCCCTTAATTTGGCTCTGTCTGGTGTTCCCCCATTAGATTCTGGTCTGCGTTTTTGGCAGGAATGCCACAGAATCGGCAAAGCCCCTTCCTGACGCATCGTGTCGGGAGGCACATGATGCCAGTCTGTCCCCATTACTGCCGATGTTCACTCTGATCGCCTGATGAAGGGGGTGTCTCTCAGGCTTGTCCACCTTTATAAAGGTGCTGGTTTTCCCTTTCTAATCAATAAGTATCTCGTGATCAGATTCCTTGAGATTAAGGACATTTCTCACCAGGTTTTCACCCACACGGTCCATTTCACACGTTGGAGCTAACTAGAGGCGTATAAATGGACTATCAGCTTACCTCTGAATTCAGAGCAAAAACATGCTCAAACAAAGGAACAGAGGCGCCCTCGTTAAATTTTCAGATCTGGAAAGCTCACGTTGATATAATTACATCCATAGCATAAGAAGTGCCTTTAACAGTGACCTGCTGAGCCCGGGACCTCTGTGAAGAAGGCTACAGTTAAATAGACAGAGTGAAATGTGGCCCAGCTCTGCTATTTCAACAGTGGTCCAACTGGGGGACATTTTATAGAACCGCAGACCGCCTCACCATGGACTCCAGAGCAGACACGAGGAACGTCACCACCATCCTGCTCTCCGAGGACTCCTCGGTTTCCACAGGCAGGGCGGACACTTCCACTTGGGCCATGATCCCTGTCCAAGAGAAGTAACAAGAAAGTGAGCGGTGGAAATCCACAGTATCCTCTAAGCATGCGTTTAGAGCTGCGAGGGTCCTCACTGATGACCTAGTTCCAACCTCCCTTTACAGGTGAAGAAACTAACCAAAGACATAAAGTGGTTTGGGGGCGCCTGGGTGGCTCAATCGGTTGAGCGTCGGCCTTCAGCTCAGGTCATGACCCCAGGGTCCTGGGATCGGGTCCCGCGTCGGGCTCCCTGCTCAGCGGGGAGTCTGCTTCTCCCTCTCCCTCTGCCCCCCATCCTGCTCCTGCGTGCTCTCTTGCTCACTCTCTCTCTCTCAGATTATTATTATTATTAATAATAATAATAATAATAATAATAAAGACGTAAAGTGGTTTGCCCAAGATCTCTGGCTAGGAATGCTAATTTTCATGAAGGGTGTTTTCCACTAAACCTGGACATCATCTCCTCGCAAAATAAATTCAAGTACTTTGCTGGAGAAGCATGTTAACCACTTCTCGATGACGTCAGTGCCCGACACCACACTCTGACTCCCAGCCACAAAAGAGAGAGAAATGGGTTTGTACACTCAAGGTGGGAAGAGATGATCCCAGCTAAGATTTCTCTGGCATAAAAGCTCACTCAAAATTCCTCCGAGTTCTAAATCAAGGTAGCATCCCAAGACGTCTCTGAAAAAATTTCTCTAACACCATAAAAAGGATTTTTTAAAAAAATTTATTTATTTGAGAGAAAGAGAGAGAGAGCACAAGCAGGGGAAGCAGCAGAGGGAGAGGGAGAAGCAGGCTCTCCGATGACCAAGGAGTCCAACGCAGGCCTCGACTCGAGGACCCCAGGATCACGACCCAAAGGCAGATGCCCAACCAACTGAGCCATCCAGGCACCCCCATAAAGAGGATTTTTTGAAGTAGAGCATTCTAAAGAAATACTGCTGGCTATGTTATGGCCCCAAAGCAGCTGGATTAATTATATTTGTAAGCAAAAAATAAATTAACAGATAACATGAATAGGTACATGGAAGGAAGCCAAAAGATAGATCGAAGGGAGTGAATTATGGTGGTTGTATAAGGTTATTCAGAAATATTCACATATGTCTCTCTCTCTCTTTTTTTTTAAGAATTAATTTATTTATTTGACAGAGAGGGAGAGAGCACAAGCAGGGGGAGTGGCAGGCAGAGGAAGAGGGAGATCAAATTGCTTTGGTTAAAAATTTTTATAAATCTGGGGCACCTGGGTGGCTCAGTTTGGTTAAGCATCCGACTCTTGATATCAGCTCAGGTCTTGATCTCGGGGTCATGAGTTCAAGTACCATGTTGGGAGGCTCCCAGCATGGAGCCTACTTTTTTAATAAATCAGTCTCCCTATTATGAAATAGAATGTGAAAGGTGAATGGGACTTCATACCAGGCATGACCTGGCCATGAACAAGTAAGGAAATACACACGCTTCAATTTGGACCTTTTCTTTTTATTTTATTATTATTATTTTTTTAAGTAGGCTCCATGCCCAGTGTGGAGTCCAACATGGGGCCTGAACCCATGACCCTGAGATCAAGACCTGAGCTGAGATCAAGACTTGGATGCTCAACAGACTGAGCCACCCAGGCGTCCCCAATTTGAAGCTTTTAAATAATTATCTTAAAATAAAACTTTGATTCTCCGTATCACACCCATATTTGAGAACAAGGAGAAGTCTGTTATTATAAACTACTTACACGTGGGTAGTTTATAAAATGAAAAAAATGACTAGGACATGGCCTTCTATGTCCTTAAAATAACCTCCAAGTTCAGAAGTCTCTCAATGAAGCAGACCAAAAAGCAAAGTGGAGCACCCATCCCTGAACTCAAACATTGTTCATGTCTGCAGATTTTATTCAGCAAGAAGAAAAATCATCAAAATGATCATTCACTGTCTCCTTTTGAAGAAGTTTTTATTATAAAAATTCTTTAGCTGAGCGCCTGGGTAACTCGTTTGGTTGAGTGTCCAACTCTTGATTTTGGCTCAGGTCATGAACTCAGGGTTGTGGGATTGAGCCCTGGGTCGGGCTCCACGCTGGGTGTGGAACCTGCTTAAGATTCTCTCTCTCCCTTTCTCTCCACCTCTTACCACACCGCCCCACCCCTGCTCACGATCTCTCAAAAAAAAATTCTTTATAACTGCTGTAAACTAAATCCTCACTGGGATTACATTTCATTTCTTTGAAACACCTGTTTGTGTCATTAAAAAAAATTTTTTTTAAGATTTATTTATTTATTTTAGAGAAATCATGTGAGCAGGGGGAGGGGCAGAAGGAGAGGGGTAGCGAATCCTCAAAGTAGACTTGCCTCCGAGCCCACCATGGGGCTTGATCCCAGGACCCTGAGATCATGACTGAAGTTGAAATCAAGAGCCAGCCACTCAACCAACTGAGCCACCTAGGCACCCCCAAAATTTTTAAAATCAAGGTATATTTTATGGAAAGTTCACTTTTTAAAAAAGATTTTATTTATTTGACAGAGAGAGAGGGAAAGAGAGAGCACAAGCAGGGGGAGCAGCAGAGGGAGAGGGAGAAGCAGGCTCCCCACTGAGCAGGGAGCCCAATGCGGGGCTCGATCCCAGGACTCTGGGATCATGACCTGAGCTGAAGGCAGATGCTTAATTGACCGAGCCACCCAGGCGTCCCTGGGTTAACTTTGATTGTAATACTGCTTTATGTAGAATATTTTTGTTGATAGGAAATATACACTGTTAAGTATTCAGGAATAATGGGGCCACAGGTTGATAATTTCTCTCAAATGGTTCAGAAAAAATAAAAGTTCTTTGTACCATACTCCCAACTTTTCAGCAAGTTCAAGATTATTTCAAAATTTTAACAATTATTTTTAGAAACTGACCATACTCTGTGTCAATTATTTGTACATTTCTATTTTCAGAAACTGTATGGTCCATCCTATGGGTTATATAATTCTTTTTTGGGGAAATCAGTCTCTAGAATGCACCATTAAGAATTCAGATTAAATTCTTTTCATGAGAAGGGCACAACTTGAAATGATTTTTATTTTATGCAAAATAAGTCTGTTGGCGAATCTGGAGCTTTCACTCCAAAGTCCTGTCTACACTTTTATTTTATTTATTTATTTATTTATTTATTTATTTATTTATTTATTTATTTATTTATTTTTAAAGATTCTATTTATTTATGTGAGACAGAGAGAATGAGATACAGAGAGCATGAGAGGGAGGAGGGTCAGAGGGAGAAGCAGACTCCCTGCCGAGCAGGGAGCCCGATGAGGGACTCGATCCCGGGACTCCAGGATCATGACCTGAGCCGAAGGCAGTGGCTTAACCAACTGAGCCACCCAGGCGCCCTACACTTTTAGAAATCAATGGCATTACTTGGTTGAAACAGTGAAATTTTTTTCCCATTGGAAGTTACAAAGATTTAAAAATGAGCCTTTAAATATATTGAACATGTGTTCAATTTTTATCTAAGATAAAGCAAATATTTGTTTTCAAAAAAGACTAATATGGGTAAATTTGCACTGTTCTAAAAGTAAACTAGCAATCAAAACCCTTTAATATGTTATTATTATATAATAATATAATAACTAAGACTAAGTGGGACTTAGTTGTGACTAAGAGGGGCTCCCGGCTGGCTCAGTTGGTAGGGCATGCAACTCTTGATCTCAGGGTCATGAGTTCAAGCCCCATGTTGAGTGCGAAGCCTACTTACGAAAAAAAGGAAACTGTGACTAAGAAACTGATATTCTTGACTAGTATCTTTCAGAGTAAACTAATTCCAACACTGTTTTAAAAAACAAACCAAACCAAAAAACCCTTCTTACACAACAGAGTCCCATCTTACAATGGAAGTAGGCAAGCCCAAAGGCAAATTCACGCATGGTCAAAATCATCTTAGGAAGCAAAAAATACCTGTCCCAGAGAGAACATTTTTCTTCTATGATTTCTTTAATTATTTAGGGAAATGATTTTCCTCTTTATCACTAGATGCAACTTCGCCAACACGGCACATTTTTTCACATAAGTGGTTCTAAAATGTGTCAACCCCGCTGGAGTGGATTTGAGCTGTTTATCAGAAGGCCATCCTTCTTTGGGGGAGGGCTTGGTTCCCTTTTCTTTTAGAATTTTGCCATCAATAGTTAGTTAAGCCTCCAACTCTTGATTTCGGCTCAGGTCATGATCTCAGGGTCATGAGATAGAGCCCCGCTTTGGGCTCCAAGCTCAGTGCAGAGTCTGCTTGTCCCTTTCCCTCTGCTCCACGCCCCCAGTCGTGCTCTTTCTCTCTCTCTTTCTAATAAACAAATAAATACGTAAAATCTTAAAAAAGAAGAGTTTTGGGGCGCCTGGGTGGCTCAGTCAGTAAGCGACTGCCTTCGGCTCGGGTCATGATCTCAGGGTCCTGGGATCGAGCCCCCTGTCAGGCTCCCTGCTCAGCAGGAAGCCTGCTTCTCCCTCTCCCACTCCCCCTGCCTGTGTTCCCTCTCTCGCTGTCTCTCTCTGTCACTCTCTGTCAAATAAATTTTAAAAAATCTTAAAAAAAAAAAAAAAAAGAGTTTTGCCATCAATAGCTATGTCTTTGGAGTTCATGTCTTCCAGCCATAACTGTAATACTTTTCTGTCTCTCTAAACTCTTATCATCTACTTGGCTGGTCATCAAGCAGCTACTGGAACACGAAATGCCCTTGTTTGATGACTTGCACGTTGACGGCATGAATACTGGATTCCCTGGGACCACATCTCTAATGGTGACCCCTCACCAAGTCCTGCTGGCCAGTTTTCCCTGCAGTCTAGACACGGATGGCTGTTTCTTCCATTAATCACCCAGTGAAGTAGGTTAGGGGCCATGATGTATGAAAAACACACATTTTTGTTTTAAGATTTTATTTATTTATTTTTTATTTATTTATTTATTTTAATTTATCTGACAGAGAGACAGCGAGAGAGGGAACACAAGCAGGGGGAGTGGGAGAGGGAGAAGCAGGCTTCCCGCGGAGCAGAGAACCCCATCGATGTGGGGCTCGATCCCAGGACCCTGGGATCATGACCTGAGCCGAAGGCAGACGCTTAATGACTGAGCCACCCAGGCGCCCCTTAAGATTTTATTTTTAAGTAATCTTTACATCCAATGTGGGGCTCGAATTTACAACCCCGAGATCAAGAGTCGCACGCTCTACCGACTGAGCCAGCCAGGCGCCCTGAAAAACACACATTTTAAAACACTGGAGACACACGTGGTGTTTTGAGATGTTCACGTTGAGAGGCCCCAGAGAACTGAGACCATTTATGGGGCTGGCATGTTCCAGGCTCCCGTCTCCCACATGCTCCTCCACTGGAATGACAGAGAGTGCCTACAATATTTATTTCTTTGTTTGTTTAAAGATTTTATCTATTCATGACAGAGAGAGGGTGAGAGAGCACAACTGGGGGGAGGGGCAGAGGGAGAAGAAGAAGCAGACTCCCCCGCTGAGCACAGATCCCAACTCAGGGCTCAATCCCAGGCCCCTGAGACCATGACCTAAGTCAAGGTCAGACACCCAACCGACTGAGCCACCCAAGCTCTCCCTATGATATTGAAATAGTGATTGTTCTCATTTCATGTTTACAGTTCAACCATGGTTAAACTCTCAAAAGTTAAACGCATGTATGGTACCTCTGTACCTATTATTCTGCGTGTCATCCTCGCATCCTTGCCATGCTAATCTTCTCTGTATTGTTCCAACTTTAGCATATGTGCTGCTGAAGCGAGCACCATTGTATCTATTATTTTGCACAATTCCTTGCATAGAGAAGTTTCAACAAAGCCTTTCTCTAAAACACAGAAGTATATTGCTTGACTGGCATCTTTTAGCATGAGTGGTACAAGTATCATTTCTGTTAATTATAGCACAGTAATCCCTACCTAAGAGGACTGTGATGTCAAAACTCTGGTTTATTGCACAGAATAAATAACAGGCAAAATTAAGCTAGGTGGAAGTAAGATATTAGCAGTTGGTACCAACTGTGCTACCAGCGATGACAAAAAAATTCAACGTTGCATTAATTATTGCTTTGTTGCATCCTTTACTTAACAACAAATGGAGGCAGGAGCCTTGTCTTTTCTATTTGATGACTTAGAATACCCCGTGCACTAATGGAACATCAACAATAATGAAACATGGGAGGAGCTCCTGCCTGGCCCAGTCCATAGAGCATGGGACTCTTGGTCTTGGGGTTGTGAGTTCAAGCCCCACATTGGGTGTAGAGATGACTTAAAACAAAATAATGAAACATGATTAGAAGCTGACCTGGGGTCTCCCACCCTGAGAACATTTTCCTGAAAAAAAAAAAAAAAGAAAAATTACTGCATTCTAGCAAAGCTAAAAATCCTTTTTTTTAAGATTTTATTTGAGAGGGAGAGAGCACAAGCAGAGGGAGCAGCTGAAGGAGAGGGAGAAGCGGACTCTCCCGCTGAGCTGGGAGCGTGACGCGGGGCTCGATCCCAGGACCCTGAGATCATGACCTGGGCTGAAGGCAGCCGCCCAACTGACTGAGCCACCCAGGCGCCTCAAAGCTAAAAATCCTTAACAGGGAAAGCCTGTATCACAGAATAAAATCCCCCAGAGCCTACGGGGTGATTAATTTCTTTCCTATTCAAATCTAAAGCATAAGCAACGTTCACTTGGATCACAGGATTTACACAGTACTTAACCTTTTTGCTCTTTTATCTATTACTTTTTTAAAGTTTATTTATTTACTCAAGCAATCTCTACATCCAATGTGGAGCTCGAACTTACAACCTCAAGATCAAGAGTCCCATGCTCTTCTGATTGAGCCAGTCCAACTTTTTACTCTTTTAAAAGACTGGAGATGTAAACTAAAAAAACAAAAACAAAAACCTTCTCAAATCTTACATAGTTTCCCCAGCAACCCTTGAGGACCATCTCTCTCTTCTTTTCAAGGTGATATTTTACGAATGAAAAGCAAACATCTAGAACGGGGGTCAAGGATCTGCAGCCTGTGGGTCAAATCCATTTTGTCAATAAAGTTTTATTGGCACACAGCCACACTCATTTGTCTGCATTTCATCTCTGGCTGCTTTCCTGTAAGGGCAGGGCTGCACGCATGTGACAGAGACCACATGTGCCCCGGACCGAAAGTACTTATTATCTGGCCTTTCACAGAAAAAGTTTGCTCATCCCTGATCTACTGTTCATTTCCATCATGGACAACGGTCCATCATTTGCAATGTCGTCGCTCCATTTACCAAACCTCTCACATCTTGAAATAGAGGCCCCGTTTTTTTTTGTTTTTTTGTTTTCAAACCGTTTCTAGGTTTTCCTAGAATTTTTCAGGTCTCCGAGGCCTTGATTTTATTTAAGTTCCTGAGGTGCCACCTTTTCCAGTCTGGGCCACAGTGAATGGGAGCTATAAACTCAGTGCTAAACCTGTTCTCCATTCCACAGAAATGTACGGAGGAGGGCGTTAAAGGTACAAACTTCCAGTCCTAAAAAAGTAAGTTCTGGGGAGCCTGGCTGGCTCAGTTGGTAGAGCATTTGACTCTCGATCTCAGGGTTGTGAGTTCGAGCCCCACAATGGGTGTAGAGATTAAAATTTTTTGAAAAAATCTTAAAATCAATCAGTCAGTCAGTCCTGGGGATGTAATGCACAGCATGGCAGTTACAATTAACAATACTGTATTATCAGGTTTTTTTTTTTTTAAGATTTTATTATTTATTTGGCAGAGAGAGACACAGCGAGAGAGGGAACACAAGCAGGGGGAGTGGGAGAGGGAGAAGCAGGCTTCCCTCTGAGCAGGGAGCCCGATGCGGGGCTCCATCCCAGAACCCTGGGATCATGACCTGAGCCTAAGGCAGATGCTTAACGACTGAGCCACCCAGGCGCCCCCTACTATATGTTTAAAAGTTGCTAAGAGGGTGAATCTTAAAAGTTCTCATCACAAGAAAACAAAAGTTTGTAACTATGTGAGGTGATGTTGACTAACCTGGTTGTGATCGTTTTGCAATACATATATTAAATCACTATGTTGTATACCTAAAACTAACGCAATGTTATATGTCAATTATATCTCAATAAAACTGGAAAACAATTTAAATTTAAAAAGTTTTTTTAAAGATTTTTTTTATTTTAGAGAGAGAGAGCACGTGCGGGCAAGCCGGGGGCAGGAACAGAGGGAGAGGGAGACAGAATCCTCAAGCAGACTCCCTGCTGAGCACAGAGCCCTACGTGGGGCTTGATCCCAGGCCCGTGAGATCATGACCCCAGCTGAAATCAAGAGTCCACCGCTTAACTGACTGAGCCACCAGGCACCCCCAAACTGGAAAAAAATTTAAAAGAAGAACAACAACAAATTTCAAGACAACAAGGTATTCTATTCTGGAATTACCAAAGCATATGGAAGATAACTAGAAATAATGTGTATTTTCAAGATCATAAAATTTAAAAAAGTTAAATTTAAATGATTAACAAATAGTCTAGAACTTTACCTTAGTCAAAATAAACTCATAAACATTTATTTTTTTAAGACTTTATTTATTAGAGAGAGAGAGTATGCACGAGAGAAAGAGAGAGGAGCAGGGGGAGAGGGAGAAGCAGACTCCCCACCAAGCAGGGAGCCCAATGCGGGGCTGGATCCCAGCACTCTGGGATCATGACCTGAGCTGAAGGCAGACGCTTAACCAACTGAGCCACCCAGGCGCCCCCAAATCATAAAAATTTAAAACTATGTTTTGAGCACCTGCAATGTGAAAACATATACTGTTCCCAAGAAGGGCACCAGGAAACAAAGGTGAGTAAAACCCACCACCAGTGCTGTCAAGGGAGACAGACCTGCACAGACACAGCAGAATAACAGGTAATAAAGGCAAAATGAGAGCCAGAACACCCCTGAGTGGCCCAGGGCATGTGGAAACAGACTCAGTAACTGAGAGGGATAAGACAATGTGAACATTATTTCCAAGTTGGGCAGCCTGAGAATGAGGGAAGTCAATGTCCAGGCTGAAGGTCCAGGGAAAGACCCAGAGCTCAGGGCAGCCAACTCCAGGGGCTAACCAGCACGCAGGCAGAACCGAGACCCAGTCCCAATCACCACTGCATAGTAACACCTGCTACTGCCTGGCACCAAATCTGTGGGTACTGATGGCCCCATGAGCCAGTCACACCAACCATTTCCAGCAGGATGCTAAAACATGAAAAAATTTCCCCTTGAAAGGCAAAGTTGGGCCCAGCGATTCGACTCCTTGGTATATATCCAAGAGAGTCGAAAATAGGTCCACACAAGAACGAGTATGTGGAGGTGCCTGGGTGGCTCAGCCGGTTAAGCATGGGACTTTTTGATTTTGGCTCAGGTCGTGATCTCAGGGTTGTGAGATCAAACCATGTGGGCCAGTACTGGGCGTGAAGCCTGCTTGGGATTCTCTCTCCCCCTCCCACCTCTAAAAAAAAAAAAAAGCCCCCAAACAACAAAAATATACATGAATGCTCATGGTATTCATTATAGCCAAAAAGTGGAAACAACCCAAAGATCCATCAATTGGTGGGGGAAAAAATGTGGTCTGTCCATACAACGGATTACTATTCAGCCATAAAAGGGAAGGAGAGAAGCCGGACACAAAGATCCCTTAGGATGACCCTATCTATGGGAAACATTCAGAAGAGGCAGAGCCACCAAGGCAGAAAGGACATGAGCGGTTGCAGGGGGCGGGGGCTGGGGTGGGAAATGTTCTGCGATTCGACAATGGAACCGCACAGCTCCGCCAGTAAAACAAAAACGAGTGCTCACACACTATTAGGGCGCATTCTACTGCCTATCTCAATAAAGCTGTTACTAACACAGCAAAGCTTGGGTCTGACAGGCTGAGAATGCCTTTCCCCGCTTTAACTCTAAGCCACGACCATTAGGAATCGTAGGCCCCCGACCGGAGGCTCTTCTTCCGGCCTCCGGATTGCTCGTCTGCTAATAAACAGGACGCCGGAGCCCGCCGCGGGGCCACGACCCACTCCAAAACCCACGCCGGGCGCCCACCGGCCACGCGCGACGTGGGGGGCGGAGCCCGACACCTCCTCCGGGGAGCCGGAGTAGTTACCAGGCAACAGCCGCGGCCCCGCCCCCTCACCTACCCAATCAAGCACGTCCGCACGCAGCGGGCGAGCCCCACGTACGCCAGGCGGAGCGTGACCTCACGCGCACCGGGCCCAGAGAGCCCAGAGCCTGCAGACGCCCGCCCCCACGACCCCGCCCAGCCAATCAGAGAGGACAGGGCTGCGCGTCCGTGCGCGCGACCGTTGTCCCCGCGGCGGGGCTTCCCCGCCCCACCCCCACTCCTGGGCCCGGCCTGCGGGTAACGGGGTTCGGGGGCCGCGGGGCGGCGACGGGGGCGCCTCCCGCCGTGCGCCTGGACGGCCGGCCTCCCTCCCCAGGCTTCCCCCTTGCCAGCCCCGCGGGCGGAGAAAGTTCCAGGAGAAGCGCCCGCTCCTAATGGCGGCCGCGGCGGGGGCGGGGTACGCACCTGAGGTCCCCGCCGGCGGGCAGCGCCGGGCCGGCCTCGGGGTCCGAGGGCTGGGCCGCCGGGGAGCGGCCGGGCGCGAGGGCGGCGGCCCGGGCGGCGAAGAGGCGGGGGCACGGCGTGGGAGCGGCGGCCGGGGCCCGGCTCTCCACTATCCCTCCTTTTTCTCTTTCTTTCTTCCCCCCCTCGTTTTTTGATTTTTTTTTTTGGCTTCCTGGAAGGCAGCCTCCACTCGTGTGTCCGCAGCGCCCCCAGTGGGAGTTGCCGTTTCCGGTGCTGTCGAATCCAGGGGAACTGCACGCTGGATTTGTTTGCACGCTGGGCCGGGGTCCGCGGCAGGCCAGGCGTGCTTCTCCGTCCCCAGCCTTTGATGAGCGGCTGGCACGTGTCTCCTCGCACCCCGACCCACCGCCGCCAGACGCGGACCTCCCTTCATGCAGCTGCTCAATGTGATTTTTGCACGCCTGCAACTTCTGGCTTGAAAGCGGTGAGGTTGCAATTCCAGTGACCTGGGGCTGTGCTCTAAAGCCATCGAGTTATTAGGAACTGAAAAGGCGACCTTTTGGCGGGGTCGGTGACATCGCCAGCGGATCATGAGCTATCCATCAGATGGTGGTGGCACTCCAGCAAACAGTCGAATAGTAAAATACTGTTATTTCATCTCAGTTAAACACTTACGTATTTAGGTATGCCAAAAGGAGATTAGAATAGAAACCATTTACCCATTGCTCAGATTTTACCTAGCATGCCCTATTTACTTCATATTTTTAAGAAATAGACACAATTGGAGGCACCGTTCTCTTTCCTCCCTAGAGGTAATTACTATCTTGAAGTTTTTATGTTCTAATACACATTTTCTATAGTGTGAGAGCAGAAACAGGAATGGGACCTTGTTCTATCTCAGCTGGGGAGCATGCATCAGGCAACGTAAGCTTTTTGCCACTCTGCGCATGTCCGAGAATGACCAGGGAAAGCACTGTATTGGTTTTGGGTTTACCAATCAGTTTAGTGGGTAACTGAATTCACAAACATGAAATTGATGAATAATGAGGATTGGCTCTATTTTGTTGCCAAAAACGATGAGCGCATGAAACTCGTACTTGACCACTTAACCTGGAAACCATTTTCTCATCTGCTGTAAAAACTTCCATATGAAGGGTTGAACTGTTTAAATGTCAAAATGCACGTGATTGGTTTGAAAGAACAACTGACATCAAGACGAGTTGCGTGCACATACCGTCTCTGATTTCTCTCCTTTCATTCTCGAGCCCACTCTACTTAACCCCCACTACTCCACTAAAGCTGTTCTCTCCAAGGTCACAAATAACCTCCACGCTGACAGTCCTTTTTCAGTTTGTGAATTGCTTGATCTGTCAGCACTTGACATAACCATTCACTGTGTCCTCTTTGGGACATTTGTGCTGCCCTGCCTGCTTTTCCGGCTGCTTCTCCTCGGCCTGTTGCAGATGCTTCTTTCCCCCCAACCTTTTGAGTAGGGCTGTAGCTCGGGGCTGTCTTGGATCTCTTTGCTCACTCCTTAGATGACCTTGTCCAATCTCAGGTCCTTAACACCTTTGCTATGGTTATTATGACTCTCGTGTATGTACTCCAGCCCTGCCCACTCACCTCCACCCCAGTCTTTATAACCAGCTGCCTACTTTGATATCTTCATGTGGAGGGAGAAGAGGTATCTTAAGCAGGACTGGCCCCACCGTCTCCTCAGGTTTTCCTGTTGTTCCTTCCCACCTCAACGAAACACCGTTCTTCCAGTTACTCAGGCAAAACCTTGGAATTATCCTTTTGCTTCTGCCATACCTGACACCCATCCTTCAGACAACCTAGTCAGCTCTAATTTCCCCAGGTTCCACCACTCTCTGACCAATGCAACTACCACTGCACTGGTCCAAGCCAACGTCATTTCCTGCAATAGATATAGTCTCCCTGATCCTGTCCTTAACTCCCTTCAGACCATTCTTTTCTTTTCTAAGAGAGGGAGAGCGTGAGTTGGGGAGGGGCAGAGGGAGAGGGAGGGAGAGAGAGAGAATCTTTTTTTTTTTTTTTAAGATTTTATTGATTTATCTGACAGAGAGAGAGACAGCGAGAGCAGGAACACAAGCAGGGGGAATGGGAGAGGGAGAGGGAGAAGCAGGCTTCCCGCGGGGCAGGGAGCCTGATGCAGGGCTCGATCCCAGGACCCTGGGATCATGACCCGAGCCGAAGGCAGACGCTTAACGACTGAGCCACCCAGGCGCCCAGCTTCTGGTTCTTTTTTTTTTT
>NC_058407.1:166003069-166070228 GCF_002201575.2 Neomonachus schauinslandi | reverse complement strand
AACGACTGAGCCACCCAGGCGCCCAGCTTCTGGTTCTTTTTTTTTTTTTAAGATTTTATTTATTTATTTGACAGAGAGAGAGAGAGAGCGGGAGAGGGAACACAAGCAGGGGGAGCGGGAGAGGGAGAAGCAGGCTTCCCGCTGAGCAGGGAGCCCGATGCGGGGCTCGATCCCAGGACCCTGGGATCATGACCCGAGCCGAAGGCAGACGCTTAACGACTGAGCCACCCAGGCGCCCCGAGAGAGAGAGAATCTTAAGCAGGCTCCACGCTCAGCGTGGAGCCTGATGTGCGCCTGGATCTCACGACACTGAGATCATGACCTGAGCCAAAATCAAGAGGACACTCAACCAACTGAGCCACTCTTCAGACTATTCTTAATACAGCAACTGGAAAAATTCTGTAGCCGTATTTCATTTTATTCCTCTGCTCAAAACTGTCTTATAACTTTCCATCTCAGAGGAAAAGTAAAGGTCCTGACTTATGCTTCTGGCCAAGGTGAAGTCACAAGGATTGGATTCACCCTCTCACCTGATACAAATACGCCAATGGCAGGGTGGCTGGCTGGCTCTGTGGGAAGAGCGTGGGACTCTTGATCTTGGAATTGTGAGTTCAAGCCCCATGTTGGGTTAGAGATTACTTTAAAAATATGAAGTACTTACTGATAAGGAGGGGCTTACTTCTGTCATTACACTGTTTTCTATATGCCTTACAGCTTTTTTGTCCCTCATTTCCTGCATTACAGTCTTCTTTTGTGTTTTGTTGCTTTTTTAGAGTGAGATGTTTAAATTCCTTTCTCATTTCCTTTTGTGTATATTCTATAGCTACCTTCTTTGTGGTTGCCATGAGGATTGCATTTAACATCCTTAAGTTATAACACTCCAATTTGAATTTATACCTGCTTAACTTCAATGACATATGAAAACTCTGCTCTTTTGTAGCTCTCTCCCCACCCTTTGACTGTTGATGTCACAAAAATTACATCTTTATACATTGTGTGCCCAGATACACAAATAATTCTTTTAAATGCATTACTCTCGGGGCACCTGGCTGGCTCAGTTGGGAGAGCCGTGACTCTTAATCTCAGGGGTGTGAGTTCAAGCCCCAATTTGGCCACGGAGCCTACTTTAAATAAATAAATAAATCCATTACTCTCTTAAATCATGTAGAAAAGACGGTACAGAGTTACAAATCATGTTACAAAAGGCTGTCCCTATTGAGTGGTTACTCCTGCTCTGCAAGAAATGTTTAAATGAGTCCTGTAAACTGAAATGAAAAGGTATCAGACTTGAAGCAATATGGAGAAATAAAGATCTCAGAAAAAGTAAATACATGGGCAGTTACAAAAGTTAGCTTTATTGTCACAGTGTTAGGGGTCATGAAAAAGTTTCCTAAATAGAGGTGGTGATGGTTGCCCAACACTGTGAATGCAGTTCACTCCACTGAACTGTACACTTAAAAACTGTGAAGATGATACAGTTTATGTTACGTATATTTTACCATAATCAAACAGTCTTTTAAAGGTAGGAATTTGCCTCTATATGATGTAGCCATGCCACTCACAAGAATTTACCCACGATAAAAGGAATATATGAGAATACAAAAATGTGTATGCAAATGTTCATAGCAGCTTTATTCATAATATCCGAATGCAGGAAACAAGGCAAATGTCAATCAACAGGTGAATCAAGAAACAAATTGTGGTATTCCATATAACAGAATAGTACTCAGCATTAAAAAGTGAATGAACTGGGGAGCCTGACTGGCTCAGTTGGTAGAGCATCTGACTCTTGATCTTAGGGTCATGAGTTCATGCCCCATTTTGGGCATAGAGATTACTTAAGAAAATAAATAAATAAAATAAAAATGAGGGGTGCCTGGGTGGCTCAGTCGGTTAAGAGTCTGACTCTTGATTTCGGCTCAGGTCATGATCTCAGGGTCGTGAGATCAAGCCTACTTAAGTTTCTCTCTCTCGGGGCAGAGCAAATGGTTTAAAAAACAAAATAGGACATTCATTTAAAAATTGTTTACTTAATCTTATCACATTATTTAAATATCTTTGTATATTTTATAAAGTACATATTAGTATAATGAGTGTAAATATTATATACATATTTTTTCATGCTCACAAAGTTTACCCATATGGATGTGTAATCAAAATAATTTGGAGATTATTGCCCTAAAAATTTGGAAGATCCTGTTCTCAGAAAACCGATAGAAGAATTCATCTACAAGCAGGGGGCTGAATTCATTCAAGCAGATAATAATATCAGAGTACACCACATTTATGTGATATGGGAAGACTCAAGATTGTAAAATGTCATTTATTAATTTATCTCAATTAGGTCATCAATTTAATGCAGTTCCAATAAAAATCCTAGTGGGATCTTTCATTCAATTGACAAGATGACTTTAAAATTTATACAGAAGTAAATGTTATGAGTAGCAAAGGCAATTTTATAAAAGAACAAAGAAGACCTGATTGAATAAAAATCAGAGCATGATATAAAGCTGTAGCAGTTAGCTCAAGAATAGATCAGAAGGAACAGACTCCAGAATTGAGACATATACAGAAACCCATCATGTTATAAATGACATTTTAAAATCAAAGTCTATTATACCCAGTTAATTATTTGGGGACAATCATATATCTTATAAAATACTAATAAATATGCAATCATACCACTCATAAAAATCAACTCCATATCTAAATATAAAAAATAAAAGTGCAGTATTAGATTTAGTGTTTTACAAGTATTATAGAACACTTTTATATCTTGTATAATAGGTAGTCTTACTAAGCAAGAAGGAAAAGGAAAGCTCTAGTGGATAAGATTAACATTGACTAGGGCGCCTGGGTGGCTCATTTGGTTAAGCGTCCGACTCTTGATTTCAGCTCAGGTCATGGTCTCAGGGTGGTGAGATCGAGTCCCGTGTCAGCATGGAGTCTGCTTAGGATTCTCTCTCTCCCTCTCCCTCTGCCCCTCCACTCCCCTCACGTGCTCTCTCTCTCAGAAAAAAAAAAAAAAGGATTAATGCTGACTTCATTAAAATAGAATTTTGTAGAGAAAAGGACACCATAAATTAAGTAAAAAGAAAAGAGAAAATAGTTCAACACATAACAGAAGGTTTCCACACAGATTATATCAAGTACTCCTATAAATTAATAACAGTCAATTCAATAGAAATATGGCCAAGGATATGAGTAGCCAAACAATTCTTGGTAGAGGAAACATGCAATGCCAATAACCATAAGGTGTTCTACCTTCCCAAGAGATTATAGAAACAGAAAACAAAAATCAACAAGAGGTATGCTTTAGGTATCGGATTGACAAACATTTCAAAAGTTTGTATCAGGAGCACCTGGGTGGCTCAGGCAGTTAAGCGGCTGACTTCGGCTCAGGTCATGATCTCAGGGTCCTGGGACCAGGTCCCTCGTCAGGCTCCCTGCTCAGCGGGGAGCCTGCTTCTCCCTCACCCTCTGCAGCTCCCCCTGCTTGTTCTCTCTCTCTCTCTCAAATAAATAAAATCTAAAAAAATTTAAAAATAAAAATAATAAAATAATAAAATGAGCATTTTCTATGACCTGGCAGTTCTGTTTATCTGTATTTACCCAAGAGATACCTTCACACAGGTGCCAAAGGAAACATGTACAAGAACACTCATTGTAATACTTTAATAGCAAAAAAAGGGAAACAACCCAAACGTCTACCAAAAGAATGGTCCAACAAGACTTATTCACACTAATATGCAAGAGTGAAAAAGAATGGGCTAAGTGCAAACAAATTGCTATGAAAGTGTTTCCAATAGAGTTTTGAGTGAAAAGAGGAGGTTGTAGAATGAGATACATTGTTTTCTTTAAACACACACACAACAAAAATTTTTAAATGTTTTTCTACAGCAACCGAGATATGTGGGGCTGTGGTTAAAGGAGCCTTTCCCTTTATCCATATAGAACACTAAAAGTTTTTTTGTTTTTTTTTTTTACAAAGGCACTTCATCATATATTAATTGTATAACTAAAAGTTAATAATAATAATTAAAATACATTAAGACTAGTTAAGTTCATTCTTTCCCAGACCAGAGAATTTTAGCTATCCCAATGTAACAAAGAAATTAGAATGCCTGCAGGAAAATGTCATTACAGGTGGGGGGAAAATTGAGCTTGGTTAACGAGAGCAGATATTTTAATACTCCAGGGGAGCTGGTATTTTGCTGTGGGACTATCTTTACGAAGCAACAATATGGACAAAAACGCAAGTATTAGCCAGCATACAACCAGTATATAAAACAGCCAGGTTTTGACAGTAAAATATAAAAGCCCAGTTGTCACTACAAACCCAGCTCTTCATTGGCCAAAACCGACTTTTAGTCTATTTTATCCTATTTCTTGATGAACAAGACACAAAATTGATGGGCAAGCATCGCCACCCAGTGGCTGTGTTTCACATTGCAGATTTTATCACTTGTACCCTTTGTCCCCTAAATCTCCAACCAATGGTTCTGTCTTTTGGATCTGTTAAAAGTCAAATATTTGATAAATTCAAGAGACCAGGGGCACCTGGCTGGCTCAGCTGGTGGATCGTGTGACTCTTGATCTCGGGGTTGTGGGTTCAAACCCCACATTGGGTGTGGAAATTACTTAAAAACACAAAATCTTTAAAAAATAAGTAAATAAATTCAAGAGACCTACATAGGGTTATCGATTTTTAAATTCTTTTTTAAAAAAGTTTTTAAATTTATTTAAGTAATCTTTACACTCCATGTGGGACTTGAACTCACGACCCCGAGATCGAGTTGCACACTCTTCTGACTGAGCCAGCCAGGCGCCCCTCAATTTTTTAATTCTGACAAACATTCTGACAAGTGAAGATTTTTAAAAAGCCTATCTACCAGGGCGCCTGGGTGGCTCAGTAGTTAAGCGTCTGCCTTCAGCTCGGGTCATGGTCCCAGAGTCCTGGGATAGAGCCCCACATCCGGCTCCCTGCTCGGTGGGAAGCCTGCTTCTCCCACTCCCACTCCCGCTGCTTGTGTTCCCTCTCTCGCTGTGCCTCTCTCTGTCAAATAAATAAAATCTTTAAAAAAAAAAAAAAGCCTATCTACCATCATTGCCAGTTTAGAAAAGAGCTGATCCTTAAAACCAAAAAATCAGAGAGGCCATGAATTCAGATCAAAGGAAAGCCATGTTTATGCAAGAACAGTTGAAAACTGGATACACATTTCATGAATAGATAAACATCCCATAATGATATTAATAATTAGTTATTAGTTACCAGTTAGTTAGTTATGCTGGTAGATATGTCAACTCGACTGGGCTATAGGATGCCCAAAGATGTGGTTAAATATTATTTCTGAGTGTGTCTGTGAAGGTGTTTCTGGAAGATATCAGAATTTGAATTGGCATACCGGATAAAGATTGCCTTCTCCAATGTGTGTGGGCCATGTACAACCCACCGAGGGCCAGAATAGAACAAAAAAGGCAGAGGAAGGTTGAATTCTCTCTCTGCCTGGCTGTTTGAGCTGGGACATCAGTCTTGGACTTACACCATTGTTGTTCCTGGTTCTCAGACCTTTGCACTGACTAGAAGTATACTCTGCCTTTCCTGAGTGTCCAGCTTGCAGACCGATCATGGGACTTCTATTTCTTCTATCAGTTCCGTTTCTCTGGAGAACCCTCACTAATGTGATGGCATTTACGTAATTCTTCTTTACCAATACATGTTTCACATTTTTTTTTCTTTAAGAGAGAGAGCATGAGCAGGGAGGGGTGGAGGGAGAAGGAGAGAGAATCCCAAGCAGCCTCCACGCCCAGCACAGAGTTTGGCATGGGGCTCGATCTCATGACCCTGAGAACATAACCTGAGCCAAAATCAAGAGTCTGATGCTTAACAGACCGAGCCACCCAGGAGCCCCTGATTTATAAATAAAAGCAGAGCTGGAGACAAGATCTTGTACACAGGTACTCAATTTGGGAGGTACCAGGAGCCAAAGGTCAGGGAGAGTTAATGAATAATATTGTCCTTCCTATATAGAGCCAAACTACCTTTGAGCCTCTTTACCACTGGAATCGAAAAGAAGCCATCCACCAGATGATATCCCATCGTAAGTTCCTTAGCTGTGTTGATCTGTTCTAGTAAAACCCTCCCCCCAACACAGCAGCTATGATTGGGCTATGCCCTTGGCTAAGTTTACATAGTTTATTACCATTATCGGCCGTAATCCGTCTGGGTTTTGCAGGAGCCAAGCAAGTGAACTGAATGGGATAATGATGGGAACCAGCACCCCTGCATCCTCTGCATTTCTTTTTTCTTTGCTTTTTTTTTTTTTTCCCCATCCTCTGCATTTCTGAAGATGGCACTCAGGTCTGCAATTCCGCCTGGGATGCAGTATGTCTTCTGATTTAATACTGGCTGGGTCAGGACAGGAGGAGGGAACCAATATGAGTTGCGAAGCATGTCTGTCCCAATTGTGGACTCAGGAACCTGGGACATTTCCACAGGGTCGGTGCATGGACACACTGACCCACAGACAGCCTGTGCTGGCTCCATAAACTCCCAGTCTAACTGGGGTCCTTGCCAGTGTTTCAGGTCCCCTGGGTCACTGTCATCCCAGAGCCTTTATCAAGCTCTTGGAAGATCTGCTTATTCTCATTTCTCCAGTGTATAGGAACTCTGGTAAATAACCACAAATTCCTTTGGGAAGTGACTAGAATATTTATTGCCTCTATTTGTGCTGACTCTGCACGGTCCCTCAAGTGGATTCTGCCTCCTCTACAGTTGCTGAATTCTGGTCTGAGAACTAGGTCAGATTTTTTTTCTGGTCATACACATCAAGGAAGCACTTATACCTCATCCCTTGGAATACCGTGGTCAGATAGCCAAGCCATAGATCGCTGGTGTCAGGGGACTACGGCTGCCACCCTGCCCTTGCTACCAAGTCCAGCCACCTGGCTCTGCCGTTCTGGAACCCTACCATCCTCTGGGGAGCCTAGTTTTAGAGGAGTCTGTCCTCAGCATTTGGAACTAGTATTTGGTAACGTCTGTTATGGATCATAATGGGCTGCAGGAGATCAGGTCATAAAGTGCAAACATCTCACATCTCTCTCATTTATTTAAAAAAATTCATTTCACTCCCCCCCCCCTCCCCCTTAACCTCTTCACTTTAGAGGTGAGATCCAGAGAAAGGCGACAACTTGCCAAAGCCACTTATCAAGTCAGTAGCAGAGCCAGGACTAGACCCAGGTCCCCAGACTCCCCGTCAGTTCCTGCCTTCTCGGAACTTCAAAATTAGTGCTGGATCTCAGAAGATGACTAGGAGTCGGCTAGACACCTGCAGGGAGGAGGGCAGCGGGAAGGACATTCGAAGCCCTGTGTGCTAAGTAGGCAGGCCTGAACCAACCCCGGGATTCGGAAATTACAAGGAAAGCCATCTGACTCCAGTGCGGTGCGCGGCTAGCGGGGCGAGTTGAGCTGGGGAGGAGGATGCATTGCGGAAGGTAGCAGGGCTTCCCTGCAGGGTCGGGGGCAGCGGATGCACCTGCAGAGCTGCACTCCAGCGCGCTGTGGCTGGAGCACGACTGAGTGGCCTGGAAGCGGATGGAAAGGCTGAGACAAGGCCAGCTAAGAAATGACGAGGGGCCGTGGCAAGGAGGGTAAACCGGGACGGGGGAGAGCACCCCATGGAGGCCGCGCAGAGCGGGCCACCCCTAAGTTTTACCTCTGCTATTGACAAGCAGCAAAGGGTCTTCGGAACGAAAGCGCCCTGCGCCCGCGGGAGCCTGGAAGACCCGCCGCAAGGAGCGCGGGGCGGGATAGGCAGGCGTTGGGCCGGCCGCTGAGCTGGGAGACAGGGAGCGCGCTGGAGCTCAGCGCCCTGCCCACGCAGGCCCGCGGCTCCCAGGCTCCGCCCCGCCCCGCCCCGCCCCCCGCCTGCCCCTAGCCATTGGCGGCCCTTGGCGCCTTTGCCTTCAGCCAGTAGTCGACGTGGCCTCCGGCTCTTCCGCCGGGGCGTGGGGTCAAGGGTCACCCAAGATGGCGGCGTCCAGGAGGCGCTGAGGCGTGGAGCGGAGGATGGCGCTGGCGGCGCTGGCGGCCGGGGCTCGGCTGGGGCGGCAGCTGAGCGGGCCGGGCCCAGGGCTGAGGCCGGGGCGAGGGCACCGGACGGCGGCCGGGCGCTCGCGGAGCTTGCGCGAGGCGGACGCACCCGTGTTCCAGTACGTGGGCGAGCGGGCTGCCCGTGCCGACCGCATCTTCGTGTGGGGCTTCAGCTTCTCCGGGGCGCTGGGCGTGCCCACCTTCGTGCTGCCCAGCGCTGGGCCCAAGCACCGCGCCGGCTCGCGGCCGCCCCGCAGGATCCAGCCCGTGCCCTACCGCCTGGAGCTGGACCAGAAGGTGCGGGCCGGGGCTCTGTCCCTCCGTCGCACCCTCCGGCCTCCGCCACTGCTCCCCGAGGCCCTCTGCGAGAAGTTGGGAGGCTGGGTGGTCCAATGTCGGGGAGGAGGACCCTCGAGCGGGCTGCAGGCCCGGGAGGGGAGGGCGTTAGGGCGCTGCTCGCATTTAACGAGTGGCCGAAACGTGCCCCTGTCGGCCCAGACAGGCGTCATTCGCACGTCACCCCCGGAGTCGGGGGTTATCACCACAGTCGCAGTTTAATTTCGTTGTGGTTACAGAATATACTTTCTTTAATTTCAGCCCTTTTAAATGTATTGAGACTTTGTCTTATAGGCCAGCATATGGTCTTCTCTGGACAATGTTCCATGTGTGCTTGAAAGGGATGTGTATTCTGCTGTTGTCTGGGCGGAGATGATGTCAGGTCAAGTTAGTAACTTCTTGGTGGACCTATTATTTGCTCCAACTGCTGTCCACCACCTCAGGCAGCTGCAGTGTTCATCGTTAGCTGCTGATTGTTTTCAGCAAATATCCCTGGGGGAAAAAGGCTGTTTGCCCTGCGTGGTATCTGGGTCAGGTCAAATAAATAGAGCCTTGTGCATGGGGTCTTCCAGGGAACCACCAGACAGATCAGATGAGAATGCTCTGGGAATGGAGCTTTGAAGTTCCTCCGCACCCTTTCTGCCTCTTCCAGTGGCTGCTAGACTGCCCGTTTTCACTGTGGTTGTGAGCTGTTGCCTTTCAGAGCTACTGCAGAGCTGAGCAGAGGTGGATGGGAATAGGTCAAGTTGAAATGCTGCAAAGCTTGCTGTTCTTACTGAGACTCAGCTGCTTTTCTCGAGTAAACATTCCCTAGATTGTTTTAAGGTCTTTGGTTGATTTCCAGAGTTCTGAAAAAAATGATTCTGACGTTGGCCAGTGTTCTCTTAGCTCCACCATTTTCACTGATATCACTCAATCCATGTCCTTTTTTTTTTTTTTTAGATTTTATTTATTTATTTGACAGAGAGAGACACAGCGAGAGAGGGAACACAAGCAGGGGGAGTGGGAGAGGGAGAAGCAGGCTTCCCACTGAGCAGGGAGCCCGATGCAGGGCTCGATCCCAGGACCCTGGGATCATGACCTGAGCCGAAGGCAGACGCTTAACGACTGAGCCACCCAGGCGCCCCAATCCATGTCCTTTTAATGTCATTACTGATATGGTTGGATCACATCTGCCATCTTGCTATTTATTTCTTTAGGTCTTTGGTTTCTCTGTTCGTCCTTTGCTGCCTTCTTTTGTGTTAAATAGGTATTTTGGGGTACCTTTTAAATTCCTTTGTTGGGTGTTTTGCCCTATATTTGAGGTTTTTCTTGGGATTACAATATGTATCTTAATTTAGCACAGTGTTAGGTTATTAGTGACTTAATTCTGGAAACAAAAACAAAAACAAACTATAGCAACTTTGTTCCAACAAAGCTCCAGTTCCTCCTCTCTCCCTTGTGGGGTTATTGTGATATATATTTACATTTTAAGCCCAGTAATACAACTTTATAGTTATTATTTTATGCAGTTATCTTTTGAATCATTTAAGAGACAAAAAGACAAAAGATATTCATGCAGTGTTTTCTAGTTACCTTTATAATTACTTTAGCTGGTGCTCTTCATTTCTTCTGATTTTTTTTTCTTTTTTTGTTACCATTTCCTGTCATTTCCTTTCAGCTTGAAGGACTCCTTCAGTACTTGTCAAGGCAGGTTTGCTGAATTCTTTGTTTGGGAAGGTCTTTATTTCTTTTCTTTTTTTTTTTTTTTTTAAGATTTTATTTATTTATTTGACAGAGAGAGAGAACAAGTAGGCAGAGAGGCAGGCAGAGGGAGCAGGGAGCCCGATGCGGGGCTTGATCCCAGGACCCTGGGATCATGACCTGAGCCGAAGGCAGCCGCTTAACTGACTGAGCCACCCAGGTGCCCCTGGGAAGGTCTTTATTTAAGGATAGCTTTGCTGCTTACAGAATTATAAATTTTTTTTTTTTAAGATTTTATTTATTTTGACAGACAGAGAGGCACAGCGAGAGAAGGAACACAAGCAGGGGGAGTGGGAGAGGGAGAAGCAGGCACCTGGCTGAGCAGGGAGCCCGATGCGGGGCTCGATCCCAGGACCCTGGGATCATGACCTGAGCCGAAGGCAGACGCTTAACGACAGAGCCACCCAGGCGCCTCGCTGCTTACAGAATTAATTCTTGGTGGACAGTTTTTATCTTTTCAGCACTTTGAATATGTCATTCTGGTTTCTGGTCTCCCTTGTTTCTGGTAAGAACTTAGCTATTAATCTTATTGTTGTTCTCTTGTCCTTGATGAGTCCATTTTCTTTTGATACTTTCAAGATTTTTCTCCTTCCGAGATAGACGAGATCCGGCGCCTTCAGGCTGGTATGGCGATAGACTTGTTAACAGTTTAACTGTGACTTGTTGAGTAACTTTGATCTGTAGATTTATGTTTTTCATAAAATTTGGTAAGTTTTCTGTCATTATTTTAAGCATTTTTTTCTGTCCTTTCTCTCTTGCCCTCCGGGGGTTCTCATTACATAGATGTTGATACACTTGATGTTGTCTCATAGGTCATAGGTCTCTGAGTCACTGTTCTTTTTTTTTTATCATGATCTTCAGAATGAATAATCTCAGTTGATATTTCTTCAGGTTAACTGCTTCTTTCTTCTGTCATCTCAAATTTGCTTCTGAGCCTGTTAGTGAATTCTTTATTTTGGTTACTGTATTTTACAACTCTAGAAATTCCATTTAGCTTTTTAATGTTTTTATTTCTGTATTCAAATTCCATAGTTGTGAAGACATTGTCGTCATATTTTCCTTTAGGTCTCTATAAATTTTATATTTTAAAGATTTTATTAATTATTTATATTGAGTAATCTCTACCCCCAACGTGGGGCTCGAACTCACAACCCTGAGATCAAGAATTGCATGCTCTACGGACTGAGCCAGCCAGGCATTCCTTCTTTGAGTTTTTTAAACATAGCTTTATTTTTTATTTATTTTATTTTATTTATTTATTTTTGAAGATTTTATTTATTTGTCAGAGAGCGAGCACAAGCAGGGGGAGTGGCAGGCAGAGGGAGGAGCAGGCTCCCAGCTGAGCAGGGAGCCCAACTCGGGACTCAATCCCCAGACCCTGGGATCAAGCCCTGCATCGGGCTCCCTGCTCTGCAGGAAGCCTGCTTCTCCCTCTCCCGCTCCCCCTGCTTGTGTTCCTGCTCTCACTGTGTATCTCTCTGTCAAATAAATAAATAAAATCTTTAAAAAAAATATTCTTTGAACAATAGTTTATTGAAGTCTTTAATAAATCCGACATCTGGGTCCACTTAATGTCAGTTTCTGTTGGCTGCTTTTGTCCCTTCAGTGTAGGTCACACTTTCTTGTTTCTTTGCATGTCTTGTACTTTTTGGTTGAAAACTGGACTTTTTGGTGATATTTTATAGTTTTGGAATCATATTTTTCCCTTGAGGTTTTTTTGTTTGTTGGTTTTTTCTTTTCTTTTTTTTTTTTTTAGTAACTTTTGTGGACTTCACGTATAGAATCAGACTTCCATGCTGTGCATGGCCACTGATACCTTTGTTCAAGTTATTGGTTTGTGTCGTTCCCCCCCCCCCCGCCCCCGCTCCCTTTCCTTAGCTTGGCTTCTTGAGTGTTGCCCTCTGTCTGCATACCTTTATGGTCAGCCAGTGATTTGGGTTTAAGCTTGTAAGGTTTCTGCTTTCTACCTTTGATTCTGTGTAAAGGTTGGGGACCACATTCAAAGATCACGCTGTTCTCAAGTCTCCTTCAGCTTTACTTGGTGCTGGGTCCTCAGGTCTCCCGTGTTCACTCACAGAGTTCCCCAATCAGCCGTGGATGTGTGCAGAGCCTTCTGTGGCAATTTTACTTCTAGGAGCTTTCCGTTACACTGCTGCCTGGTCTGCCTCTCCTCTTGCCCTGGTCAGGATTATAACCTCAGACTGGCCAAGTTGTGGATTTTCCTTGTTTGTTTCCTACTGAGTTCACTATGGGCATGAGTTTTCACCTTCTACCCCAAAGTAAGTGGCAACAAAGTTGATGGTTTTCATGGTCAACCCTGCCGTTTTAAAACATATGTGCTTGGGACGCTTGGGTGGCCCAGTTGTTTAAGCGTCTGCCTTCGGCTCAGGTCATGATGTCAGAGTCCTGGGATCGAGTCCCTGCTCCTTGGGAAGCCTGTTTCTCCCTCTGTCTGCTGCTTCCCCTGCTTGTGCTCTCTCTCTCTCTCTGACAAATAAATAAATAAAATCTTAAAAAGAAAAAAAAAAAACAAACCCCAAAACCCCACAAAAAACATATGTGCTGACTGAGTTGGAGTTGATGGAGCACCCCAGACGGGAAGTCTGCAGATTCCTGCTGTTGTTGCCTGAAGTTCTTGTTTCTTCTTCTTCCCCCCCCCTTTTTTTTTAAGTTTTATTTATTTAAGTAGTCTCTACATACAACGTGGGGCTCAAACTCACAACCCCGAGATTAAGAGTTGCAAGCTCTTCCGACTGAGCCAGCCAGGCTCCCCTCCCTGTTACCTGAAGTTCTAGCAGTCTTTTACAAATAAACTTTTCTCGGTTTATTTGCCTTTGATTTCTCCATCCCTGAAATGTTGTTTTTTTTTTTTTTTTAAGATTTTATTTATTTGAGGGGGAGAGAGAGAGAGAGACAGTGTGCGCATGCACACACACAAGTGGGGAGAGGGGAAGAGAGAGAGAGGGAGAAGCAGACTCCTTGCTGAGCAGGGAGCCTGACGCAGGGCTCGATCCCAGGATCCTGGGATCATGACCTGAGCCAAAAGCAGATGCTTAACTGACTGAGCCACCCAGGTGCCCCAATACTATGTGTTCTTTGATTGGGCAAACAGCCTGTCATTTATTGCGGAGAAAACTTGATATCACAAATCAATTCATGCTTTATGGGAACTCTTTTTCAGATTTCATCTGTTGCCTGTGGCTATGGATTCACACTGCTATCCTCTAAAACTAAGGATGTGACTAAAGTTTGGGGTATGGGGCTCAACAAAGATTCCCAGCTTGGATTTCAGAGGAGCCGCAAAGATAAAAGTGAGTGTGCTGATGTTGGCTTCTCTGTGCTGTGATTGGTATGAAGGAGTTCCCTTTTGTTTTCAAGAATATGGTGACATAAACCAGACTAGCAGAACAGAAGAGATGGAGTCTTACATGGATGTTATTTGGGACCATCTGGAATAGATTGTTTGTCAGCCTCTTTGGTAATAACACTAAACCTTTAGGCAAAAGAGCCTTTGCTGATAAGTAAAAATGTTTCTCTTATTGTGCCTGACTTATAAACTTTTTTTTAAAGATGTTATTTATTTATTTGTTTGAGAGAGAGGGAGAGTGTGTGTGTGTGTGTGTGTGTGTGCGCGCGGAGAGAGAGGGAGAGAGAAAACCCCAAAGCAGACTCCGCACTGAGCATGGAGCCTGATGTGGGGCACGATCCCAGGACTCTGAGATCATAACCCAAACTGAAATCAAGAGTTGGATGCTTAACTGTCCAAGCCACCCAGGCACCTCGCCTGATTTATAAATTAAACTTTATCATAGATAGATATGCAAAAGAAAAAATGTAGTGTATATGGGGTTTGGTCCTATCTGTAGTTTCAGGCATCCATTGGGGATCTTGGAATGTATCCCACATGGATAAGGGGGGATGGCTGTACTGGACAGTATCTTTACTGTCTGGATAAACCTTTTCATTTTTTTTCTTGTTTCCTTATTCATATGCAAATACATTTTTGCACAGTTTTGATCAGTGTGTATTTTCTGCTGACCTTGCCCTATAGAGGAGGACCGTTCTTCAGTCAAGCGTATACGAGTAGCTGTGCTCCCCTGCGAGAACCTCCAAACAAGCTCTCAAAATTCTTTTATAAGTCAGTACTGAAGTCTCTTAGCTCTAAGATGCCACATTGCATTTGTTATACCTTTCATTGGGAGGATGTTTAGGCATACACAGAAATGGACAGAGTCGTGTAAGGCATGCCAGTGTCAGTTACCAACTCAGCCAGTTTGGTTTTGTTCATTTCCTGTACCTTCCCCTCAATAATTTTAAGCAACTCCCAGCATTATTAATTTCATTAGTAAATATTTCAGTACGTATCTAAAAAAAAAAATAAGGACCTTGGGGCGCCTGGGTGGCTCAGTTGGTTAAGCGTCTGCCTTTGGCTCAGGTCATGGCCCCAGGGTCCTGGGATCAAGTCTGCATCAGGCTCTCTGCTCCGTAGGGAGCCTGCTTCTCCCTCTCCCTCTGCCTGCCACTCTGCCTACTTGTGCTCTTTCTCTCTCAAATAAATAAAGAAAATTAAAAAAAAAAATAAGGACCTTAAAAAAAAAGTAAATGCAACATCATTTCACACCTAAAAATAATGAACAATATAATCCCTCTATGTTACCCAATATCCAGTCAGTGGTCAAATTGTCAGTTATCTCATAAATTTCATTAGATTTTTATTTTATTTTATTTTTATTTAATTTTACTTTTTTTTAAGATTTTTATTTTTTTGAGAGAGAGAGAATGAGAGACAGAGAGCATGAGGGGGAGGAGGGTCAGAGGGAAAAGCAGACTCCCTGCCGAGCAGGGAGCCCAACGCGGGACTTGATCCCAGGATCCTGGGATCATGACCTTAGCCGAAGGCAGTTGCATAACCAACTGAGCCACCCAGGTGCCCTAGATTTTTATTTTATTTTTTAAAAATTCGTTTGAATCAGTATCCAGATAAGGTCGAGACGTTGCAATCAGTTGATAAAATTTTTATTTTTATTTTATTTATTTATTATTATTATTTTTTAAGATTTTATTTGACAGAGAGAGACACAGTGAGAGAGGGAACACAAGCAGGGGGAATGGGAGAGGGAGAAGCAGGCCTCCTGTGGAGCAGGGAACCCGATGCGGGGCTCGATCCCAGGACTCTGGGATCGTGACCTGAGCCGAAGGCAGACGCCCAATGACTGAGCCACCAAGGCACCCCTTTATTTTTTATTTTTTTTAAAGTAGGTTCCGCACCCAACGTGGGGTTTGAACTCAGGACCCTGAGATCAAGAGTCCCATGCTCTACCGACTGGGCCAGCCAGGCACCCCAGTTGCTAAGACTTTTAAAAGTCTTTTAAGTCTATTTAATCTTTTTTTTTTGAAGCTTATTTACTGAAAAAATTATATTGGCAACCAACTCAGCCAACTGTATTTGTGAAACAAAGAAATAAAGGCTTACTTTTTTTTAAAAAAAAAAAAAAGGGAAGAAAAGAGAAGAGGGACGCCTGGCTGGTTCAGTTGGTGAAGTGTGCGACTCTTGATTTCGGGGTTGTGGGTTCGAGCCCTACAGTGGGTGTAGAGATTACTTAAAGATAAAATCTTTAAAAAACTAAAAAAAAAAAAAAAAAAATCACACTGTTTATCCTATAGAATTCTCCAGTCTGGAGTTTGCTGTGGTTCTGTTTAAGCTCCTGATAGCTGTATTTACAGCCAGGTTCCCCTTAAGTGATACATATTTACTGCTTCCCAGGCCCTTAGGGGTCTATGCAGATAGTAACAGGAGATGTGTACGCTAACACTGTCTGTAGAGTGACTTCTAAGAAACTTTCCCCTTACTTAAAAATCAAAATTTTCAGGGGCGCTTGGGTGGCTCGGTTGGTAGAGTGTGCAACTCCAGGATCTCAGGGTCATGAGTTTGAGCCCCACGTTGGGTGTAGAGCTTACTGTAATTAATTAACAAATTCATTAAGAAAAGTTTAATTTTAAAGATTTTATTTTATTTTCAAAGTAATCTCTATATTCAACATGGGGCTCGAGCTCACGAGCCTGAGATCAAGAGTCTCATGCTCTACCGACCGAGCCAGCCAGGTGCCCCTAAAATTTTCTTTTTTGACTAGAGAGCTTATTTGCATACTTCAGAATCCTACAGGTGCAGTAGAGTATATGGTGAAAAGGCTGCTTTCTGCCTCTGTCCTCCCAGCCGCACAGTTTTTCTCCCTGAAGACAACCTGTGTTAACAGTTTCCAGTTTCTCCTTCTGGAGAGATGTAATGTGTATGCAAGCAGATGCTTCTACATATTCTTTTCCCCACTTTTTTTTTTTTTTTAAAGATTTTATTTATTTATTAGAGAGAGAGAGAGCATGAGAGGGGGGAGGGTCAGAGGGAGAAGCAGACTCCCTGCCGAGCAGGGAGCCCGATGCGGGACTCGATCCCGGGACTCCAGGATCATGACCTGAGCCGAAGGCAGTCGCTTAACCAACTGAGCCACCCAGGCGCCCTTTTCCCCACTTTTTAATACAAGCGGTATCGTTACCGGTTAGTGGGTCTTACAGGAGGAAAATGCCTTCATTCTCCTTAGATGCAAATGGTGTTAATTGACACGGGAAGGCTCATTGGAGCCAGTGGGGTGCAGCGGGTCCGGACCTGGGGCCTGGGGCTCTCGTCTTAGCTCTGCCACTAGCTTATGTGCCTTGATGAGTCACTCTGATCTGTGACTGTGGGGCGGTGTGGGGGTCGGACAGCATGATGCTGTGACTCTCCGTCTGTGTGACGCGCCGTGAACCTGAGCGTTCTTTCAGCCAGGGGATACGAGTATGTTCTGGAGCCCTCGCCCGTCCCACTGCCTCTGGACAGACCTCAGGAGACCCAGGTGCTGCAGGTCTCCTGTGGCAGAGCCCACTCTCTCATCCTGACAGACCGTGAAGGAGGTGAGTTGGCCTGTTCCAGGTTCACGGAGGGTGGGGGGGACCCCTTGGCCTTGGCTTGAAGCTGGTTCGTTTGATGGAACCACATGTAGTTAGCGAGGCTCCTGGCATTTCCCGAGCAAATCAGGAGGATGGCTCAAGATCACCACATTGGGCAGATCCTGCCAGCTCTTTTATGTTCTCTGCTCTCTGCGATTCTTCGAAAACCTCAGGTATTTATAAATGTGACAGTGCGCACCAGGTCGCCTTAGCAAGGCCTCCCACCCACTTGCTTTGCCGTGAAGTCACTGAGCCGGGCTGTGCGTGTAGACGGTGTTTTGTGTTGTGAAAGGAGCCTGTTTGCTAGCACTTTTTCAGCTGTTGGGCTTTCAGAGTCCACATAACACGGACTCTCCCGAAGAGTGATTGTTTCCAGGGAAAGGCCCTCTTGACTAAATGTTTCCAATTTCATTTTCTGGCTAAGTGTGCTTTGTGGGAAAAGGCAAAGGTGGTGTTCAGGAACTCTTTCAAGAGCAGCTTTGGCAGGGCGCCTGGGTGGCTCAGTCGTTAAGCGTCTGCCTTCGGCTCGGGTCATGATCCCAGGGTCCTGGGATCGAGCCCTGCGTCGGGCTCCCTGCTCGGCGGGAAGCTGCTTCTCCCTCTCCCTCTGCCCCTGCTTGCGTTCCCTCTCTCGCTGTGTCTCTCTCTGTCAAATAAATAAATAAAATCTTTAAAAAAAAAAAAAAAGAGAGTACCTTTGGCATGGAGGGCAACTTGCCCTCTGGTGACAGGTCCAGGGAGTGGGGGTGCTGGGGCCTTCCCCAGGGGGTGCTTGGCTTGGAACGTGGCATTTGTGAGAGGTGGAACAAGGACCTGCAGGGGAAGGCAGAGGGGACCGTCAAGGTGGCCCAGGCTGTTGCTGCAGGGCCAGGCCCCAGCACGCCTGTGGGTGTGTCTGCAAAGGCTGGGGGTGTCAGGGAAACCGGGCGCTTAGGGTGAGTGGTTGGACTAAGACCACTTCTGAGACCCCCTTGCAAGGCCTCACATTCTGGGATCCCATGAACCTGCAGAGCTGATTTCACTGGTGGTGTTACTCTTCAGTCTTCAGCATGGGAAACAATTCTTACGGGCAGTGCGGAAGAAACGTGGTCGAAAATGAAATTTACAGGTGAGTTCCCCAAAGGACTTCCCCAAATCGTGTTAAGCATTTAACATTTCTTGTGTGGTTACTAAGTGATAGACCCACAGAGCAGGAAATGGCACTCTTCCCCCTGCTTGAGAGGGGCGGTGAGAAGTCACTGGAAAGCTGTGGAGGGTATTGTTCCATTGCGGGTTGAGCTCCATATGGTAGCTTGGTGGAAGGGAGGGAGGTCGGGTGTT
The DNA here is from genome assembly GCF_002201575.2 of Neomonachus schauinslandi. Lineage (NCBI taxonomy): Eukaryota > Metazoa > Chordata > Mammalia > Carnivora > Phocidae > Neomonachus > Neomonachus schauinslandi. The sequence continues at coordinate 166,051,759 of NC_058407.1, read as the reverse complement.
GATTATGGTGTGTAGAACTTCTTTTGAATTAGTTTTTTATTTTTACCAATTTGATTAACTTTAAAAATTCTCTGTTCCATTCTTATTTATTTCAGTCTTTTTTTTTTCCCCAAGATTTTATTTTTAAGTAATCTCTACACCCAACGTGCGGCTCAGACTCAGCCCCGAAATCAAGAGTCACACGCTCTACCCATTGAGCCAGACCCTTATTTATTTTGGTCTTTAAAAATTCCCCTCTCCTTCCTCACATTATGCTGTTGGGTCTAAATACAAGTCTCACCTCTGACAGCATATTAAAATCACCAAAGGTGGGGGACACCTGGATGGCTCGGTCTGTTAAGCATCTGCCTTTGGCTCAGGTCATGATCCCAGGGTCCTGGGATCAAGGCCTACATCGGGCTCCCTGCTCAGTGGGAACCTGCTTCTCCCTCTGCCGCTCCCCCTGCTTGTGCACTCTCTCTCTGTCTCTCTGACAAATAAATAAATAAAATCTTAAAAAAAAGAAATCACCCAAGGCGGTGGGGGGGGCACCTGGTTGGCTCAGTCCGTAGAGCATGCGACTCTTGATCTTGGGGTTGTGAGTTTGAGCCCCACATTGGGCATGGAGCCTATTTAAAAAAAAAAAAATCACCAAAGGGTTGTTGTTTTGTTTTGCTCTCATGCCTAGGCCTACCTCTGCCCTATATTTGACTTTGAGAGTTTCCCTAACAGTTAACTGTGTGCATGTGGGGTCCGTCAGTTAGGGGTGATGGGCGGGGGCAGAACTACACAGTGCTTTTACCTTGACCATATCTCTTGCTTCTCCCTAAATTGCTCCTGGCTTCAGCGAAAGTCACAAAGTCAACAGAATGCAGGACTTCGATGGGCAGGTGGTCCAGGTAAGAGGCACATGCTGAGAGCCACTCATCTAGCCCTTGGGGGTGCCTTTGCAGGGGTGAAAGGTGGGGGGGGGTGGGATGATGGCAAATTGGTTAGGGCAATTATCTCAATTAATAAACTATTTTAGTAAAAATTATTGCCTGCCTCCTGTAGGTCAGGAGGGTATTGGTTTCCACTAGGTTATGGGGGTACAGAGTTTAATAAGGTTTGGGGGGCTAACACTCTAAGGGGGTGGCACAGGTTAAGCTAGCTGTGTGTGTCCCAGGCTGTCCATATCTTGCTCGGTGCAGAGCCTGGCACATGGTCAGTACTTACAATAAATACTTAAATACATAAGCGGATGCTTACAGGAAGGGCCCTGAGAGCACAGAAGGAGAATTGTTAAGTCTCCCAGGGGTGGAGTGGGAGGGGGAGAAGGCATCGTGGGAGATGGCAGAGGCGTGTATCAGATAGACCAGGGCTGGGTGGTAGGAAAGGTGTTATGGTAGAAGGAGGCGGCAGCCTGAGAGCTTGGAAGGGAAGATGGGGAGCTAGTGACAAAGATCGGAGGCCACTAGGGAGGCTGAGGAGGGGAACGGGGAGGAGTGAGGCTTATGGAGGAGGGGACTGAGCAAGAATAAGATGTGGAGGCCGTGCGGGGCAGCCTGTTGGGCCCGGCTGGCTCGCCGCTCAGGAGTGGTAGGGAATGTGGGGAGCTTTGGATCCATCGATCGACCAGGACACTGGGCTTCCAAGGATTTCTCTTTAGCCTCACCGCTGTTTGTCTGACAGGTGGTTTGTGGCCAGGACCATAGCCTGTTCCTGACAGACAAAGGAGAAGTCTACTCTTGTGGCTGGGGCGCTGACGGGCAAACAGGTAGTGGGCCCTTCCCCCCGGGGATGGTGCACTAGAGAGCTGTGAGCTGTAGGGTGAAAAGTGAAAGCCCCACTTGCTGGAGATGACCATGGTTGACAGTTTCCCAGTGCCATTCCAGAAACTAGCTATCACAGGTGACACTTCCTGTGGCCTCCCTGCCCTTCCTTGCTGGGCTTGGCGTCCAGCCGTGCAGGCCCCCTGCAGTCACTTCCTGGAGCCGGCCTCCTCTTATAGCCAGAGGGCCTTGACACAAGCCGACCTTGCCTGGAATGCCTGTCTTCACTCTCCTTTTCATCCGTTAGGCCTCATCTTGGGTGTCCATCTCTTCCGGGAAGTCTTTCTGGGCCATCCTTCCTAAAATGATTGTCCTCCTCCCTTGCAGATTCTATCTCAGTATCCTGTTCCTTTCTTTTGTAATCCTTCCCAATTTGAGTTATTAAGAAAAACAAAACAAAACAAAACCAAAAACAACAAACCAAACTTTTTTTTTTAAGATTTTATTTATTTGTTAGAGAGAGAGAGAGAGAGAGAGCGCACAAGCGGGGGGGAGGGGCAGGCAGCGGGAGAAGCAGGCTCACTGCTGAGTGGGGAGCCCGATGCGGGACTTAGTCCCAGGACCCTGGGATCATGACCTGAGCCCAAGGCAGACGCTTAACCGACTGAGCCACCCAGGCGTCCCTGAGAGTGACCATCTTTTTATAAGTTCACAGGCCTGGCTTATTTTCTGTCTTCCGAAACATGCACTCTGTTCTTTGCCCATTTGCTGACTTATTTATCTTTTTCCTGTTGATTTTTAGGCATTTTTTATCCTGTCCCTGTATTTTTTGTGATTCTAGTGTCACACGTGTTTTTTCCCAGAGTGGGGCTTGCCTTTTTGTCCATCCGCTTCAGTTTTGAATTTTAACTGTATTTTTTTCATTGCTTATTGCTTCCTTTTCAGATTTACCTGGCCATTTTCGGTAGTCTCTTATTCCTGCTTTTGTTTCTTTAAACATTGCCCCCAGTTCTTTTTTTTATTTTGTTGGTTTGGTTTACTCTGACTCACAGGGGCGTCTTTCCTTGTGTGTTGAGTAACTTTTGACCGTGGGCTCCTATTTCGTTGAATTGAACTTGCGGAAACTGGAAGGGCCTAAATGGAGATGCTTTCCTCCAGAGGGGGTTCAGGTTGGCTTTTGCCTGTTGCTAAGGGGTGCTTCGAGTCTGACGTTGCCCCGGGTCCCATTGCGGAAGCCTGGTTTAAAGCAGGGAGTCGGGGGTGTGCGATCTGCCCTGGTCTCCTGTCCGGGGCTCCCCTTCTGTCACATGCGGATGGTGACATGTGTCCCGATAGCCTCTGGCCCACCCTGCCTTTTCCCCTGTTCACTGTCTACCACGCCAGTGAGCTAGTTTCGGCTTACTGTTATTTTGGGGGGTGTTGTGGGGGGTGGGATGGGCTCTGAGTGATTTCCTTTATTCTCTGGTAAGCCCAATGACAGTGCGTTGGAGATCACTTGTTGCAGCATTCCATGTGTGTATTCTCATAGGGTCCCCAGGCCTCATTGTGTCATGCTGTTCTGTCTCGTCAACGTTTCTAACTTGAATCAGACTTAGAAAGCCTCCAGGGTTTTAAAAATAAACGCTCACTCTTCTGTTCGTTCCTCCTCTGAGAGAGCGTGGAGAAGGAAGCCGTAGCGCGCGCAGAGGACCAGATCAGCCTTGCCGAGCTGCTCCTTGTAAAGTGTTTGACACTGTGCTCGGCACGTAGGAAGCCGGTGGAAGTGTCTGTTCGCAGAGTCAGTAGCTAGGAGTAATGCTTGGCTGTCGTGGCAGGTCTGGGTCACTACCGTATCACCAGCGTGCCCACCAAGCTGGCCGGGGACCTGGCTGGAGTGCATGTCGTGCAGGTGGCCACACACGGCGATTGCTGCCTGGCCGTGTCTGCTGAGGGCGGCCTCTTCGGTTGGGGGAACTCGGAGTACCTGCAGCTGGCCGCCGTCACCGACTCCACACAGGTACGGTCGCTCACAGCGCCGCCTGGGAGGTTTGGAATTACAGAGGGTTACGGGCGTTTATGAGGTTCTTCAGGGGCGCCTGGGCGGCTCGGTTGGTTGGGTGTCCGACTCTTGATTGCAGCTCATGTCCTGATCTCAGGGTCATGGGCCCCGTGCTCTGTCGGGAGTCTGCTGGAGATTCTTTCCCTCGCCCCCTGCCCCTTTCCTGCTTGTGTGCGTGTGCCCGTGCTCGCTCTCTTTCTCAAATAAATAAATCTTTAAAGAAAACAAAAGCCTCTTCAGCGAAGTGTGACGTGGGATGTGCAGTTTAGGCCCGATCACCTGTAAGACCGCCTCTTCCTGGCCAGCTTCTCAGAGTCTGGAACGAAAGCTGGGGGTCAAAGCCATGGTTATCCAGCCTCCAATGCGGTAGTCCTTAGAGCAGGCTGTTGGGTGCGCCTGTGCGCCCCGTCCCAGTCTGAAAGGGGTAGGAGCTCCCATGGTGTCCCCATGCGCTTCCTGTTGCCGTGTATATACCTGCCACACAGAGCGTGCAGGTCACAAGTGTGCACGTGCCCCCCCCCCCGCCCCCCAGGCAGCAGGACACGCACAGGACTTCAGGAACCGCTGCCTGTGGCCTGTCCCCACCGCCCCCGCCTTCTCACCGAAGGGAGCCAGCCTCCGTACAGTACAGCAGGGTTTAAGCATGAAGGGGAGTCACAGGTAAAAACAAAAAGTAGAGCTCACTGCATGATGAATCTCCATGTATCTCTCACCTGCGTTCAACAGTTCTCAACTAAGGGCCTATTTAAAAGAACAGACAAAACCAAACCCCACCCCCACTCAGAAACCCGAGACACAATTCACCATTTTCAAGTGTAGAATTTAGTGGTTTTTAGTGTAGTCTTGAGTTGTGCAGCCATCTAATTCCAGAACATTTTCTTTACCCTCCTTCCCCCCAAAAAAACAACCCTATACCCCTAATGGCCAGTTTTTGTTGCTATCTGCTTCTCTGCCCTGGATTTTTTTTTTTTAGAGAGAGAGAGAGCATGTGCAAGAGGGTGGGCAGGAGACAGGGAGAGAGAGAAAATCTCAAGCAGGCTCCTCGTGGAGTGTGGAGCCTGACGTGGGGCTCGATCCCAAGACCCTGAGATCACGATCTGAGCTGAAACCAAGAGTCGGACCTCAACCGACTGAGCCACCCAGGTGCCTCTGCCCTGGATTATTTTGCAGTAAATCCCAGACATCATATTTTATCCATAAAAGTTTCTATATGTCTCTCTAAAAGATCAGGACTATTTAAAAAATATACTTTATTCCTTAATACTATTAAACTTCTGACATATACAGAGGGTTTTAAATATGTATTTTTTTAAAGATTTATTTATTTATTTTAGAGAGAACACGAGGAGGGAGAGGGAGAGAGGGAATCTCAAGCAGATTCCTTGCTATGCACGGAGCCTGACACGGGGGTTCGACCCCAAGACCCTGAGATCACGACCTGAGCTGAAACTGAGAGTCGGTCGCTTAACTGACTGAGCCACCCAGGTGCCCCTGCCCTGGATTATTTTGCAGTAAATCCCAGACGTCATATTTTTTTTTTTTCTTTAAAGATTTTATTTATTTATTTGACAGAGATAAAGAGGGAACACAAGCAGGGGGAGTGGGAGAGGGAGAAGCAGGCTTTCTACCAAGCAGGGAGCCTGATGTGGGGCTCGAGCCCATGACCCTGGGGTCATGACCTCAGCCAACGGCAGATGCTTAACGACTGAACCACTCAGGCACCCCCAGATGTCATATTTTATCCATAAAAGTTTACATATGTCTCTCTAAAAGATAAGGACTAATTAAAAAATACACTTTATTCCTTAATACTATCAAATTTCTGACAACATACAGAAGGTTTTAAATATGTATTTTTTAAAGATTTATTCATTTGAGAGGGCAAGAGAGTGGGTGGGGGGCAGAGGGGGAAAGAGAGAGAGAATCTCAAGCAGACTCCCTGCTGTGCACGGAGCCTGACACGGGGCTCGATCCCAAGACCCTGAGATCACGACCTGAGCTGAAACCGAGAGTCGGTCGCTTAACTGACCGCATCACCCAGGCGCCCCTTAAATATGTATTAATAAAGAGATCAGCCCAGAGGGAAACTAAAGGTCAGTGAACAGGATGAGGAGAAGCATTCCCTGTGGTCCGGCCCGGTGGCTAGAAGCTGTGGCAGATACGGTTCTGAGCTTCCCAGTTAAGCCAAAGCAGAGAAGAAAACACGCCCATTTAAATGATTCATTGTTTCTATAAGATAAACAAATAACATGTTCAGGAAAATTGTTGCTCTTCCTGCTCCCAAGTCCTGAGAACCTGTCCCCCACAGCCTTCCTGTGGCGGACAGATCCGGGGTCATGGCACTGTTACCCCTGCATAACAGATGACCCCAGCACTTCGTGATTGCACCCAACACACATTTATTGTCTCACAGTTTCTGTGGGTCAGGAATCCAGGGGTCTCCAGATTTATTCCTCAGTAGAGGCACCAAGACCAAATCCCGCTGGAAAGCTGAGTTGGCCACACTTCATTCTGCAAACCCTTGACCCTCGTGTGTCTCGTTCTCGGCAGCAGATCTGGCCCGATTCATAGAGAAAACATATGCTATCAGATACGAGTGCCCTCAGTTTCCCACTCTGAGTCCTCTACCCTCCAGGCCTCCCCTGTGACGCGATTCTCCTCCCTACGTCCCGGGTCCCGTCTCCTCCCGCCCTCTCAGGAGCCCTCCTCCATCTGCTGGGCCTTCTTCCCCGCAGCTCCAACCTCTCCTTCTCCACTGGTCCCTCCCTGTCTGTCCTTCTACCCGACCCATGCGGCCTCCACCTGCAGACTCCCCGTGTGGACTTCCCGCTCTCCACCCAGACTACTCTTCGGGGGTCCACACGTCTATATCCCCAGACATTTCCACTCGGCTGTCTCTGGGCACAATGACTTGTGCATCACCCACACCCCAGTCTTCCACTGTGTCCTAGGTCCCCTCACGTGGCCTCTGGAAATCCTCCTCTTCTTAGTACCCCTGCTGGCTCCCCATTGTGCTCAGGAGAAAAACTAATTCCTTACCGGGGCCCACGACCTCCTGCCGACCTGGGCTCTATATCTCCCCTCAGGCTTCCACTTCAGCCTCTCTGACCTTGTTCAGGCCCCCTGAAGGCGGCCCGCTCACCCCTTGCCCCACGCACGGGCCAGCTCCACTCCTGGACATGCCCTCTCTCCCCTTGCCTGGTCACCCCTGCTCATCCTTGAGGTCCCAGGATAAAATGAAGCCTTCCAGGTCCTTCCCTGATGCTCCTCCCCGCAAACTAGATCAGGTTCCCCGACATTCACTCTCTGAGACCCTGGACTCTACTTCATTGCATTCAGTGCAAATTAATTTGGGGTTAATTTTGGCTGGCCTCTTACCTTTTCCACTGGACTCCGCTCTGAGAGAGGGACCAAGTCACTTCCTCCCTGTTGAATCCCAGCACCTGGTTAGATCTTTAGTGTGTCTTGGACGTTCAGGAAATACTTATAGATTGAGTCAGCGAACTGGGACTTCTCTACTTTGCACACGAGACAGAGCATTTCCGAGTTCTCGCTGGTTTGTCTTCCTAACAGTGTGGCTCTGGTTTGGATTCAGGTGAACGTCCCCCGGTGCTTGCCCTTCTCAGGAGTGGGGAAGGTGAAGCAGGCCGCGTGTGGTGGTACAGGATGTGCCGTGTTAAATGGTGAGACCCTCCTGCGGGCACTTTGTCGGGGAGCTCTATCTAGGTGGGTTGGGTGGGGCACGGCTCAGGGGCCACCGGAGTCTTGGCTGCAGCCCTCAGCCTGAGGGAGGGAAGGGAGCGTGGCTGTGGGAAGGCCTGGTTAGACTGGGCTCAGTTTCATAGACGGTGAGGGTGACGTTCTTGACAGAAGGATAGTAGCCATGATTCAGATGTAGACAAATAGACGGTGACCGGGTCGAGTCCTTCCAACCTCTGTAATAATAGCAGACCTCTGGGATCTGCTCCTGCCTCTCCCTTCGCCTGGGCCAGAGACTCAGCCCTGCCTTCCCCAGGGAGGCTGTGCCAGAAGAAAAGAGAGAAGGGCAGAGAGGAGAAGGGCCGTCGGGTGTGGATACCGAGGCCCATGGCCCTGGGACTACATGTCTGGCACCGCTGAGGAGCATTAAACCTATGACCAAAATACTCATTTCTGAGACTTTTAGGAATCTGGCCAGAGGTTGGTTGTGTACTTGGCTTGCTCTCACAATCGGTGTGAAACGCAGAACATCTGTTTGGGAAAAATCGTCCTTCTGAGCCTCCCCTGTGCTCGCCCGGCTGTTGGGTGACAGATGACCCGGGCCCGTCCCGGTTACGCTCCGGATGTGGGAAGTTTGTGTCCTGAGATGGGTTAGCTGGCTAGACGTCCACCACAGGCGAGAATTGGAAAGAGGAGAGAAGAAACATGATTTTATTTTTTTTATTTTTATTTTTTAAAGATTTTATTTATTTATTTGAGAGAGAGAGAATGAGAGACAGAGAGCATGAGAGGGAGGAGGGTCAGAGGGTGAAGCAGACTCCCTGCTGAGCAGGGAGCCCGATGCGGGACTCGATCCCGGGACTCCAGGATCATGACCTGAGCCGAAGGCAGTCGCTTAACCAACTGAGCCACCCAGGCGCCCAAGAAACATGATTTTAGATCTCTGTCCATGTGTTCTTGCCAAGCAAGGAGGGGGGAAAAAAAAACCCATCCGCATGGATACAGTGGATCTTGGTGGTGCGGTCTGAATTTCCAGTGAGGGCGGGCTGTGCTTGGTTCGCCTGACTGACCACTGTGTTTGCTCTAACACAGGAGAAGGACAGGTTTTCGTCTGGGGCTACGGAATTCTTGGGAAAGGACCGAACCTTGTGGAAAGTGCGCTTCCCGAGGTGATCCCGCCCACTCTCTTCGGCCTGACGGAGTTCAACCCGGAAGTCCACGTTTCCCTCATCCGATGTGGCCTCAGCCACTTTGCTGCCCTGACCAGTAAGTGGCCAAGCCCGAGCGACCCTGGGGGCTGGCAGAGCTTAGCTGTGTCAGGTGCAGCCGCAGCCTCGCGCTGCACTCTCCCTTCTCTGTGTGGACCCTTCCAGAGAGCGGCTAAGCCACGAGTTGCTTGGCCTTGAGGTCCTGTGATGTGCATCTTCTCTTCATCCTGGAGTCCTGTGTTTTTGGTTCATTTGGCTTGTGGTCAGGCTAACGGTAAAGCGAGTTTCCTCAAGAGGGCGCCAGTCGGTGGTAGGAGAGGGGTACCAGCAGACGGCCGCAGAGGGGTCTGGCGAATCCATGGTGGGTAACCAGGAGGTGATGTGTGGGACGGCAGGAGGCGGGTCTGGAAGCCCATCCTGTGGTTTCTCAGAGGCCAGTCTGCCCAAGTCCTCCAGAAGGATCAGAGGCCACGATGGAGGTTTTCGCAAAGCGTTGCCAGATTACAAAGCCATCAAATATCCCGTGACTCGCGGGCATCTGGCTGGCGTGTCCACTGTGTCTTACTCCACCTCGGTGAGCATTGCTGGTTCGGTTTGCCGCTCTGTCGCTGACTTAACAGTCAGATTGAACTAAATTCATTTCACGTTGTGATTCTCAAGTAAATTCGCGGTTTCCTTGCGATTAGAAAATCTTCTCATTTCATGGGAAGTAATTGTTTTCTTTTGAAACAGCTGGGCTGGGATGTTGAGTTTGGGTCGTTCTGAGTCAGAGGAGTTTTTTGAAGCTGTTTTGCTTGAGCCAATGAGAATCCGTATGGCCGAATTCTGGAGGCAACAAAGATCTATTTTCCAGGATATTTCTGGGCTTAAACTCTGCGCAGAGTCACATTTTTGGAAATCCATACGAAGTGTTCGACTGCGGTGGACTGTTTTCTGTTTGCTGTCATGCCTTGTGGCTGCTGTGGGTCCCATTGATTTTCCCCAGGACCCGGTGGCCACCCTCCACGTGCTGGTTACTGCCCCTTAGAAGGGGGAGTGCCAGAGCTGGGGTTTCTGCCCCGTCTGTGGGCCCAGCATTTGCATCCTGCCAGCTGGGGGTTGGCGTCGGTCGGTTTACCCTGAGGTCTGCTCACGTTTTTTTGCCGGGGGGGGGGGGCAGACTGAATTGTTCTGTCGAACAGATAAAATCTGAGGGGGGAGGACCGAGGAGGATGGTGAGATCAGAGGGCTGAGACTGCTCATAACAAAGGGGCTGTGGGTGGTGCCCTGCCAGGGCTGGGGGCCCGTCCTGCAGGTTGGCATTCCCAGGGCCCCCCCCTGCCTTCAGTCTGCTGGGCTGTCCTCCTCCCTTGTGGCACTTTTTACAATTTGTAAACATCCATTTTTACAGTGAGGTTTGCTCACGTGTCTGGGTCTTGCTCTGTGACTCGCCACAGCCCCATGAGGACAGGGACCGTGCGTGTTCAGTCGCTGCCCTGTCCCAGCTCCTGGCACATGGATGAAGACCTGGCCCACAGAGGCGCTGGTCACTGTATCTCTTGACCCAATGGTCCCAGGATACGGAAAGCAGACAAGGAATGACAGATCGTCCTGCTTCTCACCCGGTCAGGGTGTGACCTGGGCTCGAGAGGGGCTCAGCTGTCAGGCTTTGAGGAGGGGGTGTGCAGAAGGGGCGAGCAGAGCGGGCTGTGTGTGGAGCCGCCTGGCCCCAGAGCACCGCGCCTGCACCAGTCCCCCGCGTGACGGACGCAGCGTGCATCCATTCAAAGGAAAGCATTAAGGCCGGGTAGAAATTGAAATTGAACAGAGGGCCCTGTTGGTTCCTGGTTCTAGAAGGCCTGTTCTCATGACCCTCCTCCTGGAGACCTGCTCTTGGTCTAGCCCCAACCAAACTACCATTTTCCTTTCTTTGCAGACAAAGGAGAGCTGTTTGTGTGGGGCAAGAACATCCGAGGGTGCCTGGGCATCGGTCGCCTGGAAGACCAGTATTTCCCGTGGAGGGTAAGGCTGTGCAGGGCGGGCTTGAGGGCGCACCCGCTGCGCGGGGCTCCACCAGTGTGCAGCTGGGCCAGCGCCAGGGCTCTGGGAACGGCTCCCCCTCTCTGGTCCTGGCTGCCCCCTCCTGCCCTGCGGCTTCAGGGGAGGCCCCGTCATGGTGAGGAGCCCGAGCAGGCGCCCAGCTCATGGCTCACTGCCCTTAGCTCTGTCCCGGGGCCTGCTGAGCGAGCAGCCTGCCGGAGCGGGGAGCAGCCTGGCTGAGGGTTCCAGTCCCTCAGAGCCCTGGAAGAAGCCTTGTTACAGGCTGTCCGTGGGCACGTGGAGTGGGGAAACAGAGGCACGCCAGCGTCCCAGAGAGGAGCAGGCCATATGCAGGCCGGGCGCCGTGAGGCCCTGAGAGGGAGAGATTGGAAATGATGAAGTTGGTGTGCCAGGAGCTGTTTACAGAGGCCTGTGTGGAGGAATGTTTTACAGCGAAGTGAAAAGAGAGCAGGATGGGGTATTATGTTGAGTGAAATAAGTCAAACAGAGAAAGATATGTATCATATGACCTCACTGATAGGAGGAATTCTTAATCTCAGGAAACAAACTGAGGGTTGCTGGAGTGGGGGGTGGGGTGGGAAGGATGGGGTGACTGGGTGATAGACACTGGGGAGGGTATGTGCTCTGGTAAGCACTGTGAATTGTGCAAGGCTATTGAATCTCAGATCTGTACCTCTGAAACAAATAATGCAATCTATGTTAAGAAAAAAAAAAAAGAAGAAGAAGGTAGCAGGAGGAGAAGAATGAAGGGGGGGAAATCAGAGGGGTAGACGAACCATGAGAGACGATGGACTCTGAAAAACAAACTGAGGGTTCTAGAGGGGAGGGGGGTGGGAGGATGGGTTAGCCTGGTGATGGGTATTGAGGAGGGCACATTCTGCATGGAGCACTGGGTGTTATGCACAAACAATGAATCATGGAACACTTCATCTAAAACTAATGATGTAGTGTATGGGGATTAACATAAGAATAAATAAAAAAAAAGAGAGCAGGATGTTTAATATTTAGAGTGCCTTACCACAGCCACCAAAGTAAAAAAATAAAAGCTTTCCTTAGGGAGAGGATGCAATTATACAAAAAAAGGCTCATTTAAAAATTAAAGGGGAAAAAGGTTCTTTCCTAAATTGTAGTTTATCTTAGTATTGTTTATAAGTTCTCCTAAAACAAAACAAAACAAAAAGCTCTTCATATTTTTGCAAACGGAACATATGTACATGGTACAAGACGTATTATGAAAAATAAGTCTCTTATCTCTTGTCCCGGAGGCAGCCACTGGTACTGGTTTCTTATGTTTCCTTCCAGACGTAGTCTCTGCGTCGAGAGGCATGTGCATGCACGTGCTTAAGTATCTTCTTTGAAGGTTGGTTTTTAATAGCGTGTTTTGAAATCGTGTAAAGCATTTTTTTAAAACCTCATGTGAAAATGCAAAAGCAGTGTATAACTTAAATAAAATCAGGATTTGTCTGTCAAAAACTCGCTGTAAGACGTTTCAAGGCCTCCATATTTGGGGCGTTGTTTCCCTTGGCCGTGGGCTGTCCTGGTTCCTAGTGACCTCGGTAGGCCCTGACCCCTTTATAAAAACTGGAGGCGCCGTCTCTAAGAAAACAGGTCAGAATGGGGGGCTTTCTGTTTGCTGGAAAGAAATGGTTGTGCACCGGGGTTGGGCGCAGGCTGGTTGGTGCTCGCTCGCTAGTCCCCAGCCCGGGATCCCCCTTACAGGCGAGGAATGGGCGGCCGCTTGGTGGACAATGGGGGGCAGGGCAGGTGATGCGAGCGTTGATGGTGTGGAGACCCCGCTCGCTGTCGTGGTAGTTCCTCACTTCTCGCCGAGGAGAAGCTTGGCGAGCGGCAGAGCGGCTGGGTTTTGGATGCACGACCGCTGTGCCGGGTGTGGGGGGCTCCCCACCTGCTTCCCTTTCCCCCACATTACAGTGAAGATCACCCATGCAATAAGATTTGGAATCTGATCGCACTGTCCTGTCCAAATGGCCGGGGGTTGGTGCCTGCTGTGGGGCCGGAACCACCCGGGTGCCGAGGCCACTTGCTGTTCAGACCAGAGCCCCCCTCCGCGGACTCCTTACTCGCCAAGTGGCCCTCTGGGAATGTCGCTCCCTGTGCCCCTGCTGTCAGGGAGGGGACACCCCAGGCCGTGTCCCTGACAGCTGCTCCCCTTGGCACACTGGCTGAGCCCTCCGTGCTTGTGGGGTTGGGAGGACCAGCCGAGGAGAGCACCTTCCAGCGTGGTGCTGAGGACCTGGCCCTTGCCGTGCTCTGGGGGCCCGGAGCTGTCAGCCTGGGCTCTGGGGGATGGTGGTGGCCCGAACCGGGTTTGGGATCAGCGGGGTTGGATTCCTTAAAGATCAGATTCGTCTCATATTGGGTAGTGGGATCTTAGTCCATTCTATTCTTTTGCACTCTTTTTTTTTTAACGACAGGTGATTTTTATTCTTTAAAAATTTGTATTTTCTTATTAATCTTTGGTGGGAGAACTGTTACATCACTCTAAAAGTATTCCAAGAAGGGGGACAAAAAGAGTAAAGCCCTATTTGTAGCTCTTACAATGGCACTAACTAGTTCTTCCCAGAGCCCCAGAGCCCGGGCTGCTTTGAAGGTCTGAAGGCCCAGCGAGTGACACCTGCACCCCCACCCCCCGCCCCGACTCAAACCTCTCCTTCCAGAAGCTTTCCTGGAGGTTATCCTGCCGCACACTGACACAGAGCTCGGTGGGTCAGTGAGCTCTTCAAGGCCACTCATCCCGTAAGAGGCAGGGCCCAGAGTCAGACTCCGGTGTGTCTGACTTGACACTTCACCATGGTGCCCTCCCCTGCGAGGGCCCGGAGCTGGAGAATCAGGTCCCCAAGTGGTGGGGAGGAGGCGGGGACATGCCCCCCAGGTCTATACAGCGGCCCCCTCCGACCTACCTGGCGGCACTGCCGGATCAGGCCCCCGGGGCAAGCGTTTGAATGGCCTTCCCCCATCACCCACCCCTGTCTGAGGGTCAGCAGTGCTGTCCTGTGTGCTGGGCGCCTTGCTTTCCTTCCATCCTCAGGACAGCCTGCGAAGTGCCCCCCCGCCCCCCGGCCTGCAGCTGTGGTCGCTGACCTCAGGCATCGGCGGGGCTGCGCTGTCTCACGGCCACGTGGCAGGTGGGGCTGCGATGTGAACTTGGGGCTCTGCGTGCAGACTCTGCAGCCCCTCGCCGCACGCCCTCGGGTCGGACCGGCTTGGGTTGGGGCGCACGGGCTGGCAGGCCCTCTGGCTGCCCGGCCCCTTCCCACACGGCCCCGGGCCCCAGGCGGGGTGTCTCGGGGAGCAGATGTGTCGGGGCCGTGAAGGAACTTGCAGATGCAGCCAAGTCAGGGAGCCAGCCAGTTCAGGGCTCCTTCTCAGCCCCCCACCTTTCTCCTGGGGGCGTTTAAGACCTTGCCGTCATGAAGAGGGACATTCCTGATGCCGCTCAAACTTGTAAGAGTGTGTAAAGAATTCTTCAAGCTGGTCGTGGTGTGGTTTTTGGAACTGTTTCCCTCTGCAAGAATGTAGCGAGCGTAAATTGGTTTAGAAGAGACACTTCATTTCACCCGGACGAGGATGCGTCGCACCCATGGCCGAGCGCAGTGTCGCCTTGGACTCCGTTCAGAGACCGTCAGAGACCGAGAGCCCGCGTGCCGGGGGGAGCGGGGACCGCGGGGGCCGAGCGAGCTCCGAGGCCAGGCTCGGCCGCGACCATCCTCCCAGCCCGCCAACCAGGGCCAGGTGGTTACTCTGCTGGGGCTCTCATGGCCAGAGCACTCGGGGACGAGGACAGGGGTGCCTAAGTGCCGCAGCGTGGGGCCTGGGGAGCGCCGCGGGCAGCAGTCTCCCCAGGAAGGTCAAGATCGCGCGCTCTAATGGCCTGGGGAGGTTGCTAGGAGTTCACCTGGGCCCGTCACCACAGAGCAGTGCGTTTCCTGCTGCTTCCGTGGCCAGCCTGGAACGCTTCCTGCACCTCCAGGCCTTGGCGAGGAACCGGGGGCCACTGCTGCGCGTTTGTTCAGCGATTTCTGTGATAGGCGTCGCTAAGCACATTGGTTTAGGGACGGAGGGGCAGGCAGCACGGCTCGCTCGCCAGCATCCATTTGCCCGGTGGCCCAGAGCCCTTAACGGACTTGTCTCCCCGCGCTGCAGGCCCCGGGGTCTGGGGTCACCGCCGCCGTCTGTGGTGTTCAGGCCAGACCGTCTGGATGAGGCCCCCCCCCCGGCCCGCTCACTACGTCCACAGGCTGTGACAGATGCCCGTTCCAGCTCTCCCGCTGCCTGGCAGAGCAGGGCCACCAGGGGAGGGTGGCCGAGTTGGGATCTGCACGGACTGAACAGCAGTGTCAGCATCCTGAAAGGGTCCGAGTGCTTGGCCCGGCAGGATCAGTGACTTACAAGCTGCCCTCTGAGAAACACGGTTCTCGCCTGTGCTGCTGGTGCTTGCGTCAGGAACCTCGGGAGGGACAGCGGAAACCAGTTAGAAGGGGTTTCCAGTTCAGAGGGAAGGTGGGAATACAGGGGCAGATGCCGACGGTGGGGGGGTTAAAAGGTACCTAATACCAGGGCGCCTGCCCGGCTCAGTGGGCGGAGCGCGTGACTCTTGATCTCGGGGCTGTGAGTTCGAGCCCCACGGTGGGTGTAGAGATTACTTAAAAATAAAATCAGAAGAAAAAAAGGGATTTAATATCTTTTAATTGATGTAGCCATGAGAGGGTCTTACCTATTGAAAATAACGATAGTAATAGTCTAACCAGAGGAAGACAAGCACCCCTCCTCTGGAGAACCGGCCGGGCTCTGGGGACGTGGAAGTCCTGGTGTCGTGGGCACACCCGGGGCCGGCTGGGGCGGCCGTCTCCAGGGCCAGCCTGTTTGGCAGCGAGAGTCATTTTAAAGGCCGGCCGGAGCCTCTACATCGGCCTTAGGGCTGCTCCCATGGGTGGGCGCTGTTGGCAGGACTGCCCGCAGGGCCTGTGGCCCCCTCTGCGACACAGTAGACCTCCCTCCTCGAGGGTGCACATCGTTCGGGAAACAGCCGGCCCGGAGCTGAGGCTGATGGCGCACGCGGCTGAAGGTGCCGGCCGGGGGCCTCCTTCCCAGAGCAGGGGTTTCTTGCGTTCCAGGCAGCCCTGGGGGTGACCCCGAGGAAAGGTCACTGAGCTCCTGCCTTGGGAGCAGGTGTTGACCTCTGGCGGGGTCGTGCACAGGGGGGAGTAGCCTCTGGGGGAGCTGCAGACTCCAGCAGCCTCTCCAATGGGTGGGTAGGAAGAGTCATGTCTGCCATTGGCTGGGTGGGATGCTGGGGTGACTGTTTGCGTGCTCATTGGAACTGCCCTGCCGGCTGGGTGGAAGCATCCCCATTTCTGGGGGAGGTTAAGTCACCCACCAAGAGGCAGAGCCAGGCTCAGGCCCAGGTTGGGCCTCCTCCAAACCATGTCCCCTCACGCTGTGCTGGGTCTTGTTTTGCAGGTGACCATGCCTGGGGAGCCCGTGGATGTGGCGTGTGGTGTGGATCACATGGTGACTCTGGCCAAGTCTTTCGTCTGAAGCCCCTCCCTGACCCGCTTGAGCCCGGAACCCGGCCTCAGAACCACTGGGACTGCTTGGCAGAGGCCCCCGGCAGGGCTCTTGCTGGGGGTCAGAGAGGATCCGGGCCCTTGGTGACGCGTGATGCTCTCTGTCAGTGCCCTTAGCAAGAACGGAAGGGAAGTCCCGGGACTCAGGGCCCCTCTCCGGCTGAGGGTGAGACCTGCTGCATTCACCACGGGATGGCTGTCCTCATCAGGCCAAGCACCAGTGAGAGGGATCCCTATTACTGACCCGAGCAGCTGGTCTCGGGGAAGCTTAGCTCTCCGGCATGCCATTTTGTTTGTTCTTAAAGGTGGCCCGACGGACTCTAGTGGCCGGGTGGGCTTCTGTAAGCCTCCGACCACAGCAGAGCTCATGGTGGGCGTGTGGGCATCAGGGCGAGCCCCAGCCTGACTGAGGGAGCCAGGCTGAAAAGCCCCTGCAGGAGTTAGAGCGAGGCCAGGTTCTTGTGCACCGAACACCCCCCGCAAAAGCTTGGCTGGAGGGCCAGCGTCGGAGAAGAGATTGAGAAATTGTGGAAAACAATTTGAGGTAGTAACATAAACTTGGCCTTCTGTTTAAAAACGTCTTTGAAAAATCTCTTTTAGAATAAAGTCTATTTTCTGCCTTTTTATTTTTGAGCACTGAAGAGGTCTTTTTTTTTTTAATCTTACTTGATCATTTAGAGATTGGCTTGCAAAAACAAGGCTTTTGATAAAGAGGCAGCTAGAAGCCAGTGACAGATACTCAGAAGACAGTCCTGCTTGAAAACGGTTTGTCTTCACAGTCTCTCTCCTCCCACGGTTCAGTTGGGAGAAAATAACGAAGTCTAAAAATAAACTGGTAATCATGTCACCCACCGGGATCTCACTCCCTGGCTGCACCCCCTGTCTCTGCTTCATTCACTCAACAGATACTCTGTGCCCCCCCCCCCCCACCGCCCCGTGCCAGCTACTGTGGATCACACTGGGTCACTCGGGGACGACACCCCCGTCAGCAGGTCCCACGAAGCTTACGTTCTAGGAGGCAAAACACAACCGACAAGCAAAACAGAGAGTATGGGAGATGGTTCGGTGGGCCGTGGAGACAAAGCCAGGGAAGGGGGCTGGCCACGTGGGGGCTTTGCAGTTGGAAGTGGAACGGTCTGGGCGCCTGGCTGGCTCAGTCGGTGGAGCTTGGGGTTGTGGGTTCGAGTCCCACATTGGGTGTAGAGAGGACTTAAAAATAAAATCTTCAGGGGGCGCTTGGGTGGCTCAGTTGGTTAAGCATCTGACTCTTGATCTCAGCTCAGGGCATGACCTCAGGGTTGTGGGATCGAGCCCCGAGTCGGGCTCCATGCTGGGTGGCATGGAGCCTGCTTGGGATTCTCTCCCTCTCCCTCTG
This sequence comes from Neomonachus schauinslandi, assembly GCF_002201575.2. Lineage (NCBI taxonomy): Eukaryota > Metazoa > Chordata > Mammalia > Carnivora > Phocidae > Neomonachus > Neomonachus schauinslandi. The sequence continues at coordinate 166,034,081 of NC_058407.1, read as the reverse complement.
CCCACCGCCCCCCCCACCCCGTCCCGCGCATGCTTTCTTTCTAAATAAAAATCTTAAAAAAGTGAAACGGTCACTGAGTAGTCCTTGCTGTGAGCTGAGGCCACAGGAACCAGCCAGGTCGAAGTTGAAAATGATTTGTCATTTTCCTTCCCAAAACTCCTGGCTGGGCCGTGTTCCCTGTCACCCCAGGGATGAAGAACAGAAATCCAACCTCCGTGCAATAGGCATCTCAGAGCACCTACTGATTTATGGAGTGTGAGTGCCCCAGAAGGTCAAGGTCATGCCTCCTGGGTCCCACCAGCGGTGTTCAAAGCCAGGAAGGGATGGTGCTGGGGAGGGTCTCTGCTGAAGGTAGGAGTGATTTTTAAGCCTCCCACCCAAGATTCAGCTCCAGTAACTACCGCCATCTTGGACACAGCAACCAGGGTACTTTTTAGTACTCGGTCTCCCTGGCTGGCTGGAATGCGTCAGCCCCACGCCAGACCCTCTCCACAGTTGTCTTCCGCCCTGTGTCTCCACTTCTGTCCCCTCATCACTGTCCCTCCTGGCATCGGGCACCTGAGTCCCCATGGATGTCCTGCCTCCAGTGCGTCGTCCGAAGGCCCGAGGGCGCTCAGCCTGCAGATCCCGGAGGGAAAAGCCTTCATAGCAGCAGAGCTTCCTGGGGCTCAGGGTGGTGGGAGAGTGCTCCAGCCCCATGCTCACCCCCTTCCATCTCCAGGGGCAGGGGTGAGGTGGGGGTGGGGCCAAGTGCAGACACGGGTCTTCAGCCCTGCCCTGCTCACACCTGCCTTCCGTAGAAAATACCACAGAGGTCCAGGGCCTCCTTCTTGCCGGGGCAGCCCCAATGCCCACCTGCCAAGAGGACAAGGAGCCAGACGCCAGAGGCTTGTGGAGGGACGCTCGGCAAGTGCCCTCGCTCCCGCAGCCAGGGGGTCCTGTCTGGAGGCATCAGCTCCTGGGCTTCCAGAACCAGGCAGCCCTTCCTGGGGGGTGGGGGTGGGGTGATGTCCACAGCAGGGCTCCAGGCTTGGGGAAGGAGCTCTGTCCTGCTCCATGGGGCCCTCCGAACCCCAGGCCCACCTCTGCCAGAGGTCTGGGAAGGAATGGTGGGTACAGTAGCCGGTCTCCGAGATGGCCCCCAAGACCTTGACCTTGAGTGGTCTCCTCCTGTGTCAAATCAGAGCTGGGCTGTATGGCCACAGCTTAGGGTGGTGGGCGGTGGTGTGTGGATTCTGAGGCCAAACCGTTTTGGCTTCTACCTTGGCCCTCGCATCCCTTGCTCTGGGGGAAGCCAGGCACCCTACGGCGAGGAAACAACCCCGCGGGGAGACTCATGCCGAGAGGAACAGGCTTCCTGCCAACAGCCAGGGTGAATAAACCGCCTTTGGAAGTAGATCCTCCGGTCTCGGCCAAGACTTCAGATGGTTGCAGCCTCACGAAGGGCTCTGAGCCAGAACTGCTCAAACTGCTCCCGAATTCCTAACCCACGTAAACCGCGACACACACGCAGTCATTTGTAAAGCTGTGAAGCTTGGGGGCAGCTTGTTACGCAGCACCAGATAACTATTACAGCCCCTCTCGCTCTGGGGCGGGCGTTTCTTCTCTCAGGCTCCGGGTGTTGGGCTGGAAGGCTTGCTCTCCTTCCTCCAAGCCCTCCCCAGCCTGAGCTCCCCCCAACCCTGACCGCGGCTCAGGGAAAGGAAAGACCGCAGATGTGGTCCCGGGTCGCCCCCTGATAAATCAGACACTGGTCAGCCAACATCCATTTTTGTTTCCGTTTTAATTAACACTTTACAAAGTACAAAATATACTGTCTTTTTTGGGGGAACATTAGGTACTTTTTTTCTCTCCGCCATACAGTACATGAATCTTGAGGGTTTTGTGTGTCTTCAACAAAGAGGGGAGAAGCGTGAGAGCCCTGGGGCGTTGGGTGGCCCCGTGCTCCCCCTTGCCCAGAGCTTGGGACAGATGTAAGTGCCATTGCTACTGCTGGTGACCCAGGGCGTGCCAGGTGAGGGCCAGACCCCCAAGGCGAGGCCCTGGGCAGGGCAGAGGCCCCTCAGAGCCCCATCATGCACCCAACATCCGCTCACCCCCATCTCAGGATAACGGAAATAATTTTGGCATGGAGCAAGAGGAGGACTTGGGATTTTGTGTGTTGTCCGCCCCCTCCCCCCACCCCATCCCGCCCAGCTGGGGAGCCAGCCCTGCTCAGTTCTTCCTGGACCATTTTCTGGATAGGTAAACTGAGGCAGAGGACAGGAAAATGCACTGGGCTTGCCCTGTCTTGGGACCCAAATTTGGCCCGTTCCTCATCCCCCACCCTGGTCTCCCAACTTCACTGGATGCTCTTTGCAGAGGACCCCCAGCAGGTGAGGGGCGCCCGCACCTGAACCCTCTCCCTGTGAATACTGTCTTCAGGACTGGACGCTTTTGAAGAGCTGGCCCCTTGGGGCCCCTGCTGGGGACACCTCCGCCCCCTCCGAGCAGCTTTAACAAGGTCAAAGGACGTGGGGCGGTCCCAAGGGCGAGGCCTGCCACCCACGCACCATCACCCCTACTCCATGGGGCCCGCGGGTGACAAGGCTCCCGAGGCCTCAAAATACTGAATGAGCCAGGCCCGTGGCTCGGATCTGGGCGCTGCATGGAGGTGCTCACACACACACGGATGTGTAGGACACAACGCACGCGTGGCCAAGCACACAACACTGTCCTCACTCCTGGCCTCCTCCCCCTACCTTTGATCCAAGAGCCTCAAACTCCCTCCCAGCCACGGATGCCACGGGCCAGGCCGCAGGCCTCTCCCTCTGTCCCGGGGCCACTCCTGGTGCCATCGGCCCCAAGGACAGCAGGCTGCTCGGCCAACAGCTCCCCCGCCTGGGCCTCGCCTTCTCAACAGAGCAGGTTTCATACAGGAGGCCGTGGACGTCAAAGCTGAAGGCCACGGCCCACCCCGTGGCTTCCTCCCAGGGTCTAAGGAAAGGATACGAGAGACAGTGAAGCTTGCCCTGGTGTTGCCTCCAATTTGAAAATGAAGGGGAGAAAACTAGCTGGGAGGAGCTCTGAGATAGGAAAAGGTATACAGGGCTCAACTCCCCTCAGGAGCACCCGGCCTCTCGCCCCAAGCCCGCCCTCAGCTGGGCTGACCACCCCGCGGCCACCTTGGTTGGCTCGGCACCTGGCAGCCCCTTTGAAGGAGGCTACTGCCCCCTCCAGGCCGAGCCCTTCCACCAGCACAGCATCTGGGAAAACCTGAAAAGCCAAAACTCGTGTCTTTGGGGGTGGGGTGGGGTGGGGGGGAGACTCCATTATCCTCCCCCCTCAAGCTCTGCTCACCAGGCCAGACGCCTGCTCTATTTCCCAGCGGCTGTGACCGGCTGCCCCCACTTACGGGGGACACAGATCTATGGGGAGGTTCCGCCTACCCCCCACTCAGGTTTCACTCAGGAAGTGGCATCAAAAACTCCTGGGTCACAGAGCACAGGAGTGCTCTGCTGACGCCTGGGAAATCCTCAAGGCCCCTCTTAGCCCTGGCTGGGAAGGGCCCAAGTTGTCCCCACGTGCAGATCCAGAGGCCCAGAAGGGTGGCCCAGGGACTCCTAATGGTGAGCCTGAGAAATGCGGCCAGGAGGGGCCGGTCAGGGGTGGGGTGGGGGGGTTCATCTTTGATTATCAGGTGACTGGTGCCCTTGGCTTGGGACCGGGGCCTCACCCTACCCATCAAACCAGAACCTTCTCTCCTGACCTCCAGGCCCATCCTCTGTCACCTCACAGGGGACAAGCCTCGCCAGACCACGAATCTTCTTCCGGACACCGCACTGGTCACCAAGGCCATGCTGCCTGATGGGGGAGGCCACAGCAGGCGGCTCTGGGTCCCACCAGGGGCCCGTGGCCTGCAGTTGGTGGAAGGGGGAGAACGCTGGTGCTTGGGAGACTCTGGACCCCCTGGATCCCGGGGTTGGGAAGTCCGCACACCTCTTTAGCTTGGATGTGTGCCCTGGGCTTTGGAGACCCCCCCATGGAGGAAGGAGGCGCAGCGCTGGCCCCGCCCACCTCTGCTCCGCCGAGACGGGGTGCTGAGAGGTGAGTCGGGGTGCTGAGGGAGAAAGCTGTTTCTCAGGAACCAGAGGAACCCACCCTGAGGGTTGAGCCACAGAGACAGGGGTGGTCACGCTTCTCTGTAGCGCGCAGGGATGGGGCAGGCGTGGCCTTTAGCTGGCGTGGGCTTTTCTTACCAGGGGGTGACACAGAGGCAAATCCACACACACCCAGAGCCCAGGCGGCAGGCCCGGGGCCACCACTCACCCCTCCCCTCGGCAGCCTTGCTCGGGAGCCCCATCTCCCTGCCCCCGCCACGGGCCTGGCCAGCCAGAGCCAAGAGAGCCTCGGCCCTGTGGGTCTGGAGAGCCACCAACCCAGCAAACCGGGGGGGGGCGGGGGAGGGGGGGACATTCTTCCCCCCAAACTGCCGTGGAAACCAAGTCCCTGCGACTACGCTCCTCACGGGCACGCAGACAGCGAGAGGGGAGCGGCGAGGGGAAGCTCCAGGTGGCTGCTCGGGCCCAGGCCTCGCCCAGCCCCTGCTGGACACAAGGTCAAGGGCACTGGTCCTTTTTCTGGCTAGACAGGGCCAGTATCCAGGAGGAGGCCTGGGAAAAGAACCTGTGGTTTCTAAGCGTGCGGGTGAAAAAGACGCAGAACAACCATGTAGGGGTGCGGGGGGGGACCCTGGGTGGAGAGCTGGAGCGGGACCACCTCCCTGCCCAGGTGTTCGGGCTCAGGGCAACGGGGAGAGGGCCTTTCTGCTGTGGAGTCAGAAGAAATGCCATCACTCCTGCCTCCGTACCACCATCCCCCAGACCAAACAAGGGTGTCCAGGGGCCTTGGCCATGGAAATGGGGCTGCGGGATGGGGCTGAATCCAGCTTTCCGGGGGCTCCGCTCTTGGGCTGCTGGTTTTGTTTCTCTCTCAAGTCACGGCTTCTCTGATAAGGTATTGCCTATATACTTGATTTAAAAATATACGGTGGCTCAAAACGTGCCTGTGTGCAGAGCAGACACGGCGGGCGGAGGCCCTCACGCCCACACACGCGCACACACAGTGGGGTCCGCGTCCACGTACTGTGCACACACGCGTGTGCGTGCTCACATGGCATGTATTAACATATATATTGCTCAAGTATATATGCTATTTACAGTATATATCTATATCAACATAAAACACAGGTATTTATAGGTGTGTACAATAGATACGTTCTCGGGGGGGGGGTCTGGGTAGCACACGTTTCTGGGGTCACGGCGCCGACACACTTGCTCGGCAGGGAGGGAAGGCGGAGAGGTGACACCATCAGGGACCTGACAGGAGGGAGTCTGGAGAGGCGCGCCACGGAAAATCAAGGCCTTCCAAGGAGAGAGAAAGGGGACTCAGGGCTTCGGGTCCCTCCCTGCCCGCTCGTGCGCCCCCGTTTTGGAGCCGGCAAGCAGTGGACACGTTTTGGTTGTTTTGGAGCTTTGTGCAAAATGAATTAACTTAAAAAAAAAAAAAAAAAAGAAGTGGGTTCCTAATCAGTGCTTGGGCCCTGAGCATCTTCAAGGATCCAGACCCACGGCTCTTCCGTGGTGGGCTGCCTGGACTCAGGGGGTCCCACAACGCTGGGAGAAGGTGGGGAGTGGGGCCCACACAAGCCCTTGGCCTAAGGGAACGTCCTCTCTCTTCTGAGCTTCTCAGGAACGGCGCCGAAGTCAGCCGTGCTGCCCGAGAAGGAGCATCAGGGAGGGTGGGAGCCTCAGTGGACCCTCTGGTCCAGCTCGCTTGGGAAGCACCCCCGGTGGGAGGGGAGGCACGGGGGGCTCACCCCATTCTCCCTGGCCAGCCTCCAGGGGTACAAGGCCACCTCAGCTGGCCTGCCACCTGACTGCCCACCACCCTGTGGCCTTTGGGTCCCCTCTGATGCTCAGACAGGACCACGGCTCCCTGCGCACCTGTCAGTGGGGCTGCGTGCGCAGCTCCGTGTGGGGTGCCCCGGCGGGGACCCTGATCTTGCAACAGACCTCTGCGGCCAGCTTCCTGCTCCAAAGAGAGGGCCAACGCTCCTGGGACACCTCCCGATTCTCATGCCTGTCCCTGGAGCCACAGGGCACCAGCCGAGTGACGCTGAGCCTCTGGGCCCCCCAAAAGAACTCAGTAGGCCCCGTCCCCTGAAAACTGCAGCCTGGGCGCAAATATATTAAATAAGAAACTAAAACGTACGGTACAGTTTCTCTATTAAGGCTCAGATAAGCTGCCCCCCAGGTCAAGTACTCATGAGTGCCACAGTCCCCCAGCTGAGGGGCAGGCAGGCAGGTGAGTTGGGGGCCAGAGGCCTTCCACGTCCCCCAAAAGTGGGGCAGGGGAGGGGGGCAGGATTAACGGGGGAACCCTGTGCTGGTCTAGTCAACTGCTGGGGAGTGGGGGTGACCCAAGAAACCCCAGGTCCAGAATGCTGGGGATGCCCCTGCTTGGGGAAAACCAAGGCTCTGCCTCGCCCAAGTAGGGTCCGGAGAAAGCAACAGGGGACAGGCGCTCGTGCCCCAGGCTGGTGGGTCTCCTGGGAACCGCCCCCAGGCGTGAGTGCTTACGGTGGGGAGGGTCTGGACAGGGCCTCCTTGGCAGTCTTGCTGGGAGTCGGGGCAGAAGCCCTCTGGACGGCAGGCGGAATTCTGGGTGGCGCGGGTCCTCCCCAGCTCGGGGGCCCCACCCAGGCTTGTCAGAGCTGCCCCAGCCCGTGACCCAAGGGCCGCCCACTGGCCTCCACTCTGCGGGAACCAGCCCGGAGCTGATGGATCCAGAGACCAGCGACCACAACATCCAGCCCCAGGTCCTCACGGGGGCCTCCCCTGGCTCCGTGAACTCAGCCCCACTCAGCCAGCTCCCTCCCCAAGATGACGTGAGGATCAGAACCCCATTGTTTCGTAGGAGGCCCCTGCTTCCTTCAGCATCTGCCCCCAGCTGTAGGCAAGGCCAGGTGGGAAGGTGGGTGGGCTTGTGAACTCCCTGGGCCTCGGACACCGTTTTCTGGAGTAGGAGTGGGGGGAGGAGGAGGTTAGGGGTTCTCTGGAGGGTCTGGGGGCTCCAGGAAGGCAGGAGGGCACGGGGAGGTCTTGGCTTGGGCCCCGGGCCTGGCAGGGAAAGCAATCGGGGGTGTCTCCCAGAGGCCCCTTCTTGGGGGACCCTGGGGCCGATTTTCCAGTCTGTGAGAAATACTGCGAGAAGAATCTTCAGGGTAGGGGCTGGGCCCAGGCCTGGGGGGGCAGACAGGGAGGAGCAGAAGAGGCCCTCCTAATGCTTCTCTGCTTGGCTGACTTTCAGGGCGCTGATGACGGCACTGATGTTCTCCTCGGGCACCTGCGAGGGGGCAGGGGGAGGCAAGAACCCGTGAGCCCCGAACCGGCAGCCCTTGCCCCGGGGGCCTTGCTGGACACTCACCAGCGCGTGGTCGAACTTGAAGGTACTGATGTAGTAGGCGGGGATGTCCGCAGCAGCTAGGGGCTCGGAGATCTGGGCCACGATGCCACACTCATCTGGGGACACAGGCGGGGGGACCACGCTCAGCATCCTCGGCCAGCCTCCCCCCTGCCCCTGCTGCCGGGGCCGGCCACGCCCCCATGATTTCCCAGCGCTCCTGCCCCCCGCCCTGAAGGCTTAGCGCAGAGGCCCCTCCACCCAGGAGCCTTCTCTGACCCTCCCTGGCCGGCAACGAGCTTTTGTCCCAGGGTTCCGCGGAGCCCAGCTCTGTCCAGCTTTGGTCACCCTCTGCCTGCTCCCGACTCTCGCGAGTTCTCTGAGACAGAGCCGGACGCAATGTGGCCAACGGGAGGATGTGGGTTCAGGCCCTCTTTCCTGTCGCCCTCTGACTCTCTTCTAGCCAGAAGGCTGTGGTCAAGTCACTTCCGCTCTGTGAGCATCGGCTTCCTCCTCAGAGTCCCCACCGGGTAATGATCTGTGGAGGCCAGCGGGGTGGTCCTAAAACTAGTGCCAGGCATCTGCCTGGGGCCGGAACGGGCTTCTTTCTCCCTCTCGACCTCCAAAGCAGGGGTGCATCCTCTCCTCAACCCCGGCTCCCTGCCTGATTTGAAGGCACCACACAAGGCTTCCTCCTCCAGGAAGACCTCCAGGGTCCGAGGACCGCTCTGTGCGACCAACACAACCCCTTCCAAGGTTTCAGGTTGTTTCCCCCCAAGCCACTATTCCGATTTTGACGACGATGCCTTTTCCCAATGCTGTTCCCGACTGGGTGGGAGAGTCCAGATCGGGTCGTCAGCTCCCCTCGCGCTTCTGAGGCTGGAGCCTGGGAACCGGCCCGGGCTCCACCCCTCCAACACCCCATCGTCACCCCCTCCAGCCTCCCTTCTGCTCCTTCACTCCCTGGCCCCAGTCCTGCTGCCGTCAGCCCAGCCCTGGACCTGTGTGGTGACTCTGTGGGCTTCTCAAGCTCCTGCTCTCCGCTTGGTCTGCCGGGCCCTTTGGGTGGCTGGGCAGGCCCAGGGTCTGTACATCTGGTGCCCGTCTGTCTGCGCCACCACGTGGTGGAGACTCGTCCCCTAAGATCCTTTCACTACGGACGCAACTATTCCCATAAAAACGGGGTTAGGAGATTGGAGTCGAGAACGATGCCTTTCTGACTTCGGGTTGGGACCCACCTGTCACGTCAGTTCAGAAGGCTGGTGACGCGCACTTTATAAAGCGACGGGATGGCTAAGGGGGGAGCCCAGATGGCACACACAGCACAGAGCTGGACCGAGGACGGTTCTGGAGCTGTTCGCACGTAGGCGCGCTGGGTTCGGGGGGAAGCCGCGTTTACTCCAAACCACGCTCACAAACCTACGGAATGAGCTGGTCTGGGATCCTGCAGATCCTCGGCAAGCTCTCTTCCTTGCAGGGCTATTTACAGCCGTCAGGGTGGCCCTAGAGCCCACGCTGTCCTGCGCAGGCAGCTCCCAGCTGTTGGCTGGGAGGCGAGCGTGGCCGCGGCGCACACCCTTCTGGCTGCCCGCGCACGGGGCGTCCGACACACAGGCCCGACGGCTACACATCTGGATTCCGTCCCCATCCCCTTTCCTCCTCCTTCATCGGGACCTTCTGTGGTTGCATGAGAGACGCTATTCTGATGGACGCAGTCTCCTGGTGGCGCCCCGCCGCCCGCCAGAGCTCTGCCACTCCCCTCCACCTCCAGACCCCTCGGTCCCGCATCAGGACTCTGCCCCTCTGCCTGGGGCGACCTGGCTAGGTTCTTCTACCCTTTCTACCTTTGGACCCTGCACCCTGGGCATGGCCACCTGGAGCCACGTGGGTGCCGCGGACAGGTGTTGCCAGGTCACCAGGCACCTTCTCTGGGGAGCCTTACCCTTCCCGACCCTTCCCTGAGCCACCCGGGCCCGACACGTGACAAGGACAGCTGAGCACCTGGTATGGCAGACACGCCCTGCTCAGCACCCAGGCGAGGCATCTACCATCGTCCTTATTAGGATGGCATACTGGGGGACCGAGGCTCAGAGGGTAGACAACCTGCCTGTGCTCACGTCGTTTCTAACAGCCTCGGTGAGGAGTTGCTCCAGCGCTCAATCCCCACGACCCCGCACCGGGCAGCCAAAGTGGGCAGGAGAAACGCTGGGGTCTGTGGCGAAGGAGGCTCCCCCCCGCCCACGAGAGGCAGGCTGGGCCCCAGGGTCGGACCAGGAACCTTCAGTGTACACTTCCTAGCACTCCACAGAGTGGCCCACTGTCCTGCCCCCAGGATGGCTCTGGCTTTGGCCTTCATGTGAGCGGAGCTGGGGGGACCCGTCCACCTGCAAGCTCATCCACAGGCAGGTGAGGCAGGAGGCAGAACCTGGCTCCCTCACCCACCCTTCGCCCCCAGGTCAAAAGGCCCTGCCACCTCCATCTCCCGTCCTAGGAATTGAGCATCCAAGGGCTGACATGATGGCCCCTGGAGCAGTCTGGGCCTCATCGGGAACGTTCTTCATTCACTGTATCTGTGGGAAATCAGCGTTCACCAGTCCCACCAGGGCTTCTGGAGGATGCTTCCCAGGGACGACCAAGAGCCTCTCCCGGGTTCCAGCTCAACAGGCCAGTGGCCTCTACCCAGCCCCGGGCGAAATCGGTGCCACGCGGCCCTGCTAACTACCGAGGACTCCGAGCCCCGGGGCCCCTTGGAACACGCTTGTGGACAAAACTCGCTGCCAACGATGCTGTTTGGGCAGCTGTGGAAACTGAGACTAGAGACTCTTAGGGAATCTCTGCAGATGTCCTCCGTACGATCAGGTCATCGCTACGGAGGAGAAGCTGCTCCCTCCCAGGACAGAAATGGGGAGGTATTTTGGGGTGAGTGCTGGGGTGCCGGAGTCTGACAGCAATTGCATGTATTTATGTGAACGGCACTCATTGGAACAATATCCATTGCCTGTGAGCAGCTGGGACTAAACGTGATTTTTTTCCTTTTCAAGAAGACTCTACGCCCAGCATGGAGCCCAACGGCAGGGCCTGAACTCACGATCCTGAGATCATGACCTGCGCTGAGATCAAGAGTCGGCCGCTTGGCCGACTGAGCCAGCCAGGCGCCCCTTCCTTTTCAACTTGTATTGTGCCCCGCAATGGGGTAATAAGCAACAGGAATGCAATCTCTAGTGCAGGAGAAATAAGAGCACTTTGGTTGAAGGCCTGCACCTCCTGTCACTCGCTGGTCAAGGGCCGATGGCGGTGGGGATGTCAGCTCCCTAAGCCTCAGCCTCCCTGTCTGTACCGCAGGGTGAGTGAGCCCTGACGGACGGCGCTGGGCAATGCTAGGCCCCCGCCTGCTGGTGCAGTCCCCGCCCTCCCCCCTCCCTGGGGCTCACCAAATCCCAGGGGCTGTCCTCCGATCCGCACCATCTTCCAGAGCTCTCCAGATGCGCTGGTGAACAACAAATTACTAGGGAACCTTAACAAGGAGAGAGAGACAAACCCCAGAGGCTGACGTTGGTCGTGATCCCTTGGTTGGAGCTGTTGCTGCCGTCGGGGCCCCCTCCTAAGCCCCCCTCATGTGGGGGAGAATGGGAAGGCAGGGCTGGGAGTGGGCTTTGGAACACCTTCCCCCCCACCCAGCTCCAGAGAGGGGTCTGAGGGACCAACAGCACCCCGACGGCCCCGGGCCTTTGTCTGAACTGCGTGTCGTCCATAAGTTGGGCCACTCACCTCTGCTGGGTCTGCACGTCCATCACCAGGGAGATGTAGCCCTCAATGAGGGAGAAGGAGAAGAAGCGGATATGGCCACAGTCCTCCCCGGCAGCCATGGGGTCTTTCACTCTGGGGGCCAGCGGGTGGGGTGGTGAGGGATGCAGTGGACCCCCCGCCACACCCATACCCCCACCTGGCCTGCCCGCCGGCCCACCAGCCTGGGAAAGCTGGGGCCAAGCCCTGGCCCTGATCCTGCCCTGCTGGGTGACCCTGAACCTCTGCTCCCACCCTCGGTCTCCCCATCTGAGATGCAGACGAGTCCACGGCGTTCACGGAGGTGAGCACCACACTTCACAGAGCCAGAGACCCAGCCGGCTCTCGGTGCAGACCACCCCCGCCCCTTGCTGGACAGGGTTTCTCTGTCCCTGCGCCGAGCCACAGCTTGGGGCACAGTGTGTGGTCACTGCCAGCTCACTGGCCCCTGGTCCCACCCCGCTAAAATCTGCTCCGAGGTAAAATGCAAAGCCTCTTGTCTGCCGAATGAAAACCCCCGAGCTCCTGGCTCCCCTGCTGACCCGGCTTGCCCTTGGAGCTCAGGGGACAGTGAGTGGGGTGCTCATTTCATGGACATATGGCCCTGGGGCTTCACCAAGTTTTGGGATTCTCAGAGCACAGCTTTTGGGTAGAGCCATGATCCACCCCCTCCCAGACTAGCTTCCAGGGCAGGTGGTGGCTTTTGTGTCTCCCCACTCAGACTGGGGCTCCCAGGCAGAGTCGTGTCCCCTTGGCCCACCCCGCAGCCTCTCACGTCCAAGGGGGCCGTACCCGTTGGAGTAGAACATGACGTCCATGAGAAGTGTGGCGACCGCAGGAAGCGTGTCAGGGTCCAGGCTGGTGACACAGAACCTGTTGCTTGGGCTGGACAGAGGGTGGATGACAGGCCTCTGGACTGCGAGAGCAAAGACAGTGGGCACTGAGGCCGGGAGGAGGAGAGGCATGGGGCAGGAGGAGGGCCCGATGAGGGGTGGGGTCAGCAGGCAGCTGCTTTGGGGGACCTGCCCCTGTACCTTCTGCAGCCTCCAGTACCACCCACGACTCTCCTGATTCTCCAGGCTCACTTCCAGACCCCCGGGCCTTTGCACATGCCCTGCTGTCTGCCTGGAATGGAAGACCTTTCCAACCTCTACCACCAGGCTGAGCTCCTACTTGGACTCCAAGCTTCAGTTAGAGAGTCGTTGCCTCTGGGAGGCCCGTCCTGATACCCTGGATGGGTGAGGAGTGGCCTCTGGCCATCACTGGTTGTGTCCACGTCCCCTGCCCTTGTTAGACCTCGAGAGCAGGGTCTGACCAGGACTGTCGCACTGTGTTATGCCTGGTGCTTAATGAATGCTCTGAGAATGGGGTTGCTCTGGGGTAGGTCCTGGCGACTTCTCGAGGTCTGCCCTGCAGAGAGCCCCCTCAACTCACCCATCTTGGGCTTCACGAAGCCATTGGTGATGCCGAGGTTCTCAGCTGCTACCGTCTCTCCATTGACGACCCGCAGGATGGTGAACTCTGATGACAAGGTGTGAGTAACAAAGGGCAGGTCCCGTTCGCGCACCTGGGGATGGGGAGTCAAGGATGTGAGTGTCCCGTGGTCCCCGACCACGGGCACCGACCCCCTTGATTCTGAGATTTTGCGCCCAGAACCAGCTTCCCCCATCCCTCCCGCCACGCTGGTGGGGGATGGGAGCCTGGAACCCCTGCGGGCCCTGTGACCAGACACTCTTGCCACCCCTCCCTGCATGTGCTCCCAGCCCTCACATCCTGGCCTCCAGGTCGAACCCAGCACGGTCTGCAACAAATAGGCGGTGTGTGGGGCTGCACGGAGCCCCACGGTCCCACCGGGGCCATGCTGACACTTGACCCATGACCCCAAGGTACCCTTGACCTCTCTCTGAGCAGGGCCCCGGCTCACCAGGATGAAGTCTGTCTGGTAGGTGGAGAGCATGAACACGGAGATGTTCTGGTCGGCCAGTGGGGCGATGACCGACTTGGCTATCTTGGTCACGCCGATGGGCTGCGAGCTGGAGAAGCTGCCCCCGCCTGACACCACGTTCAGGGCCAGCCAGGTGGCGTCCGCCACACTCAGGTGCTCCGAGGAGGGCAGCTCTGCAAGGGGAGGGAAGGGGATGACACATGGAAGGTGGGCCTGTGACTGATGGGTCCTCCGGGCAGGGCGGGTTGCAGAGATGGGGACAGAGGTGCAGGCCAGCTGTGGGACCCCGGCCAGTCCCTGCCCTCTGGGCCTCGGTGCCCTTATCTGTCAGAGGAGGATGGAATCAGAGGTCCCACCCTGGGAGGACCGAGCAGGGAAGGCCCTCAGAGGACCTCAGATGTGCCTGACCACTTGGCAGGGCAGGAGCCTGAGCGACAAGTGGCTTATCTGTATTGGGCTTCTACGGTCTCACCCATGAAACAATGGGTGTTCAGCAGCGAGTAATGATTTTATTTCCAGTTCCCACCACCCTTCTGGCTGTCAGGGGCTGCCCTCAAATGGGTGGAACAGGCCCCCTGGTTATTTTATTAGGATTTACTTATTTCTTCAAGAGAGAGAGTGAACGAGCGTGTGTACGGGGGTGGGGGGCAGAGGGAGAGAGAATCTCAAGCAGACTCCTTGCTGAGTGAAGAGCCCGACATGGGGCTCGATCTCACGGCCCTGAGATCATGACCTGAGCCAAAACCAAGAAGCAGACGCCTAACCGACTGAGCCACCCAGGCACCCCCCCTTCCCCCTGGTTTTCATACCAGTTCCCGGGAACCTCTCAGGAGGGCTGGGGGGTGGAGGGGAAGCCAGGAGACAGGGTGGGGGGCCCGGGATTTCTCTCCCTGCTTCTGTCAGACCTGCACTCTGGAAGAACACGCGGCTCCAGGAGGGCTCCGCAGGGTGCCACCGTTTGGCAACAGTGACTGTCACCCAAGTCCCTCCTCCAGAGAGCCCAGGGATCCTGGGGTTGGCGCTGGCGGGGGCAGGGTGGAGGAGGGTCAGAGTGGCAGCAATCACCAGGTCTCCTTGACTAGCTCAGAAAGAGCTGGAATCCGCCTGCTCACCTGCTCTACCTGGTCCTGCAGAGAGAGCACGCGGGGAGCTTGCCCGCGGGGAGCTTGCCCGTGGGGCCGCAGGACATGGGCACACGCACGTGCACGCATCTCCACCCACACAGGCTGCGCGTGGGACTCGCTTTGCATCACAGGTGCCTGCTCACACACACCGTGTCAGGACCGTCATTCCCACCACATGCGGGACAAACCAGCGTGCCAAGGGGGCCGGGGATCTGCTGGAGATCCCTCAGGGAAACAAGAACCAGGACTCAAACCCCGGTCTGACCAGGTCCCCAGGTAGGGCGGGGGCCAGGAAGAGGGGCCCAGACACTGGCGAATCAGGGAGACTGTGATGATGATAGTGTCACCCCGGGGAAGGCAACGTGGCTTCCGAGGAGGGGAAACTGAGGGAGGCCCCACCTGGGCTCCCACCTGCCTAGCTCCAGTCGCCCCATGGTAACCACAGCCTGGCTGCCCACTGGTCCTGCTGCCTCAGAAGGGACCATCCCAGCCAGACTGGCTAGAGGGGCAGGCGGCTTCCCAGAAAAGGGGAGAGGTTTGGGAGGAAGAGCAGGAGGAAAGGCGTTTAAGAGGCCCTGGGCCTCGGGCTTCTGCATCTAGTCTCACTGTCACTGGGTGTCGGAAGAAAAATAGTCTGACCACCAGAGAAAACCTCCTCCCCAGAACCAGGAGCTCAATTCTGAAATTCTAAGGGGCCTGGACCCAGGGGCAGCGTTGTGAGCCCCCCAACCTTGCCACCTTCTGCAGAGACAGCCCCAGGAGCCACCGAGGGCCGGGGTACCTTGATGGTCCAGGCTTGTTAGATGGTCCGCCCAACGCTTCCTGTGTTTCCGTGCGCTGGGTGTGAGCCACGCGGCCCCAAGAGCGGCCAGCCATCGTTTTAACATACTTAATGATGAAAGTTTGAAAATGCCCCTTTCCAGTAGGGCAGAAACCCTTCAGCCTTCTTGGGAAAATTCTGGAAGGGTCAATTATATCTTATGTCGCCGCATGCTAGCACAAGACCACATCAGCTTTTGCGAACCGGCCCTCTGCCTTCCCTGCCAGGTTCCTCTCGACCCAAAACCACCCAGCAGCTTCCCTCGTCCTTCGGATAAAAGCCAAGGTCCTTTTTCCAAGAGAGCTCTGTGCAGCGATGGGGAGGGGTCTACACCTGAGCTGCCCAAAATGGTAGCCACTCGCACGTGGCTTCAGAGCGGACAGAAGAAACGTGGCTAATGCGACAGAA
Organism: Neomonachus schauinslandi; assembly: GCF_002201575.2. Classification (NCBI taxonomy): domain Eukaryota; kingdom Metazoa; phylum Chordata; class Mammalia; order Carnivora; family Phocidae; genus Neomonachus; species Neomonachus schauinslandi. The sequence continues at coordinate 166,018,558 of NC_058407.1, read as the reverse complement.
GAAAGAAGATGGTACATTTTATTTCATTTTGATTCATTTCACTTCTGATGGCTGTGCGCGCAGTGAGCGGCTACCGTGGGGGGTGGTGGCCTTGTCTGCTTTGTCCTCAGCCATGTTCAGCACATGGCGCACAGGGGTGCGAGACGAGGATGAGGGATGGGGGCAGCTCGCCCTGCCTCTCTGCTCGGTCCAGCCCACGATCCCACTCATCTACCTTCCCGGCTTGCCGCCTTCTGCCCAGCTCGGTCGCCCTGCCAGACCCGAGGTGGGGGGTGGCCTTCACCACCATCCCCTGCTCCCATACCCAAGTTCCCAGGGTCGGGCCAAGGGCCCCAGGGGGAGCGGGTGCCATTCCCAGCCCCGGCCCAGGCTGCTGGGAAGCTGTGGCAGATACAGTGGGAAGGCGCGTCCCCTCCAAGTCAGTGAAGTGCTGGGGGGTGTGTGTTTTTAAGGGGTGCTGGTGTAGCCAAGGCTCTGCTCTGGGGAGTCTCTCGGCAGGTCTGGATGAGTCCCAGGGAGAAGCCCAGGCCTGAAGCCAGCTGAAAATGGGACATGGGGTGGTGGGGGTTGGGGGGGGACAGAGGATTTCAGGTCAGTCCAACTATCGGGCAGTCTGGGCAGCGGGTCGGCCGGGATGGGTCTGCCTGCCCTGCTCCCGGCCTCAGGGCCTGCTTGCTGCTCCTGACTCTCGGCCCTGGAGAGAACCCACTGACGGTGGGCAGCTTTGGACCGGCGGTCACCCCCTCTGATACCTCCAGAAGTGCGAGCTTTGTCAGAAGAGCAAAAGTAGCTGGAAACCGCAGTATCTGCTGCTTCTGGCCCCTGGGACCTCAAAATACTGGGGTGGAGGGGTGGGGGGAGCGGAAGTCCTGCCTGGGGCCCATCCTCACCCCGGACCAAGCCTCAGGGTGCCTGAGGTGCCACTTTGGGGCCGAGGGGATGAGCTGCCAGGAGGCTGACCAGGAGGCAGCGAGCCTGCCCTTCCCTAGAGGAAAAGTGGACCCATTCCAAAACTAAAATGGATTATTTCTGTCACCGCACATAGTACAAGCCTCTAAAAATAGCCTGTCGGAGCTGCACATGCTCTGTGGTAGTGGAGGTTAACGGCGTCTTGTCGCCCTCAGCCACCGACTGGGGCGGCTCTGTGGCTGGGTGGAACCCCCGCGTCCCCCCGTGCTGCCCTCCTCACTGTACCCAACCCCCCTCCCCAGGCCTCCCCTGTTCCGGCTGCAGGACCCGCGGGTCCCCGTGCTACACAGCTGCATGCTCCCCACCCGGCCTGTGCTTCTCAGGCTTCTCCTGCCCGGCCCGCAGCAGGGTCAAGAGTCCTGGGGTCAGGTGGGCGGGTTTAATCCTGCCTCGATGACTGTGGGCAAAGGCAACGCCCCTCCGTTTCTTAGTTGCAAATGCAGAATGATGAAATCAGGATCAGCTCCAGAAGATGCTTCGAAGGATTAAATGAGATAATCCCCATCAAGCGCTTAGCTAAGTGCCTGGCGTCCAAGTGCTCACCAAATGCCAGAGCCTTTTCTGTTAGTACACTGCTAGCGGAGTTTTGCTGGTTTCTCGATGGCAGTTGGGCAACACGCATCAAGAGTTATATAAATGCGCAATTTCGCTGCAAAGCAGTCGTTAACACGTGGGGCAGAGACAGACTCACGGGCAAGTGTGCGACCCAGAGGGATTTCAAACGAACACCTGGGTGCTCCCGAAAATCCAACAGCGCAGCCGGGCAGAGGAACCACAGCTCATCTAGGACAGAATGACGCCGATCGAGTGCATGCGCATCGGATGGCCACGTGGGCACCTTGCAGAAGGGACAGGTGATGCTGTGCTTGGGGAGGAGGCCCCGGGGAGCCGTGAAGCTACAAGAGCTGGATCCGAACCTGGGTCTTCCCATCCTAGGCCAGGGTGAGGCCGGGAGGCGCTTCTCAAGGACATCCTCCCCCCACCTTTTGACCAGCATGTGTGCAAGAGATGCTACACTCCCATAAATGTACACGGTTTTTCTTGGGCAGTAATAGATAATTCAAGCAGCCCGGGTGTGCTGACCAGGAATCGCAGCCTGGAAGCGAGACCCCTACCCAGAAGTCATGGGGTTAAGGACCCCTCCTCTCAGCCCCTGCTGGGCGAATAATTTACACCTGTTTTCCCGGAGCTCCCTTCCCCAGACTGAAGACATTATTATTGCTCCGGCCACCGGAAAAGGTTTGGGGAGAGTCCAGGCGATTATTAATGGCTCCAGGGAATGTCAGGGTTTCAGGATTGTGGTAATTCCCTCCCTGGGCCAGTTAGGGTCTCAGCCTGGGCCTAAAGACCTCACTTTGGACAAAGCCTGCTTATTCACTCCCCTACCCCCGGGGAGGCCCCCACCTCACACTCTCTCCCCTCCTGCACACTCACCCCGGGTGCCTCTTCCTGAGTCCAGCCCCAATGACGACTCTCTCCCACTCAGCAACCTTCAATGGCTCCCTACTGCCTGCAGAATAAGGTCAAACTGACACTGCTCACCTCTTTTTCGTTTGAACCTACATTTCCATATGCTTTTTGGACCTGGTCTCTGCTGCTTCTATACTTACTCATACACCTCCACCTGACATGCTCTCTCCCTCCTCGGCCCTTCAAGGGCAGCAAAAATTGCCTCCTCCAGGAAGCCTTCCCTGACTACATAAGCTCCCCCAAAGCCTCCTCTTCTGAGCTCCCCAGAAAGGGACATGCTGAAGGCTCACCAGTTCTTCCAGGCCCAAATACAGTGTGAGGCTCCCTGCTGATCAGCAGTGGAGCTCAGGAAAAAGGCCCAGGTAAATTCAGATTTGGAATCTTTCTTGATTCCCCGCTCTGTCCTCACTGCGCCAGCCTTCTTACTCGGCTCTCTCCTCCAGGCAAACCCTTCAAGATCAGATGAGACCCTTCACTGGCTCCCCCTTGCCTCTGTCTCTCCTGGCCTCCCTTGCCCCATCTCCTTCTGTTCTGTCTTCTCACCTCCAGTTCCCTGGGACTGCCAGGCAACCCTCCATTCTGGAAGCCTCCCCACTCCCAACTTCCCAGGTTCCACGAGGTGGGCTCATTACTCATCTAGTTGGGTTTGCCTCGAGCACTGCCTCCTCCGGGCAGTCCCCTCGGACTGCACTTCTGCCAGCCAGGCGGGGCACCACTCTCTATTGCTACTGTAATTCTGGCTCCTGTGTTTCTGTCCTCCCAGAGCCGTAAGCTGCCCCCTGGGGGCAAAGACTGGATGCCTGCACTTCTGCGCTCCCTCGCCTAGGGCCTGGCCCCTGGAAGCATCCAGAGAAGACACCAACCGTGAGGCCTCGGGCAGGTGACATCCATTTCTGTGCTTCACTTTCCTTGTCTATAAGATGAGGCTAATAAGAGTCTTTCCCAGGGCTTATTAGCATAGTCTCTGCAGCGAGAAGCCCTGTCGGGGCAGGGAGATAAGTCGGTATTCGTCGATTCAGGGTGCTCATGGATCTGCTCTCTGCTGTCTTGCCTCCTATTTTAAGGGCCCCTCCTCTGGGGTCTCCGGCAAAGCCCCCATTGCAATCACGACTCTACATCTAACTGTGGGTAGCTGGCAGACTCTGGGGCTCATGGGGTCAGAGGGGCTCCGTCAGCGCTGCCTCCTGCAAGCCCGGGGGCTGGCTCGGGACAGGCAGCCGTTCACCTGCCCGACGCCTCCCAGGGGCTTGACGATTCCTACAAACGTGGGCTTCCAGGGCCTGCAAAACCGGCTCGCCGGGGCCTGCGGCTACAGCCTCCCTCCCTCCCTGCTCACCGTGCTCGCTCATTTGCTGCCTCGATTCGTCTGGGGACACGGAGCTGCCAGGGTATCTGCTCCTAGAGCAGACACGCTCTGGGGCGTTCCTTCTGTGTCTGAGGTACCATGCTTCTCAGCAGGGCCCACACAAACGCGGAGATGGTTCTGGGTTGCCCAAGCATACATTCTTCCTGGGACCACACTTTGTGGTTAAGGCAAAAGTTCCTGTTTGTGGCTCCTAGGCTCAGAAAGTGTCTGCTGAATGAATGAATGAATGAATGACCAGACAAACACCTCTGATGATGAGCAGGGGTGCATAAGGATGACAGAGCGTAGGGGTGAAGTCAATTCCTCCAGGGCTCCCCTTGCTCACCAGTGAGAATGGTCTAATACGGTGGCCCCCGTCAACTTGCCCTGAGAACCACACAAACAGCTTCTGACCCCATAATGCCAGGTCTCAGACCCCATTTTAGGAATCAGCCTGGAGTAAGAATAAAGGTCACACATTTCAGGAGTTCATAAATTTATCCCTGGAGAACCATGAAACCCCACTTGGATTCTAAGCGTAGGGCACCGGGCAAGGAGGCAGGCCACATCCACCACGACGTGGACCGCGAGAGGAAACGGTACGTTACAACGTCAGGTGCAAACATTTCTCTCCAGAATATGATCGCACGCAAATTAAAAAGAGACAACTCACGCCCAGTAAAATTGGAAAGAGAAACATGAAAGAGGGACCAGGAGTTGTCTTCGGGACGGAAGAGGGTTTTTATAAAAATGTGGAATCTGTTGCACTCTCTGTAGGCTTGTAAGAACGGAACTGAGGGGCTTGGCGGGAACGCCAGCTCTGGGGGGAGCCCTGCTCGGTGGCTTGTGAGCCTGGGCACGTGACTTCCCCTCCGCTCGCAGCTCCCCACCGGTGTGATGCACATAATACCACCTCCTCATAAATTAGCGTGCAGTGGTCAGCGCAAACGAATGTTCACTGTTGCGTGAGACCAGGACCAACATAATGCACTTTACTAAATAAAACTGAGAGGACGCGGGGGAGGCAGGGCGCGGGGAGAGAAGAAAACAGACTCTGCTGACTTTCTAACCCACTCGCCAGAAGGAGAGGGGGGCAAAAGTAAGGCAATGGGTGGGGAGGCAGAAATAAGGCAGTGGGTGGGGGGCAGAAATAAGGCAGTGGGTGGCGGGCAGAAATAAGGCAGCGGGCGGGGGCAGAAATAAGGCAGTGGGCGGCGGGCAGAATAAGGCAGCGGGCGGGGGCAGAAATAAGGTGGTGGGCAGCCAACACTGACCATAGGCCACAGTCCAGCCGAGCCCGGGTGACAGAAGTACTTACCCAGGAACCCCTCCTCATCAACAATGATGGTGTAATCCTCCGGCGTCTCAGTCAGACTGAAGAACTTGCACCTGGATGGTGGATGGACGGACAGAGAATATCGCTGTTAGTCCCACTTCAGACCTGGCAGGACCCTGTGACCCAGAGGCAGGTGGCTCGGTTTACCCAGAGCTCTGACCCCAGGCTGCTGGGTGACCTCCAGTAAGCTGCGTATCTCCCCCTATGCTGCCCTCCAGTTCCGACTCAGGAGGTCTGAGAGAGGCTGGTCGTCCCCTCTGCACCCCTCCAATCTTTGTGGACCCCTGAGCTGGCCAGCCTCTAGGCCCCCATACAGCTTAAGGGTCTTCGATCCCACTTTTTCCCAGGGGAAGCCGCAGCTGAAGGGCGGCTCTTGCAGGGAGAATGTAGGTGAAGTATTTTTTCTGTGGGCCCCCTCCCCACGTCCCGACTTCTGGGCCTCTGTTCCTGCCCCCCCTCCCCTGGTCCCAGCCCCTCTCCTCACCAACTTGAGAGTTCCCATGGTCGTTTAAGACCTAATTCAAGTCACCCAACCAGCAGCCCAGGCTTTAGGATACTGTTCTTCCTTGCACGAGAAAGAGGTGTGACCGTCGGTGCCATTTGGGGGGCGGGTCATGGATCCCTGAATTGCCCCCCATCATCTTTGGTAATACTGGCTTAGCCTGGGGTGTACGTTGCTCATTTCTGCCCTAAACGAGCCCATTGATTTCCCGAAGTCAGGGGCTGGCACTCACTCTGTCTCTGCATGTCTTGTCCCCGAGTCCGTTCTTAGTGCCTGGCAGACACGTGGGGCTTTCTGTGGCCAGGTGAGGGGGGGCTCACCGGCCCTCACTGCCTGTCTCCCTGTCCCTCATCCAGCTAGAACGGCCCCAGAACCCCTGCAGGGAAAGATGGCATGCACAAGCAGCCGCGTGCAGGAAATGGCCTGTGATCATTTATCTGATGTCACTGTGGCTCTTGAGCTTGGGCTCTGTGCCCAATGTGTAAAACCCATCCATCACGGGAAGCCCTAACAGCAAGATGTCCAACAAGCAACCCCAGCAAGGGCCCAAACAGCACTTCTACAAAGGTTCAAACGGAAAAGAATCTCGGAGGGGATGCAGGGTTGCAGGGGATGGGGTGGGGGGTGGGGATGGTGCATCTCCCCTCAGCTGCCTGGCCACACAACCTTCCCTTATTTGCTTTATTCTTGAAATTTTTCACAAGGAATGAGAGCAACTGGAATCGACAGGAATGCAAAATGGTCCAGCCATTTGGAGGAGGTTGGCAGTTTCTTACAAAGTTAAACATACGCAGACCACACGGCTCGGCAACCCCACTCTTGGGTAATCACGGGAGAACTGAACACCCAGGACCACATAAAGACCAGCATGCAACGTTTACGGCCTTCCTTTGTGATCGCCCCGAACTGGGAACACCCCAAATGTCGGCCCTTCACCTGGAGAACTGGATACACGGCGGCCCATCGGCCCCACGGAATACTGGTCAGCAATCCAAAGGGATGAATTACTGGTTCGTGCAATAAGGCGGATGGATCGTGAGCGCGTTTTGCTAAAGTTAAAGCCAGACTCAAAAGGTTACATATTATCTGATTCCATTTCTAGGACATTCTGGGCCTCTAAGGACAGAGGAGGGATTGGTTGGGTTGGGGTTGACTTTAGAAGGGCATCAGGGAACTTTCTGGGGTGACAGGAGTGCTTGGTACCTTGGTTATGGTGGTGGTTATAAGAGCATATATGTTTATCACAACTCAAAGAATTATACCTTAAGAGGGGTGAATTTTACTATATGTAAATTATCCCCCAATGTACTTGACTTTATTTTTTAATTAATTTTTAAAAAGATTTTATTTATTTATTCAACAGAGAAGGCGGCGGGGGAGGGGGAGAAGCAGGCTTCCTGCTGAGCAGGGAACCAGATGTGGGGCTCGATCCCAGGCCCCTGGGATCATGAGCTGAGCTGAAGGCAGACGCTTCACCAACGGAGCCTCCCAGACGCCCCATTAATGTACCTGACTTGAAAGAAATTGCTCGAGCCAGAGTCATTAACGAGGTGGCATGCTCCTCCCCACTGACATTCTGCTTAACCAACAGCACACACTCTTCAATCTCTCTCCAGCTCTCTGGCTTTCAGATCACATCTCTGTCCCTGTCTGTCCCATACCCAACTTGCAATATTGCCCGGACAAATGAAATCTGTAATTGCTCGGGGACAATAGCAAATTATAACCTCAGAAAGTGGCAATCACCGGTCTGGCCTGGCTCCTTCTTGGGTACCCCTGTGCACCCAGAAAGAGCCCTGGGAGCCCCACCCCTCTCCAGTCACGAGATTGCCACGAACAGGTACTCGCTTGGTGTGGGGAGTGGCCACCCAGTTATCTGTGATGAGAAACAGAGATGGCACTTACCCCCTGTGCCCTCTTGGCCGTGAGGGATGTTCCAGAAATAGACCATATAAATCGTCCCAGAAGGCATAAACCCCAGCAGAAGGCAGCCTCGGCTTCTGTGTAAATGGGGTACAAATATGTTGTTGATGTGACCCGTCTCCCGGGGTCAAGGGCCCCTGAGGCCCAGCTGTTGGATATCCATCTCGAAATGTGCGCCTTGGTGTGTGGGCAGGCCCCCGGGAGGGCGAGTCAGACCGAAGGGGCCGCAACTGCTGCTCTGGCCAAACTCAGGGAGTCAGGCCCCTGGCTGCATGTCGCTAGCCCCACCTGCCTTACCCCTGCCCCCCCCACCGCGAGTTGCTCTCAAGTTTCCCCCCTGCCTACCACTCCCCTCCACGTGAACTCCTGCCTTGGAAACCACACCAGCCTCCTACCTTGCCTTGTTCCCCCACTCTTGGTCTGCCTCCCAGTCTCATGCCTCCAAAGGTTGGCAAATGGTCTTTCCACTGCCCAGTGTACCCTTCCCTCTTCTTTGGCTGGAGACTTGCTGCTCATTCTCCAAGACCCAGTTTAAGCATCTTCGTTGGGGTAAAGCCTTTTCAGATTGGCACCGACCGCTCCGTCTCCCTCACCTCCCACCGTAGGGGTGTGGCCCTCCTTGACAGCCTACAGCCTTATGTTATGTCTACGAAAAGACATTAAAGCCACCGTGGACAGGTATGTCATAACTCACTCATCTCACAGTTTATGTGAAGTATGCCCTTATAGTTGAGCAGTGCACAATCTGTGCAACTGTGCATGATGGTCCCAGGTGTTTTCCACAACCTATTACTAATAATATTCATTCTTCCCAGCAGACCATAAGCTCTCATTGGCAAAGACTATAGATTCTCTGTACATACACCTAGTACCTGACACAGGCTGGGAATAGAATCAACATTCATTGTCCAACGAGCAAAAAAGTGGACTATGGCCACAAACTTCCCCCCAAGCCAGCAAAGCCCCGATCAGACAAACCCTCCTGGCCCTTTGTGTGGCACTGCTTTAACTTACCCTGCCTCTGGGAGACACTAAAGTCTCCACTCCCAACCTTCTAGTGAGTCATGGCTAGAGCCACACTCCAGATGCTTGGCCCCCCCGCGTTTGTGGCCTCTCTGTACATTGTCTATGAGGAGCTGGAGAGAGGACCAAAACCCAGCAATTAGCCAGCCTCTGTTCAGTGCTATTAGGAAACCCGAGGAGGAGGAGGAGAGCGGGGTGCCCTCTGGATGCCCGTACTCAGGAACGGGATGGAACAACAAGGAAAATAAAGCAGGCTGGGAAAGTGTGAAGACCTGCATACTAGTCCCAACTTGGCAGCTGGGTGTGGTGAGCCCTGGGCTGCTCCATTCCTCTGTACGGTGAGGGTGGACTGGTTCCCGTCCAGCCCCAGCTTGGGCCACATGGAGCCCCGCCAGCTCCCCACTAGGGTGACCTCAAGGGGCCTGGCCAGGAAGGCACAGAAAGATGATCCTAGAAACCATGGAGTCTATGTGGAAAACACCTTTTAAGGGCAGGCAAAATCCCAACCAGCTCGGATTAGAACCCAAGACATATCTGCTGTCCAGACAGCTGGGCGGGTGGTGTATCACAGCTCTGGGGGCAGGGCTCATTCATCTCATGGTCTCTATGAAGAGTGCTCACAGAGTTTGGGCAGTGCACAACCCATGCAACCGTGTGTGACCATTGCCCAGCAGGTTCTGCTGGAGCCATCAGGTAGACAGGACATAAAACTCTACAGCCCTGAGCAATGAAGGCGGGAGACTGGGGAACAGCAGCTTGTGGTTCAGGACACACCCCAAGAATCATGCGAGTCTCCCATCCAGGGGGTGCCAATGCATCACTGCGCTCTGTTGAACAGAACAGGGGGTACGAGATGTAGGCAGCCCATACCAGGAAGCCTGTGTCTGTTCAGAGCCTCATGGCCAACACAGAGCATGCCCAGAGGGACTCCGGGGATTCCAGGCTGTGCCCCTTTCGGCCTGGAGGAAGAGTCCAGCCGCCACCTTTACTTCTCCTTGGCTGTTGTGTTCCATAGGATGGAAGCAGTGCTGCTTATGGCTGTGTGACCTCAGGTAAGTTGCTTAACCTCTCTGTGCTTCAGTCTCCTCATGTACACAATGGGGATGATAACCCTACTTCACAGGGTTGTTGCTGAAGAAACACCAATAAGCGAAGGCCCGGTGTAACTACAGTTAGCACTCAACACAACATGCTGGTTATTTATTCTTGGACGGCAGAGGTAGCTGACGGGCGGTCACAGGGAGGCCGGCTTGTATTCCCAGTAAAGAGAAGCTCTAAAGCCAGCTAGCTGTCGGTTCTCCGAGGGGCTGAGCCCCACGTGGGCGGGCTGCAGGAGGGATGGAGTCTCCATCGGGAGGATGGACTGAGCCACCTTTGAGGTCCCGTGCGGGGCCGGCTCTTGCACACTTGACCCTCCAAGCATTAAGCTTTGCCTGAAAAGTCTCCATCCACCTAACCAGTGGCCCAGCCCCCACCAGGGAGCCAGCATGATGGGTTACGATGGAAGAGGCTCAGCCCAAGATCCCCAGTGACTGTGCTGGGGTCAGTCCTGCAGCCCTGGGCCTGACCCCCCCTCCAGCTCCCTGACACGCCACAGAGAGGCCGAGGGACCTTCACAGACATCCAGCGTGTCTGAGCAGGTGGACCTGGGAGATCAGGGGAGCCAAGGAGGTGGGGGCCCCTGTGGGCATGCGTCTTGCCTTCTCTGTTCCCCTGCTGGCTGGCGGAGGGTCCCGGCAGGCTGTGCCCCCTGTGCAGAGTCCCGAGCCGAGGACCTGAATCTAGGGCAGGTGGGAGGTGGTTGTGGGAGCCAGACCCCGTCTGGGACTGGAGCCCACTTCCTGCAGGGTCATGATGCCCCGTGTCAGCCAGACCCTGCCGGCTCATCACAGAACAAGTGTAGACACTTTGGGATGACAGCCCGGCCAGCTGGGGAACCACAGTTTTCATGCACACCGGATGGGCCCTGCACACAGCGCTGAGAACAGGCGTCCAGCATGTTCCAGGGACCTGTGGACATACTGTTCTCAGTCTTTTGTTCTACTGGGGTCTCTGAACGCTCACGGGCCCGTTTTGAATTTCAGCCTGGGAAGCCGGGAGTGTTTCTCACCAAGGGTAGCCTGTTGGGTGGGCCACATCTCCCCCTGCAGCAGGGCAGAGGGGGAGGGGTCGGGGTCCACCACCTGCCCCTGCCCCGCCGGCCCCAGCCAATGGCGCGGGAGCCTTCCACACTATACAGTGAGCGACAGGTGCGCTGGCCTCATGCTGGTCCAGGGCTTTTCTCCCCAAAGGAAAGCCAGGCGGATGGCGTGTGCCAGGCTTTTTTTTCCTCAACCAGCCGTGGCCTTTTTACTTCCTCCTGGGTCTTCGCTAGGTCTCTTGTGTTATTTACATTTCATTTCTACTGTCTTTGGCATCCGGAGGCTGCCGTTTCAAGTTTTAGGTAGAAAAAAGGCCCTGCATCACATCTGTGACTTGAAGGGTAAAATCCCGAAAAGAGGTTTCTTCTTCTGTTAAGATGGAAAAAAAAAATCTGCTTAGGTCACGGGCGGCCAGGACAATGACCGTGTGGGTCGTGGTGCTCGCAAGGTCTAGGGTGACACACACAGGCGGGATGGCAAAAAGAGGGTGGGCAGGGCCCAAGGAGGAAGCTCCCAGACCCAGGCAGCAGCTTAATTCAGCGGCGAGATCATTCAGTCACTCAACAAACCAATCATTAAGTGCCTGTCTGAGTCAAGCACTGTGGCAGGTGCTCGGGGACACACCTCCAAGAATCAGACAATCAGGGTTTATGTGGAGGGGTAGAAAAAATAAAACAGTGCATCAGACAGCGGTGTGTGCTGCTGTGCAAATAAAAAAAGTGGAGAAGGGGCAAAGGGGCTGGCGGGACAGGGGGTGCGAATTCCGACAGAGCAGGGTGTGGCTGCCAGGGGCTACGGGGCGGGGGGGAGACGGGCAGCAGTCACTGAATGGATAGAGAGTTGCAGTTTGAGATGATGGAGAAGTTCTGGAGAGGGATGGTGGGGACGGCTGCCCAGCAACGTGAATATGCTTAATGCTACCAACGTGCGCACTTTGGAATGGCGGATATGGTCAATTCAGTTAGGTCTGTGTGGCCACGAGGAAAAGGGAAATTGAGCACGTACCCGGAAGGTCCCCACAGGACCTGTGGGGGGAGGGGGAGCTAACGTGCTGCTGTCCCAGGAGTGGCCACACACCAGGAGTGACAGAGGCCAGAGGGGCTGAGTGGCGGGGGAGGGACAGGTCACAGGGGAGGGAGGATGACTGGTGGTCGCTGTAAGGGATGGGTGGGGGCCCTAAGACCAACGAGCCACCAGCTAGAGCCAACGGTGGTTTGGACCAGGCTGGCGGTGGTGGGCATGGGTCCGTGGGCGGCCAGGAAATAAGATTCAACACCTCGAGGAGATGAGGTCAGTAGGCAGATTGTCGTCACCTCTGAGTCTGGTCCCCAACCCCCTCTCCCCCCGCTGACACCTCCATTCTTTCCTCTATGGAGACCTGGAGAAGGTAAGGAACTCTGGGCAACGGGCTAGCTTAGTCCTGCACCGAGGGCCAAAGCTACAGGCCTCCTTATGCATGTCCCAATGGCCTGGGGCAGCCAGGTGGGGGGTGGGAAGGGTCCTGCCAGGGTCGGACCAAAGTCTGGGGAAGTCCTGCGTCTTGCTCTCATGAACACATAGCCAAGTGCAAGGCACATATGAGCTGATTGGTAGTTCTCTTTCTTCCCTGGGTGGGGTGGTCTGAGATGGAAAGGGCCCAAGTGTGGATCTCGGCTTTATCACCTACCCCAGACAAGGCCGGAACAGCTTTCTTATCTCTGAAAGAGGTTTGGCAGGGTAGTGTAGGATTTGAGGAGGTACTGAACACACAGGGCAGTGCTCAAGATCCTGCCTGAGCGCATGTGGTCATGTGAAGCAGCGAGTCGAGGAGCTGGCCTGGGAACCCAGGCGGAAGTGGACTTCCCAACAGCATTCCCGTCCAGGGAGTGCTCAGGCCTTGCAGGCGGGAGAAGATTCTTGGCTTCTCTGGTGTTAAATGATGTCTGCCTGATTCCGGATCTCCCCATTCCCGTGGCCCCCACCCCTACCCTCTCCAGGGATGGGTGAGTCTCACACAGGCCCAAGGAGCCTAGCCCAGCACCCCCAGGCAGGTCAAAGCCCCTGCCTATCACTCCCCAGTGATGATAACATCAGAGATTATTCACTTCCAGATCTGCCTGTGCTTAGCAACACACCTGCTCTTGGGAGATGGGCCGAGTCTTACCCAGGCCCCCCCATGCCTGGGACAGGAGGTGACGCGGCCGGTGTGTAATCGGCGCTAACCGAATAGACGTGTAGCACTCATTATTCCCATTTCGCCAGCAGGAAGACTGAGGCTCAGTTAGGTTAAGGCAGTTACGGCCTCAGGTCCGCTATGCTGTGCGGTCTCTGAGGCGGGGGCACCCGGGAGGCAGGTGTGGCCCGCACACGTTCCCTGTGATCCATCTCCTCCCCCGGGAGGCATCCACCCTCTCGCGGAAGCCATGGACCTGAGAGTTTATAACCGCCTGTTCTCAGGAACAGAAAGCTGGCTATAAACCCAGACGCCCCTTGCTGGGCAAGGAGGTGGACAATGACAGAAGATTATTACCCAGCCATCAAGAGGAACAGTCTACGGTGACTTGCAAAATATGAATGAGTCTCAACAATATGATAGGAGATGGAAGAGTCAGTCCCCAAACATTATGTACAGCATCGTCTATTCTGGCAGGGTTAAAAGGAACTGCTCTTAAAAAAAAATATACACCTTTAAGAGCACATGTAGTTGCAAAATAACTACACAAAGAAGCAAGGGGATGAAGAACATGGGGTTACCTGGGGTCGGGGTTAGTATGGGATGGGGGTGACCCCTGGTCAAACCCAGGTGATGGTCTGGATCCTTCTTTTCCTCTGGTTTGGCAGTACCAAGGTGAATCAGTCGGGTAGGTGAATACAGGTGGGCCGTGCAAGGACGGGGCAGAGTGATACACTTGAGCTCACATCCTGTGGCCTAAAGACAATTACGCACCCCCTGAGTCTGTCTCCCCACTCGAGAGGGGCAAACCTCCCCTGATCGCAGGGGCCAGGGTGAGAGGTCAGCACCCCCTTGCGGGTAAAAGCACTGGGTCTACAACACACCAGTTTTTTTCCTTCCTTTCGGTCTGGATTCGGGGCTGATGTTCTCCTGGTTTCCTCCTGACACAGCCGGGAGCTTATTCAAGATGCCCTGCTCCTCAACACGACAGCTGAGGACACACACACAACTCCTACCTACCCTTCTAGCCCTTTGTCGGGATGCTAAACAGTCATCAAAATACTGGACCCTAAAGCCATCCGTAGTTGTCCTCGCCCCCCTCCCCACCCCCAGTCCCTGACACTATTAACTGGAAACCACAGTCCCTGGAGGGCTTGGCTATAACAGGACAGCAGAGCCAAGCTGGGCGTGCTGCCCTGTTGCCTGGCAACGCCCTGAGTGCCCCTAGCTCCTGGGTCACCCAAGTGCCTCTCATCTCCCGCGGCCACTCTGATTCTGTGCCATCCGCTGCTGGCTCTGGGGCGGGGTGTCCTGGGCGGCCCCCTTGGCTGACCCCATCCTCAGATGCCCTGTGTGCAGCACGGACCTTCTCAGCCGTGACCTCCAGCCAGAAATCGCCCCCAGGGCCTGGTTTCCACCCAGTTCCCTCTGCAGGATCAGCTCAGCCCTCCCTCCCCCAGGCTCTGCACCCTGACCCTGCACCCCCAGTTTCCTCCGATTTAGGCCAGCGGGGGAGGGCCCCCTCTCAAAACATCTCTGTTTTCTCACCCATCTTATCTCTCGTCTCTGGCCAGAGAAAACCAGCCCCAGGGCAAGCTTCTCTCGCCATTCCCACGAGCGCCTCCCTCCCTCCCTCTCGGGACTCCAGCTCATTTTTGGCTTCCTGGTCTTAACTACAAACAGGCTCAAGCTTCCAACATCCTAAAAAAAGTCTCCCTCACCCCCATCTCCTCCCTGGGCCACCACCTTCTTCCCTCCCCTCCCCCAGCTGGTCACCCCAACCCTCTGGCTATTGCCACTGGCCAACCTCTGCCCTCGGAAGGATGCGGCTCAGCTCAGCGATGACCTCCCCTGGCCACAGCCCAGAGGTCTCTTCTCTCACACCCTCCTGTCCTTGCCCTTGGTCAGCTGGACCCCACCTGGCCGGCCAAGGCCTTCGCCTGGACGCTGGAATCTACCACACAGCCTCCTCCAACTTCTGACAGTGACGCCCCTCTTTCGTTTCCTGTAGTAACTTCTCTTCTCCTCCCCGATGAAGGTGGCTCTCCAGGGGGACCCCAATTCTGTCACTCCCAGGGTTCCAGCTGCGGTGGTCCAAGCTTCCAATGTGCATTTCTCTGCTTACACTGTCTTGGACTCACTTCACAACCCACCCCCCTCCCTGGGAGAGGAACTGCTGATACCATTTCACAGACGGGGTAACTGAGGACAGCAACCTGTCAGCCAAGACGGCCGCACGTGCCCTCATCCTGACAGCATGATGCAGAACTGCACCCCCCGAGCAGGGGTCCTCGAGCCTAGACACCCACTGCTGTCCCCTGGGGCTTGGCCGACAGCTGGTCACCAGGGCAGAGCCGAGGTCGGGGGCTGCCCCTACCTGGGGGCCGGGAGGCTGAGTCATCTCAGAGAACATTCTCATTTTCCACTGCCTGTTATGGAAGGCCCAGCTGACACTGGAAACTCGATCTGTTTACTCTCGGATTCCTAACCCAGCAGAGCGAGGCCCTCACACGGGCCTCCCCTCGGGCATCCTGGCAAGCCCCGGCCAGTCGGAGCCCTGTTCCGGCAACAGACCTCAAGCAGGAGGCAAGGGCGGGGGGGGGGGGGGGGGGGGGGGTGGACGGCGGG
>NC_058407.1:165979691-166002969 GCF_002201575.2 Neomonachus schauinslandi | reverse complement strand
GGGGGGGGGGGGCTTTGCAGTCAGGAAGGGCCATTTCCAGATTTCCAGGGAAACCTGTCTAGCACACCCACTCTGAGAGCTCCAATCTGTGCGCCAGATCAGTGAGCAGAGGGAAGGGAGTTGTGAGGGTTTCTTCAATTTGTGGGATAGTTTACAACAGGTTCCCCGCTAAAACCACAAAGCGGGGACCCTCCTAAAATCCCCCGGACAGGGAGGCAGAACACAGGAGGACACAAAGTCAAGCTGGGGGGGCACTGTGTGCCACCTCGTTCAGTAATGGAATCGGGAGAGATGGTGACCCAGCTCCTGTTTATATACTCCCAGGTAGGGGATGCTCACTCCTTTTTGAGGCGATTCATTCCATCCTGGGTTAGTTTATTTCTAGAAGGCTCTATCAAGAGGTGCCTGGGTGGCTCAGTCGGTTAAGCTTCCGCCTTTGGCTCAGGTCATGATCCCAGGGTCCTGGGATCCAGCCCCGCATCGGGCTCCTTGTCCGGAGGGGAGCCTGTTTCTCCCTCTGCCACTCCCCCTGCTTGTGTTCCCACTCTCTCTAATAAATAAAATCTTAAAAAAAAAAAAAAAATAGAAGGCTCTATCAATGTGGTCTCCATTTAACCAATACCCAGCTAGTCTTAATTCTGCTCTGCTGGGACCCATGGGCATTTGCTCTGGCTGCAAAAATGGCGGGAAAGGGGTCCAGCAGAACCACATCTCTTCCCACAGTGGGAACAGGGCTTCTGGGCAAAAACCCCAGCTCTTCACTGCTGAACGCACTAGAACTCACCTGTAAGGCTCTAAAAGGTACAGGTGAAGCTGTATGGCCAAAATTGGAAAGCCAGGGAGATGGGGTGCGGGGCCCAGCCTCCCTTGCAGGATGCCTACGCCTTCCTGCTCGGGGGGGCCCCTGGTCAGCTGTCACTGCTGCTGGCCCAGCCTGGGCGAGAGCCTACCTGCAGGGCAGTGTTCAGCTCAGAAGCCTCTCTTCCCCCCCGCCCCCAACCCGCTTGGCCGACAGCTGGTCACCAGGGCAGAGCCGTGTTTTGGGGTACGTGTTTACGCTGGGCACACGCAATGCCCGTGTCCCATGTCACCAGCAGGGAGGTGACTAGGGAAACCAACCTTCTTGGTTGGCCTGGGACTGTCCCAGTCTGGGCACCAAAAATGCTTCCAAAAGAGGTAGAATCACATAGAGGCAAGAGAGGTCGGGACAGTGAGTGGGCAGGAGAGGGGCGTGGTCGCCGGAAGGGGTGAGTGGGGACACTTCGGGATCACCGGGTCTTTCGTGGGTGCTGGCTCCCCAGGGGTGGCCAGGCTATGGGGATTTACGGAGCCGCAGATGTCTGATCCGTGATGCCCCATGAGGCTGCCACGTCCCCACCAAAGAGGAACAGTCTTGGGGGGCGTGCTGGGTGGAGGCCAAAGACACAGGCTGCCTTTCTTCCTTGGGTCCCCCTTGGGTCTTCTTCATGCCACGGTCAAGCAGCCGTGCTGAGTGGTGGGCTTGGAGGCGGCCACATGGCCCACGCCCCTGGGCGGGCCTCCAGAGTCCCCCAGAACACAGGTTTGAAGAGACGCAGAGGCAGTGAGGAGGTAATGGGCTGATGAGAACACATTCTGAAAAGCCTCTCGGCGATGTCCCTGTCACTGTGCCCGAGGCAAGCAGCAACTCCCAAATGGCACCCATCGTTTTGGGTGAGACATGCTTTTCATGAGATCAAAGTGGGGCTTGGATCATCATTTCTCATATCTTTTTTTTTTTTTCTTACCCCAAACTTTTCCAAAACTGTGGCATAATTTATTGTTATGAAACATGCAGATTTCAGGGGTGTGGCTGGATGAGTTGTGACAAACAGATACCCCCATGGAAGCACCACCCCAATTGACATATGAATGTTCCCAGCACTGCAGGGTCTTCTGTCCCTTCTTGTCAGCCCCTCCGACCCACGAGAGGCAAGCCCTGCTCCTACCCCACGGATCGGCCTGCTTCGCGAGCTCCATCGCCGTGAAATCATATAATGGGGACCATTCTGTGTCTGGCTCCTTTTGTTCAATGTATTTTGAGATCAATCCATTTCGCTTTATAGAGTTGGTGGCTATTTTTATTGCCGAAGAAATATGTACATTTATATACACTTACGATATAAATATGATATATTTTTACTTACCTCTTCTCCTGTGGATGACATTTGGTTGTTTCCGGTTTTTTTGCTATTATGGGTAAAGATACTATGAACCTCCTTATTTAAAAACAGCAACAAAAAAAATCTCCTGGCTGGCTTCCTATGCCCCAAATTCCTGTAATACCACAAAAGCAGCTCAAGCTTGCCCCCCAAACTCCCTCTGCACATCCTGGCCCCCCCAAACCCGCCTGAGGTCCGCCCTCTCCCTGGGTGGGTCCTGCAGCTGTGTCCGAGCACCCTGCAGGCCGTGACATGGAAGGATAGGGACAGAGAGCAGCAGGGCCTCCTCTGGATGGGGTGCCTGGGACAGGCTCAGGGGGGGACACAGGAGCTGAGGCCTGGAGGAAGAGATCCACGCAGGGGGGAAACAGCACACAGAGGGACCCCACAAGCAGAGACCCTAACACAAGGAAGAGAAACAGTCTACGGTGGTGTGGTTGAACCGTCTACACCCGTGGAAATGCTGAGTATCTTCTACATTTTGGAATACAATGTTGGGCGGAAAAAAGTAAGCCCCAGAAGGCGACGCACAGCCAGATTGGCTTTTTCAGATAGATACATGGGAGCCACGCTGTTTGTAGAAGTCAAGGGAAAGATAAGCATGGGTAGACGGCAGTCACCATCAATGTCATGGTTGCAGTGGGGGATACTGTTCTTCAAACAATAAACAAAGGTAAAGTAAAAGCAGGATCAATAAGTATGTCACAGACCAGGGATGATGAGTAATCAGATTCTATGCACCCAAGGTCCATTCAAAAAAAAAAAAAAAGTTCTGAAATGTTTGAGGCAGGGATGAAAGGGCGGGGGTGGCAACAGATCGGGTGTGTGTGTGTGTGTGTGTGTGTGTCTGTGTGTGTGTGTCTCTGTGTGTGTCTGTGTGTGTGTGTGTCTGTGTGTTTTAAAGATTTTATTCCTGCATCTCCCCAGCAATCTCCCTGTTCAATCTCTGCACACCCCTCTCTGTTCCTGCTTGGGTCCCATCTTCCCTCAGGTGGCGGGAGCTGGGCTCAGGCGCCATCCGTCGAAGTCCAAAGTGGGGACCCAGGGGGATTCCGGGATGCAGGACCCGGACACGGAAGCCCATATGTTTGGCCATATCAGACAGGCCCCGAGGCAGACCCCAGCCCCCGTGCCCCTCCAGCTGGCAGCCCTGAAGGACAGTCAGGAACGCCGAGAGGAACCGTGGCCAGCCACTGCTACCGTGGCCGAGCCCCCCAAGATTGGGAGCCGGATGCAGATGCACTCACAGGGGTTCCAGGGACAGGAAACCAAACAGGGTGGGAAAGGAGGGTGGGAGGAGGCCCTCAATCAGGGAAGAGCTTGGACATGTCTAGAACGGAGGTTACACTCTGAGGCCCGTGGGGCAGGCAGCTGAGATCCTCAGGTGAGGAGAACCAGGGGTAAGTAAGCCACGCTTTGCATATTAAACACCCAGCAACGGTCTTCACCTGCACCAAGACACATGGGGTCCTCTCACTCTGTTTCTCTTCCTTGCACTTTTGGGAAGGAAGAACAGAGACATATTTTTCTGTACCCAAGAAACTCGCCGGTAATAACACAATGACAAATGGGCCCAGCACGTGGTCTCAGTGTGAGGGGCCATGGGCGAGGTTGCCTTGGGGTGTGGGGGGTCCCCTCCCTGCTGAAAAGGGGGGTCAACTGCCACTCAGCTCTGAGAAATTGTTACCCTGTGGGTCCTGGGTCACAAGATCTTCCAATGTTTCCAGGGAAGATGGAAATCCAGAGTTTTGTGATCTCTCTCAATGTTTAAAGGTTGGTACAATTTTTTAAAAACACACTGGGCGGGCCAAAGAAAACACGTCTGGCCTCCAAATACCTCGTTTTCCCTTCCCTTCCCTTCCCTTCCCTTCCCTTCCCTTCCCTTCCCTTTCCCTTCCCCTTCTGGGGTTTGGGGTTTAGGGGGAATCAACTTCCCGGATTGCAAGGGGTGCCCATGTGAGTGGCCGCTCATGAGGTCTGCACCTGGAGCACTGATGGGTGGGGGGCTCCTCAGAGCTCCCCAGGGCCACCTCCGAGGTGCGGTCAGGAGTTGGCTAAGCAAAATGTAAACCAGAGAAAACAGAGTGGCCTGTTCTGGACACTAAGTGGGAGTTTCAGCGGTTCGCTGCCCCAACAGGCCTGCCTCCCTCTGGAATTCCCCGGTGCCCAAGCGCAGAGCCTGGGCAGTCGCACCTCAGGGCCCCTGTTACCCTCCTCGGAGGGTACCTTCGGCTGGGAGTCAGGAAGGAGCGACTTCCCCGGCGCCACTCCCAGCAAGCTGGGTCGCCCTGGGCACGTCCTGTGCTTCCCTGGGCTCTTGCCACTCCCCAGGTCAGAACACGTGGCCTGTCCACCACGGTTCCACGGGCCCAGTGCTGTTTGCTGGGGATGCTCGTGGGATGATGTATTTATGTAAGGGTTGGGGGTGATTCAGGGACTAAGCAGAGACGGACAACGGGTGGATGCTGGGGTGGGGCGTCTGGGGCTCAGGGAAGGCTTCCTGGAGGTGGTGCTGCATGAGCACAAAGTTGAAAAGCTAAGTCTCTGAGTGGCTGGTGGTTTCCGAATGGAACCGATTCCTGCCAGGCCTGCCAGCCAAGGCCCAAACCGCAGCACCCGATGCCACGCACGACTGTTTTGTCCAGAGGCCCACGGAGTGCACCCCCAGCATCTGCCTTCAAGGGATGGCAAATATGTTCGGGCCTGAACCAGGCCGGCCGCTGCCAAAATGGACCTGGCATTCTCTCTCGCTGCCCAAACGAATCTTCGAAACCAGTGCTGTCTGGGAGAGCTTCCGGGATCGTGCAAATGATCTGTGCCCACACCGTCCAGTTCGATAGCCACTGGCCACATGTGGCTACTGAGCCCTTCGGAAATGTGGCTAGTGCGGCTGGAGAATTTTTTATTTAATTTGATGTTAATTAATTTGAACTTGAGCAGCCACGTGTGGCTAGAGGCTCCCGATTTGGACCGTGCAGTTCCGGAACTTTGCAATCCATCCCCCGCTCGAAGGCAAGCAGCCTCCACCTGGAGCCAGGCCCTCGCGCTCTCCCCGGCCCCTGACCACCGTGCTGTGGTCAACCCTCACGCCGTCGGCACCGGGACCATCCCTGGCTCCGTGATGTCGGGAGCCTCAGCGCGGCCCTTAGGAGCAAAAGACCCACGGTTGGCATGAGGCAGGGTCTGGAGTACGATGCTCCCGTTACCACGACGTTTCCCAGGAAAGTCCTTTTGTTGTTTGCTCAGCTCATGGGACAGAACCGACACGGAGTGCTTTTAACGAGCTCAGCCTCGAGCCAGATAGGAAGGGCAGGAAAACTGTTCGCTGTGCCTCTGAGCCCTGACCTCCTCTCTCTTCACCCTCCCATTACCAAAGTGGGCACGCTGAGGCTCAGGACCCAGTCCTGTCAGTGAAGGGAGAGGGTCTGAACAAGCCTTGAGGCTGGACTCCTTCCACTGGTCCTCGCTGCGGAGACCTGGGAGGGTCGGGTGGTGTATGGGGGACTCAGAGGACACAGAGTTCCCGAACAAAGCACCTGCCACCAGGCGGCTGGAAACGCAGAGCTTCACCGCTCACAGTTCTGGAGGGGGGAGGCAGATGGAGGTGCTGGTGGGGTTTCTGGAGAGAGCGCTTTTCCTGGTTTGTTGTGGCCACCTTCTTGTTGTGTGCAAGCTCCCTGGTGTCACTTCTTACAAGGACACTAATCCTACTGGGTCGGGGCCCCGCTCTCCTGACCTCATCTGACCTTAATTCCCTCCAAAGAACAGTCCCCATTTGGGATTAGGGCTTCGGCATATGAGTTCTGGGGGAGAACACAAGCATGGCACCCACAAAGGCCTCATAGGCTAGTGAGAAGAGACTTCGGTGAAGGAAGTGGACAGAGGCCCTGCGATGAAGGGTAAAGGGCTGAAATGAGGAAGAGCCCCTGAAAAATGGTGTGGAACGGCTCCCCGGGGGGATTGATGTGACCACCATGCACCACGGCCAGTCCTGTCCTTCTGGGATTCAGTCCCAAATCCATGAAATAAAATTTGAACCGAAGATGGTCCAGCCCGGAGCAGCCAAGAACGAGGGATTCACTGTGCTATCCATCCTTCTCCACCAGGAAGGCAGCCCTTACCCAAATGACGGGGGCAAGGCCTTAGGGAAGGGACAGGAGAGGGGTGGGCGTGAGCACTCTGTCCCCAGCCCGCAGCCCTGTCCCTCCCTGCTCCACTGCAGACAGCCCGTCAGGCTCATCTCCCCGGCTGCCCCGGCCACGTGGGCCCAGTCAGAACAGGGCTTTGCTTACTACCTGGACCGGGGCCACCAGCCCCTGAGCTTTCTAGAATGTTCAGGCACCTGGCCGGGGACTCAAGCTTCAGCCAAAACACGCCCACAAAACTCCCACTCGAGTTTTGTCTCATTGCCCCGCACTTTGGCCAATGGAGTCAAGACTGGGGTCTAAATTCAACACCGACGCCCCCGCGGCCAGTTCACCCCCTCACAACCCAACCTCCCCACTAACGGCTCCCCGAGGACACTGCGTTTGGCTGTGCTTGGTTTACGCCTGTCATCATCTCTCCGAGCTGCCCTGAGCAGCCTGGTGAAGGCCAAAGGCCAACCGGCCCGGCCCCACAGTGACGAGGTCCAGGCCCCAAGGGCTTTCCACGGGCTTTGGGCCAAATACTTCACTTTTATTAAAATTCTCGCTTGGCTATGGCCAACATCCCTGGGGCCACGTTCAGTTTGCCAAAGTCCCCGAGACAGGCGGAGGGAGGGAGAGAGACGGTAGTGATGGGAAAAAGGGCGCGTCGGCCGGGCCAACAGTATCATCCCATCTTGCAGATGAAGAAGCCGAGGCTCAGAGAGGTCAATGTCCTGCCAAGGGCTGTGAGCTGGTAAGTGGACAGAATGTGCCACGTGTGACCAGTCAGTGGTGTGTGTGGGGGGGGGTCAGTAGACCCTCTGGGCCCCAGAGGCTGGGCCCTCAGGGGCACCAATGTCCTCTCTGCCCGCACAGGATGGCGGTGACCCCAGGGCTAATCATCTTTGGCAGGAGTGAGCCCCCGAGGGCGAAAGGGGCCAGAAGCTGCCTACTCACTGCCCTGGGGTGGGAGGGTGTCTCTACGGGGGCTGGCACTGTTACCTCTGGGGACAGCTGTAAACTCCATGCAGGCCCCCGGGGAGGGTGCTGCTCAGAGCCTGCAGCCTTGAGAGGCTAAGTGCGGCAAGAGGGTGGGACAGCTGGGGTCCTGGTACCTGGGACGGTTTCCAACAGTCGTGGAGAGGAGAGAGCTCAGGATCTGGGAGGGGGTGGTTCCGGGCCACAGGGTTTGGTACCCTCATCAGCACGTCGGGGGATGGAGGGAGGGCTGGGCCACATAGATGAGCAAATACCCACCCCTGGCAGCCAATAAAGTCAGGGCTTTCACTATGCCGGGTGACTTCAAGCCGGATACTCTGGTGGCGGCGGGGGGCCAGGGGGAGACTCTTAAGACTGCGGCCCACCGGGGTCCTGCAAGCTAGCCGGAGAGGGAAGATGGACAGTGACAAAGAATCCCCGACAAGAGGGAGGCCAAGCACCTGGCAGCCCGCGCACATGTGCAAACGCACTCAGGTGCCCCAAGAACGGAAGGTGACATAAAGGGGGGCCTTCCATCTGCCAGGCCGTGTGATGACGCAGTAAAGCCATGAGAAGCAGGCCCGGGGCACCGTGCTGGCAGTGTAAACTTAGAACCCCTCTCTGGGGGCGCCTGGGTGGCTCAGTCGTTAGGCGTGTGCCTTCAGCTCAGGTCATGATCCCAGGGTCCTGGGATCGAGCCCCACATGGGGCTCCCTGCTCCGCGGGAAGCCTGCTTCTCCCTCTTCCACTCCCCTTGCTTGTGTTCCCTCTCTCGCTGTGTCTCTCTCTGTCAAATAAATAAATAAAATCTTAAAAAAAAAAAAAGAACATCTCTCTGGAGGGACCGCGTGAGGACCTCGCCAACACACAGGGGCTCTGACCCGGGGTTTGGCTTCCAGACGTCTGCCTGCCAACAGAGCCCCAAGCATGCAAAGGGAGGTCTCTGCCCCGAGTGGAATGTTACAGCATGAACTCTCAACAACAACAACAACAACAACAACAACAAAAGAGGGCCAGGAACAAATGTCCACCAGCAGGTGACAGGTCAGAGAAATGACAGTCACCTGTTCCACGGCTCATGGCGCAACAGTTCAAATGAAGGACAGGAATCTCTGGGCGGAATCTCTCCTAAGACGCGAGTCAGCTGAAAAAGCCAGTGTGGTGGAGAAGCAGTGAGCGTGGTTTAATACCAATTTATGCTTAAAAAAAAAAAAAAAAAAAGAGGGGAAATAGTAGATATGCAAGTTTATATATATTTATCTCCCCAAGAATCCCCATGAATCTCACTGTCTGTGGGGGCAGGAACAGGGGTGGGAGGGAGCTTTCGCTGGGCACCTTGGTGTATCTTTGGAATTCCTAATAAATTGTGAATTTATTATCCCCCCCAAAATTGGAAGTGAGAGAAGAAAACAAAACAGTGAGGTCAGGAGGCCTTCCTGTAGGAGGAGGTGGGACTGGGGTGAACTGCAAAGGCAGGGAGTAAGAGTGGGGTGTGCTGAGAAGGTGCGGGAAGGAGGGTGCAGTGGTTAGGGGCATGGTGTCAGGAGCAGCCCGTCTGCCTGGCGGGTGACGCTGATAGTCACTTCCTGCCTGGAGTTCGGGGCCATCCCATCCACAACCTCTCCCAGGCTGGGGTGTGGCACCTCTCCCCGCTCCGTAACCCTCTGATCAGGGGGACTCTGACTCATCTAACAGGCCAGGCGACAGGTCATCCTAAAGCTGACCCTGGTGCTTTTTGCTTTCTGTCCCTTCAGGGGTCCCAGGAGAAGCTGCTGGGTCACTCCCTGGGAAGCTTGGGCCCTGCAGGGGTGGGGAAACCATAAATCTAAGATCTGCAGACTGCATGAGAAGACAAACAGCCCACAGAACCCTCCCTGGGGCCTTAGCTGATGCTCAGCCCCCTGCGTAGAGACCAGAGCACCAGGCCCAGCAGAAGAGGCCCCAAACCACAGTCTGTCAGAGGGGAAATGAGCACCTTCCAGAGCCTCAGACTTTCTGGGGAGCACCCGAGGGTTACGGACCTGCATCGGCGGGCGCCCTGATCTTGGACTTCCAGACCCCAGATCCGTGAGAAATAACGGTCCGTTCTGTAGGCCGCCTGGCCTGGGGTATTTGTTACTGCAGCCGGAGCAGACAGATACAGCGGACACAGTGAGGATCCAAACTCACATCTGTCCAGACCCCAGGACAGTCTTCTCCTCCACCCCAGCCAGCCACACCCCTGCCTCTCGACTTTCTTCTCTTCCTCCCTAGCCTGGATGGGTTGCTGCTGTTGTTCCGTATGCGCTTTTGTATTAAAATTTTGCACGTGTTATTGTGTTAACAATGCACACAACACAAAATTTGCCCTATTAACGATTTTTAAGCTCTATGGGAATAAATACACTCACATTATTGTGTGGCCAAGTCACTTCTGTCCACCCTCATGACTCTTTCCATTTTGCGAAGCTCAAACTTTGTACCCATTAAACAAGAACTCCCCGGTCCCCCTCCCCCAACCCCTGGCACCCATCGCCCTTTCTGTCCCCATGAATCCGATGACTTCCAAGCACCTCGTGTGGCTGGAACCATATGGTATTTGTCCTTGTGTGACTGGCTTATTCTGCTGAGCATAATGTCCTCAAGTTTCATCGGCCAGAGCAGGTGTCAGAAGGCCCTTCCTTTTTAAGGCTGCATATATTCCGCGGTATGCACAGACCGCACTTCGCTTATCCATTCATCGAGCCACGGGCACGTGGGTATGGCCCATGTTTTAGCTACCATGAACAGAGCTGCTATGAACATGGGTGTACAGAGTTCTTCGAGATCCTGCTTCCAATTCTCTTGGGTAGACAGCCAGAAGTGGGATTTTGCTAGCCTACGTTTTCCATACTATATTCTCTCTCACCTCCTTTTCCACTGGGCCCCTCCCCAAGCTGTCCTCTTCTCCTCGTCTGCCCTCCCTTCCGCCAGGAGCCTTCTTTGGCCCTGGGATTAGGCCAATGACTGGATCCCAACCAAGGAGCCTGGACAGAGCCCTTCAGCTCCTCCCTCATACCCTCACCCTGGGCCACTCTCTCCAGCCCCCTTCCTGTCGCAGCACACTAGGGACCACATGGCCCAGGCCTCTGTGCTTTCCGCACATGCTGTTCCTCCCAGCCTCTGTGTTTTCCACGTAAGCTGGTCCTCCTTGGAAGTCCCCACCCAACTCAATGCTTCAAGCTTGGCTCAGAGCCACCTCTCCTGAAGCGCTCCCCGACCGCCCAGCCTCAACAGGACCTCCTCCCCTGTGCCTTGAGAACTTCCCCCTCTCCAGACGATGGTGAGATTGAGGGCTCACAGAGCTGTCTCCCCCACCCGGCTGTCCACCCGTCCAGGGATGGGGCCCGAGTCCCCATGCTACCAGCACTCACCACAGGCTTGGCATCAAAATCCACTTGTGAACTGAAGGAGGAGGGAGCCTAGGAAGCCTCAGGGCCAAGGGCCCACGCCAGGTGTAAGGAAATCACAGACAGAAAGAAAGAACCTTCTCCACTGGGCAGTCTCTGCCTTCCCCAGCCACCGTCCAAAGGGCCTGATGCCCCCTCAGGGTGACAGACAAGCCCTCAGGGGGCTGGAGAACAGGCCTCCCTGACCACGAGCTCACCCAAACTGCTCCCACCGGGCCCTCCCTCTGTCCCTGCCCTTCGAGGGACAAGGGACGAGAAACCTGTCCTCACGGGACAGACAGCAAGAACCACGGGTGACGCAAGAAGCTTCCTTCTACGGGAGGAGGCAGGGGTCCTGGGTTTTGGGGGCAAGCGCTCCTTGGGGCGTTAACACAGGACATTTTTCCAGTGACTTGACTTTTCCGGGACATTCTAGTGGTACAACTGCTGTGCAAAGCAGGTCCGCAGCACAAGTGGATACAGTGGGGTCTGACAAGTGCCACCGTGTCTAGGCCCCACGATCCGCGGGCTGTCCGCCAACCCCACGCACAGCCCCAGGACGCAGGTGCCAGCCCCTTTTCTGTTGTTCAGCGGAAACGGACTGCAGGCAGTTAAACGGGGCTAATTTGGACTGAAGAGCCGGGGGAGGGAAATGGCCAGAGGGAAGCTGAGGGGGAATCACTCTGAATAGCTCTACTCTGAAGAGTATTTAGAAAAGAACAGATAAAAAAAGAAACTTGGTTTCGCTGCCTTCAAGCGCGCGGGTACTCCCGACTTCTGGGCCACCCACCGGGGGCCCTCAGAGGCCTGGCTCCGGGCGCTCATGCGGCACCCTGTCATTTACAGGTGACCCTTGCAACCCCTCTGGCCCCTCGCTCCCAACGGCAACAGTCTGCGTGGGCAACCCGTCCCCAGAGGATCGCTCAGCTCGGGGGCGGGGGGGTCCGGTCTTGGGGGGGTGCAAGTGAGTTCTCCCAGGCAGTGCACCAGGAAGGCCCCCTCCCCTCCCCAGAGCTGCACCTGCCTGGGGCCAAGCCGTGGGAAGGGAGACAAGAATCGGAGACAGGTCCCAGCTCCTGGTTGGGAGGGCCGGGGGCATCTCCTGCCCCAGCCTCACCCCTAAGGTGGTTAAGGGAGGTGGAGTCCAAAGAGCCTTCTGGACTCTCCGCCCCCACCCTCACTTGGACTGAACTTTCTAGGCTGCATAGAACACGACTGCCTTGTGCTACCAGTGGCCAGTCTTCTAGCCGAGGACCCCAGGGCCGGGCTGGGGGCAGGGGACTTGGGCGGCAGGAACACGCGGGGCAGACTAGAGGTTGTCCTGGTCGGAGAACAGGGCACTGCAGGGGGACAAGCAGCAAGAAGGAAGTAGGGAGGAGGCTTCAGGAGGCTGAGTGCAGAGGCCAGGGCCTCGGGCGCCACACTCTGCCCCAGGGCAGGCGACACACTTGCAGGAAGGGATCAGATTTCTGTGCAGCCGTCTCCTCGCCGACACTGGCAGTCCAGCCCAGGGCACTTCGGTCCTCAATAAACATCCACCGAGTTCCTCCAAATCCTCAGCACAACCCAGAGAGGTTGAGACCATGCCGCCCATTTTACAGATGAGGACACTGAGTCCCGCTGGAGGCCGCTAACAACTTGCCCATGGTCACACCGCTGGTAAGCGGTGGGCTTGGACTGACCATGACAGGCACATCCCTGAAAAAGGGCCATCAGCATAAGCTCTTCCGTCCAGGGTTAACGGCAGGAAGGAGGGCAGTGGGGCCCGGGCGGAGGAGGGCTGGGAGCAGGGGGGCCGGTGTGAACCCCAACCTGCTCCTTGTCTGCTGTGTGACCTGGGGCGAGTCACTGAGCCCCGGTCTTCCGTCAGCGGGTGGGCACCCCCTCCGTCCCATAGAGCCACGGGGGGGGGGGGGAAGGGGACATGGTGGAAAGCCCCATGTGGCCTGGTGCATAGTAGGCTCTGCAGAAAGATCTCTGAGGTTAAGCTTTGTCTGCTCTAAGTTCACCGTATCGGTCACTGCATCGGCGACTTTTGAGCTCTGAAGGAAAAAAGACTGAACTTTGAGAACAAATTTCCACCCGCTGTCTTTCCTGCTCAAGAAAGGGAGTCAACCATGGGGTAGGGAGGGGATCAAAAGGAAGGCGGGCCTGGTGGAGGAAGGCAGAGGCCCTGAGGGTGGAGGGGAAAGTCCAGGGGAGCGTCCAGGAGGCCCGGCCTGGTTTCAGGGGAGAGCCAGCCTGGGAGGGAATATTAACCCTACCTTGAAAATAAGTACCTAGTTAGAGCCCAGGACGCGGCCGGCCCGTGCAGAGAGGGACAGCTGACCCATCAGCGGCCTCCTCCCTGGCTCCCTCCCTCCTTCCCTGCTCATCTCTGGGCTCAGTCAAGTGGCTCCAGCCCAGGCTGGGTCAGCGAGGAAGCCCACCCTCCTCCACGGACGCCTCACCAGGGCCACCCCACCCCCGACGTACCCTCCTGAAGCCCACCACTCCGGCACCCAACCGTTCAAGACCCCTGACGATCAGCAGCTACATGGGAGCAGTCTCTGAGGGCCCCAGGAGACACCAGAAGCCACACAGGATGCTTCCTCACCTCCACTCACAGGCGTGCCTGACTCGGTGGCACCAAATTCCCGCAAACTCTGGGAAAGGCCTGCCCCGGGCTAGGTGCTGATGTAGGCCATTGTTTCCCCATAATCCATCCTTTTGCCCACAAAGGAACAGGAGGCCCCTGAGACTGTGGTTGCCCAGTAAGGGCCTCCAGGCTCCTCCCCACGCTAAGCTAATGTGGCCGTGTAAGGCTCGGTGGTGGTGCAGTCAGCAGGGCTGGGTTCAAATCCCTCCACCTCGGGTATGTGAAAATGCCACGTTAGATGGTGCAACGGGTGTGGACCACAGCCCGGTACTTCCTCAAAACGTTACACACAGAGCTACCTTGTGATCCCACATGATCACTACTCCTCCGTATACACGCACCCAGGAGAAACGAAAACATACATCCACCCTGACGCTTGTGCACAGATGTCCCGGGCAGTGTGACTCACGATAGCGAAAACATGGAAGCGATCCAAATGACCATCCGTGGATGAATGAACAAAAGGTAATACATCCACACAATGGAGTATTATTCAGTCGTTAAAAGGAATGGCATTCCTGACACATGCCACGACTTGAAGGAACCTTGAAAACATGATGCGAAGTGAAAGAGGCCAGTCACACAAAGGACCATATGGTCTGCCTGCATTTAAATGAAAATGTCCAGAAGAGGCAAATCCACAGAGACAGAAGGCAGACTGCTGTTGCCAGGGGCCGGGGGTGACTGCTTGGTGGGTATGGTTTCTTGCGGGTGATGAGAATGTTCTGGAATTAGACAGGGGTGATGGTTGCACAACTCTGTGAATATACCAGGCACTTCTGAAGTGTAAACTTGGAGAGAGCCAACTGTATGGTATGTGAATTATATCTCAAGAAAGCTCTTATAAAAAACCTTACTCTTCCCCTACTGGGTTTTTGGGATCTTGGACAAGGAAGTGAACTGTGTGGTGGTGCCTCAATGTTCTACCTGTGAAATGGGGCCAGTCACTGTACACACGTGGGTTGTGGTGAGGACCAAGTGAGCTGCCGCATCGCCCTTTGGTTTCGACATGCTCTCTAAGTTCCTAGGGCCTTTTTTTTTTTTTTGGTAAAACATACATAATATAAAACTTACCATCTTAACCATTTTTTTAAAAAAAGATTTCATTTATTTATTTGAGAAAGTGCGTGAGAGCACAAATGGGGGAGGGATGGGCAGAGGGAGAGGGAGAAGCAGACTCCCTGGTGAGCAGGGAACCCAATGCAGAGCTCAATCCCAGGATCCCGAGATCATAACCTGAGCTGAAAGCAGACGCTAAACTGACTGGGCCACCCAGGCGCCCCCCCCATCTTAACCATTTCTAAGGGTACAGTTCAGTGGTATTAAGTATGTCACACGTTGTCATGCAGCTGATTTCCAGAACTCTTTCCCTTTTGCAAAATAGACACTCAGTACCCACTAAACAACATCTCCACTCAGTAACCCCCTTTCCCCGGCCCCTGGCAACAGCCATTCTACTCTCTGTGTCTAGAAATCCGCCTACTTGAAGTACCCCATGTGAGTGGAATCATAAAGTATTTGTCCTTTTGTGACTGGTGTAATGTCCTCAAGGTTCATCCGCAATGTAACAGGGATCAGAATCGACTTCCTTTTGAAGGCCAAGTAATAGTCCACCGTACGTACGTACCACGTTTGGCTTGTGGATGGACACGAGAGGTGCTTTCACCTTTGGGCTATTGTGAATACCACGGCCATACACATGAGTGGACAGGTAAGACTCCAGGCTTGTAAGCACAGATCTCAGAGGCTGGAGTACGTCTAATAGAGTCTAGTTAAGGCAAGGATGAGCATAAGGCATCTAGAGGCAAGCATCCCCTTAAACTGAACACACTCCTAACAAACACACTCTCAGCAAACTTGTGCACTGTTAGCTGCTGGACATTTCCCGGGGCTTGTCTGGTTGCTGGACAACCAGAATCCGACGGCTCCAGGCACCGGGGGGGCTGGTTCCTTGTACCAGAGGTCTTTATAAGAAAAAAAAAAACTTGTTAGCCGTGTGCAGGCTCTGGAAAGACCACTTCAGTCCTTTCCGACTGCCTCTCTGGTCCCATGGGAGACAAATCGGTGCACAGAGCATTGGTCCTAGGGCCTGGACACGCACGTGGAGTGAGGACAGAGGGGACCAGTCCTCCTAGCCTACACCCCGGGGCATGAGTGATCCCAGGAAACTACTCACTCAGCCCCAGGGGGGCTTCCTGGAGGAGGTGACGCTTGAGCCAACTCCAAGAGTCATCTGTGTTAGGTCTGAACACCTGTGAGGGCTCTCAGGTCGTGGTGATCACACGTTCTGGTTTGCCCTGTTGTCCAGGGTAATTATTATTATTTTTAGGGCTCCCTGTTATTCTGAAAAGTGTCCCCATGTGAAGGATAAATTACACAGTCACCGTATTAGTTACCTATTGCATAACAAATCACCCCAAAACTCAGTGGCTTGAAAGAACAACAAACTTTTCTCTCTCTCTCACAGTTCTTATGGGTGAGGAATTTGGGCGCGGCTCCACTGGGCACTTGTGGCTGAGGATCCCTTACGAGGTCACCGTCAAGGTGCTGGCTAAGGCTGAGGTCACTGGAAGGCTTGCCCAGGGCGGCAGGCCCTGTTTTCCAGGTGGCTCACTCACAGGCTGGCTGTGGGTGGGAGGCCTCGATCCCTCTCCACACGGCCGCTTCTGTGTCCTCGCGACAATCCAGACCCCACTGGAAGGTGGGGGGAGCCCTAGCTTCTGGAGGGAAGGGTGTCAAAGGATTGGGGAGAGTTAACAACTCCCACTTCTAAAATCGGGCATGTGTGGTGTGGACATGGGACAGAACCAGGGAGGAGAGAAGAAATCAGATTAAGGAATATTCACAACGCCAGGTGAGAAGCAGGGGGTAGTCTGAGAAGGGTTTTGAGCAGAGTGAACTGTGTCATCCGCCCCAGCTGTCCCCTTCCTCTGGGTCTTTGGACCCCTCGCCCTCTGTCTTTGGTGGAGAACGCACTTTTTCTTCCCACTGGGCGGAGACTCCGTGTGTGTTTCCCGCTGGGCCCTGCACAGAGCACGTGCATGCTGCAGGGTTTCTGCGTGAACAAAATACCAAAGTGCACCAAGCCCAAGCTTGGTCACACCGGCCCCAAGTCACAGCCTGTGACCTGTGCGCACCCGTCCTTCCCGTCTCCGGGCCTTTGCTCATGCTGTGTCCCCTGCCCAGAGCGCTGGGGCTGCGCTTACCATATGCACTGCCCCGGAGGCAGAGGGACCCGGGTGGGGGAAGCCGTTTGGTAGATTCAGTGGAGAGATGACGGGGACTGGCCGTGGCAGAGGCCGTGGACACGGCCGCCCCAGGTGGGTGTGTGAAATGACTCTGGGGCTCACCCTGGTGCTCTCCACCCACACCCTCCCCTGCCCCATCTGTGCCCACCCACTCCTGCTGCCTGCCCGACCTGTCTTCCTTCATCCCCAGCACCTCCGCCTCCTGACGTCTTCCCATTCCACCCAGACTCGGCTCAAATGGAGCCACCTCCTCTGGGAAGCCTTACTTGTTTGCAGCTCTGGGGTCCCAGAGCATTTGGGTTGCCTACTGCCGAGGCCCTAAGTGACCCGTGTCCCCAGGTAAGGTTCCTGGAGGGCAAAAAAAGAATCTCCCCTTGTTAGAATCAGACTGTATGGAAAAGTCTCCTAACCGTGGGCTTTTTAAACTCGGCCCTCGCACTGGCCAGCTGAACCAGGACTCGTCCTCAGCGAACACCAACTGGAGCTTATAGTGGACCAGGCTCAATGGAAGTGCTTGTCTCATGAAGTCCTCACAAGAGGCCAGGTAGTAGGCATGGTCGTTGTCTATGCTTCAGAGGTAAGAAAGTGACAGCCCAGCTAAGTCAAGCAACTGGCCCCAGGTCACACTGCCAGGAAGCCAGGCGCTGGGATTCCTCCCGAGGGGCCGGGTCCCAGGCCCTCCCACTGCAGTGGGCCTGTCTTTCCCCAAACTGCAATCAAGCGGGGGCCTCAGCCCAATGTACTCAGGAAACCAAGGAGGGCTCTGGATGGACTGTTTGCAATTTTGAGCTTTTGTCCTATGAACGTCTCTCACGTCTTGAGCGCTTGCTACGGCTTGTTGGCAAGATTTCCTGCAGGCGGCAACACGCATGAACGCCCGCGGGCCACGATGCACCAGACACTGGCAAGCTGCAGATCTGGCCCAGGTGGGCAGCGCGGGTCTCTGCGGGCACGTGCTGACCTCATACTCAGCAAGGTGCTTTCTTGGCCAATCAAATGAGATGGACTTTCTTTCTAGGGTGGACTTTAAAGAGCATTTCACTGGCACACACACACAAAAGAGTGTGTTGCAGCTTCCTGCCACCTGAA
The DNA here is from genome assembly GCF_002201575.2 of Neomonachus schauinslandi. Lineage (NCBI taxonomy): Eukaryota > Metazoa > Chordata > Mammalia > Carnivora > Phocidae > Neomonachus > Neomonachus schauinslandi. The sequence continues at coordinate 165,985,302 of NC_058407.1, read as the reverse complement.
CGCACTTCGGGATAATGACCTTGTCGCTGTCCCCTCTTTCTGGCGATGGCCTCTCAGCAACACCTCTGCTCAGTGGCCCCTGGGGATGGGGCAACCAAGCCGGCGGGCTCCTAGGCCTGGCTGAGTGCTCATTGGGACAAGGTTTTGTTTTTGTTTTTTTTAAGATTTTATTTATTCATTTGGGAGAGAGAAAGAGACAGAGAGAGCACAAGCAGGGGGAGAGGCAGAGGGAGAAGCAGGCTCCCTGCTCAGCAGGGAGCCCAACGCGGGGCTCGATCTCAGGACCCTGAGATCATGACCTGAGCAGAAGGCAGACACTTAACCATCTGAGCCACCCAGGCGCCTTATCAGGACAGGTCTTACTGCCTTACTTCCTGGGTTCAAATCCCAGCTCTGCCACTTCTGTGTGTCCTGGGGCACTCAAGTTCCTTGCTTTCCTTATCTGTAAAATGGGAATATTCCAACTCCGACTTGGCGTTGGCATCGTTTTTGCTATATACTTATTAGTTGACCCCAGTTTTGCCTTGGAGGGTCGCAGAGAGCAAATCTGAGTCTCACAAGGGCAGCAGGAGCTTCTGCCTTCCCCGGGCCCCCCGGAGTCCCCCTCCCGCAGCGGTGGATCCTGATTGGTCTGTGATGGTCTCATTCCCTATGCCAGTGATTGGTGCAGGCCTGTTCATGTGACCCAGTTCTGCTCAACGAGATGAAGAAATCTGTGCAGGAGTGGGGTGTCTTCCTGGAGAGGTTTCTGAGACACTCTGGAGGCCGGGAGCCTTTCCCAATGTTGGGTTTCTTCCTGACTGCCAATAAAGCTACAGCCGCCCCGCCCATTCCAGAGTGAGCCACACCGCCATGCCAAGGATGGCCAAATACAGACAGGAAGACCGGGGTCCTTGAGGTCATCATCAAGCCTTTAAGTTGCCACCCTTGGAGCACCCGACTCACAACCTCTTATCACACAAACCTATCAAACTTAGGCCAGCTAAGTAAAAGCTTTTTGTTATTTGCAACCCAAAGCATCCTGCCGATATCCCAAGGTTGGTCACATCTCTTCTTGAGATTAAGCTCATCATACCAGAGGAAGGGTCTAAGCTCAGCCTGTGCACTCAGGGAAGACTTCCTGGAGGAGGTGAAATGGAATCCAAAAGAATGAGCAGGCAGATAAAGGGAGTAGGGCAAAGGGTAACATTCCAAGCAGAACAAAGGCCTGAGGTTGGAGACACCATAGTGTGTGTGTACGCGTGTGTGCATGCAGGAGAAACAGTCTGTGTGGCTGGGAGAAGTGAGGCTGCAGAGTCAGAGGTGGGGTGGGCTGCAGTGGGCCCTCAGCCAGGCTACAGAACCTCAGGCTATCACAAGGGCAGAGGAGAGGTTCTGTGGATGGCCTTGATTTAGTTCCCTCGGGGTCTCGCCCCCGGGCTTTGTGCCTAGAATAAGTGCACTCAGCGGGTCCAGCCGCACCCAGATGATGCCCTGAACCTGGGAAGGGGCAGGGGTGCTGGGCCTGGCTGCCCCAGGTGTGTTCCTGCCTGCTGGGCTTCTTCCAGCCCCCAGAGCGCTCATAAGAGACTAGGGCTGAAATCTGGGTCACTCCACGCATGAGTCGGACATCCATCAAACAGGCAGTTACTAAGTGCCTACAAAGCAGTGTGCTAAGCACAGCGGAGAAAGGACCTGGTTCAAATCCCAATTCTGTCTCTTCCCAGCTGGGTGACCTTGAGTAAGCCACTTTCCCTCTCCAAACCCAGCATCTTTACCTCTTTGTGAGAGACCTCAGGTGAAATCAGTGGTTAGCTCACTTCTCTCTGGTACTGGCGGGGGTGGGGGGGTAAGCAGTGGGTAAAACAATGCTCAAAAAGCTTCCTGGGGATAAGGTTTCTCATCTGGGTGGGACTACAAGAGGCCCACAATATGCTGTGATGGACATTTGAGCCAGGATGAGAGCTTCTGGGGAGGGAGCATCTAAGGGGGGCGGTGAGGAAGTACAAAACGGAGCCGGTAGGTGAGGCGGGCCGAGTGTTCCCAGAGAGAAAAGGTCCACAGAGGCAGGGCGGAAAGGATACAGGAAGCCTACAGCTTCCGTTCTGTGCCCCTGAAGCCTTTAGAACCGTGTGCTGCCCACGGAAGTGCTGGACATTACTGTTGAATATGGACGTCGTTTGAACCCGTAATAGCAAATCTCTGCGCTTAAGCCAGAAGATGCAGATTCAAAAATCTCACCTCTCCTGCTTACCACGTGACCTTGAGCAAGTCACTTCGCCTTTGAGCTTCAGACTCCTTTGCAAAGGGGGCGTAAAACCCAGTTCACAGAGCTGTATGGTGGTGTGTGCAGGCTCTAGGACCAGGATCCCCTTTCCCACCTAGCTAATTCCTATTTTAAAGCCCTAAGATCCAGTGCCGCCTCCTACAGGGAGCCTTCCAGGCTCCCTCAGGAAATCCCCCAGACCTGTCTACTACCCCAGCTGACCCCCTTCCCTGACTCCACCTTGCTCTATTGTGTCTTCCTTCTCCCGCCATCAGGCTCTGGGCTTGGAACAGGGAGGGGCAGGGTATCTTGGCATCTCTTGGACCCAGCTGCACCCCCCCACACACAGGGAGTATCTACCAATGCCAAGTCCTTCCCCGAGGCTCCACGAAGGTGGAAACAAGAGGGGAAAAGTGATTAAGTCTGCTGGGGGTGCGGAGAAGGGGAGGGGTTCAGGAAAGGTTCAGGGGTGATATCGCTAGATCTTAGAGGGGTGAAAAGAAATTTACTGGGAAAGGGGCATGTTTCCAGGCAGAATCAGAAGTATAAAAGCACAGGGGTGTGAAGGATAGGGTAAGTAAATTGTGGCTCACCAGAGTATCTGCCCTGAGTGGCTAAAGATGAGGATTCTGGATCTAGATCCCACGGGCCTCAAATGCCACGCCAAGCACCCAACCCTATAGGAAGAGGCCGAAAACTTGTGACTGAGCAGCGTAGCGACCCTGGGGGGGTGGGGGTGGGTGTGTGTGTGTGTGTACGTACATGCGCCTGGCCACTGCAACAGTTTGAGCTAAACTTAGGTTGGGGGTGGGGTGGGGAAAGTGATAGGGCTATGGGCCACCACTGGGGGGGCAGGTGCTGGTGGGAGAACCAAAAAGGAGCAAAAGTTTGCCCTGGAGGACTGATTATTCAAAATATTTCAGGAATATATCCACACCCAACTACCCCTCGCTAAAAAGCCAGCGTCCACAATCACTGCATGCTACACACAGCAGCTCTGTGAGAATGGGGGGGGGTCCTTCATTACAGGGGGACAGAGTGAGGGTCCGACGAGGAAAGGGACCCTGCCACAGGCATACAGGCAGTGCGGGGCTGGCCACAACCTGAAGCCAGCATCCCGGCCCAGAGTGCAAGGGAGGCAGGCCTTCAGCTGTCTGACAAATGTGCTCAGCACCTTCTAGAGCCAGACCCTGCAGACAAGGAGGTGACCTTTGACCTCTGAGTCATCTTGAGCTTGGACTGGACACCTGGGCCACAGACCAGCAGCCTCCAGTAGGGGAGAGAGAAGGGGGAACTCAATGAGGGGTAGGTTTTCGTGGTCAGACAGGTCAGCAGGGGCTCACCCCCCCAACTCCCCCCCATGTCTATCTGTCTGTGAGTCTTCTAAACTGGACCCTGGGGTGGAGGCTGGAAGAGGGCCAGTCCCTACACAAAGGGTGAGGGGCAGAGGGAGTGGCTCTTTGCTGCCTTTCTAAGAAGCCCCCAAATGCCCCCTCCTCCCAGCACCCACCCAGGCCCCGCTCAGCCGCAGCCTGAGTCATCATCCTGGTTTGAATGGTAGCCGACAAATCAGCCAGGGGGCTGCCTGGGGCTGAGGGCCAAGGGTTGGAAAAACAAGGCCGGTTTCTCTTACCTCCAGCCTTGGAAGCTCAAGACAGGCTAGGGGGTGGGGGGCAGAGGGCAGGTTGAGGCGGGATGGGGGGGTGTCAACAGCCAGAGGGGGGACGGGGGGAGGGAAAGGTTCAGAATTTGAGCTGTTGGCTTTTGTTTTCAAATGACCTGTTTAATAATTACCTGTGCAATCGAAGGAGCCACAGCTCGGGGAGGAGAGGATTTCAACCCTCCATACCCCACCGAGCAACCCAGCAGCCTGAGAAGAAAGTAAACAAGATGCCACCAGCGGATCTCACCCCATCTCGCAAACAATGGCGGGACTGAGCTGCCCGCTCAGGCACACACATCAAAGTGATATTTCCAGGCAAGAACTTTAACAGGCAGATAAGAGGCTCGGACCGAATTCTTTCCCTGCATCCCCAGAGCTTCCCTGCGCTCGGAGCCCAAGGGGGCAGCCTTAGGGGCCCGTCATTTCAACCTTAACCTTGACCTGTAATGTATTCATTCATTTTGCAGCGAGGGAGAACCAGCGAGGCCCCAACCCCGAAAAACCCAACGAGCAACAACTTCATCGCTTTGAACAACAGTCACAATGGTGGATAAACAAGGGATTTAAGTTACAGCGGCTAGCTCGCGCTCACACTCCACTGGGCTCGGGCTCCTTAAAAAACACACCCCAATCCAAGCATCCACCGGGGCTCACAAAGTCAGACCCTGACCTGGCAGTGGGAAAACCCAACTTGGTTTTTTTTGTTGTTGTTGTTTCTTCCCCAATCTCCCAAGGCCTTCAACTATTTTTTGCCCCTGCAGCATCCAAGCCCAGCCTCGAGGCTGAGCCATAAACACGCCTGCTCCTCCCCCTTCCACGGTTCGGCAACACCGCCCCCCGCCCCCCCGCACCTTCCACCTTCCCGGACCTGGAGGAGAAAGAAGCACCGCGACTCTCACCCGCAGCCCCTCCCGGGCCCTCCCGCAGCCTCCCGCGCCGTCCGCAACCCTCGCAAGCACCTTGAGATAAACACCCACTAATGATTTTATGCTTTTCTGCTCTGGGTAGCCGCGCTCAGCAGAATCCCTCCCCCGGCCCCGGCGACTGGGGCCGGCCCAATCGAGGGATTGGGGGATGGGGGTGTTAGTTTGTTTTTTCCACTGTCGCGTCCCCACACCTGGTTTTCATTCATTCATTCGTTCGTTCATTCATTCACGGTTTCGTCACTGCAGCTTCCCCGGCCCTCCGGATCTCGGGGAGGGGATGGGAGGGAGGGGACCGAGATGGGGGTGGGGGGAGAAAGACAGCGGTGGGGGTGCACCGCGGGGGGGTGCTCGGGGTGGAAGGACCCCGTTCGAGGGCAGATCGGGTGGTTTTGTCGAAAACAAGGCGGGCGGCGGGGCGGGGGCGCTCCCCGGGGCTCGAAGTTGTTTTCCGAGCCGCCGCGGCGAGGACAGCCGCCCGGGTGCGCCTCTTTGTCTCTCCCCGGCCGGCGCCGCGTCCCCGCGCGCTCACCTGGTCTTGGAGGACAGGAAGGCAAGTTTGATCAGGCCGTAGGTGAAGAGCGGGATGCTCTCCTTGGCGACGCTGGCAACTTGCAGCCGGTGCTCCAGAATGTGGAGTTCCATCGTCCGCCCGCGCTCCGCGGCGGCTCATCCGCGGGGGGCGAGCCGCGGCCCCCGCCCCCTGCGCGCCCAGCCGGCACCGAGCGCCGCGGGCGGCCGGCCCAGGGACCGGGAGCTCGGCGCCGGGGAGAGACAAAG
>NC_058407.1:165955335-165979291 GCF_002201575.2 Neomonachus schauinslandi | reverse complement strand
CCGGCCCGCTGGGCATGCGCGGCCGCTGCGGGGCGTGCCGGGACTTGTAGTTGCGCGCGGCCCGGGAGCCGCCGGCCGGGGCTGTCGGGGGCTGGGCGGCCGCGCGAGGGGCCGGCCGGGCGCCCGCGGAAAGCAGGAACGCGGGCGCCTGCCCGGGCCGCAGGGAGGGGGGCGGCAGGGGGGCGGGGAGCGGCTTGGGCCTAGCCGCGAGCTCTCGTTCCGAGCTCGGGACCCCGCCCTCCGGGGTGCAAGCGAGCAGCCGACACAGCTCCGGCGCCGGAGGAGGCCCGGATCTGGGAGGGGAGAGATTTGGAGAAATCGGTGGTTAAAGCGCCGAGAAGCAAAACAGACATGGGTGCTGCGGACAGAGGTGGGGCCGAGGGGATCTGGGCGGGGAGGGGGGGGAGTTTCCTGGAGGAAGGGTCATCCAGGCTGGGTTCTGAAGGATGAATGGGAGCTCGCCGGGGCGGGGGGCGGGGCGCGGGGCTGGAGGCCCGAGGCCTTCCAGGCAGAAGGAACAGCGTGTCCAAAGCACAGAAGCGTGAAAGCCCCCACTGTGCTGTGTTTGGCTTTGCTGGAGCGGAAAATGTGAGGGAGGAGAGGCAAGAGATAAGGCAGGCGTCGTCACCAGGAGTCCGGTCGAGAGGGGTCATGTGTGCAGATCTAATGAGGTGGCCATTTAGCCCGCGCGAGAGAGGGTGACGGGGACTGCGACGGCCGAATTAGTGAACAATCCGAAATAATCCGAAGGGCTTCCCACCCCGGGTCCAGTGTGCCGTGACCATGGCCTAGCAACGGATCCCCTTAGTGGCTGGCTGGTTTGAAATGGTCTAGGTTAAAGTTGCTGGTGCCTCGCTCTTCGGCAGAGTAATCTGGGGACAGGATGGGTCAGGTTTACCTGCTGGGGCAGTCCGGGAAGGCTCTTTTGGGGGGAAAACTCCAGCGATGCCCTCCCACATTCTCTTTCTGAGACCGCCTCTGTTAGGTAGGAACATATGAGGCTCCCTCATTTCCACAAAGGGGTGTGAAGCCTGCAATCTGGTAGCTCTTAGAGCAGGCTGATCCCCTTACTGCTTTGTTTTCACTAAAGAATTTATCACCCTCTAATAAAGAATATATTTACTTTTTTGGTTTGTTTGTTTTGGTTTGTCTGTCTCCCTCTTGTAGAATCTCAGCTCCATGAAGGCTCCATGTCTGTCTCCCTCTTGCAGAATCTCAGCTCCATGATTTTTGTCTGTTCTCTGCTGTATTCCCAGTGCTTGCGGTGTGACTGACCTGTGAGAGACAGGCGTTTCAATATTCATGGAGTGCATAAATACAAACCCTATTCTTTTAGAGTCTAGGGGTCTAGAAGGCCCAAACAGAAATGCATTCAGGGCCCAGGCAAGTAACAGTGATGTATGAACCAGTTGGGTATCAGACAGTTATTAAAAAAAAACAAAAAACAAAAAAACAACCACAGAAACCACCAACAGGTGAAACCAAGCAAACAAGACTAAAGGTAGGACTCGGTCCGCATTCTGACTTCTGCACTGGGTGGCCTCAGTCAGTATTTTTTAATCTGTAGGCCATGCCCCATGAGCAGATGGTGAAATCAATTTAGCAGGGCCGACTAGCATTAAAGACAAAACAAAACAAGAATAGAAAATGGCACAGAGCTTTGCACTTCGCAAGGGTAGGTTACCACTATGTTTTCTAAGTTGCAGGAAACTTGAATTTTGGCCTGTGTGTCCACGTGTGCCCACGTGGTGGATCTTCATACAAAGGTGTTTCTTACTGTGGTCTCGGTCGAAAGCATTTGACAACCCTGTGGGTTTTCTGCTGGTCAAGCCAGACCATCGTAACGTTTGCAAATTTGACGGTATGGCTTTGTCTTGCACAATTGGTGCTTCCGATTTTTGTGAAACAACTCCAGAAATCAAAGTTGAGGTGTTACAGAGACGGCCCTGTGGGTTGCCAAATCCAGGGGATATTTTCAGGCTGGGACTAGGGTGAGACATGCACCTCGACGTCACGCAAGTTAAGTGCTGGCGTGGCATTTTCCCAGTGGAATTCACTCCTCTCCCTCAATTCCTTAGCGCCGTACCCTTCTGGTCCCCCTCTGGTTCTTCCAACTTGCCATCTGTGGTTTCTTCTCTGCCCAACCCTAAAACGAATGGAGGCCCAGTTGGTGTTCCTTCCTGTAGTGCATTTTTACCGTAACGGCTGCCAGTGAATCGTGCCCCCTGGTAAGGCATCCCGCGCTGACTTTGGTTTGGCTATAGGACCTTTTTGGCCAATGTGCCTGATAAGTCCTGTACACTGGGACTCACCCACTTAGAATGCTGCCCTGAGAACCACTGCACTGTGGAGAAGTCCGGATGAAAGACCACAGGGAAGGAGGGGCCCGAGTGTTCTGCTCTTCCCTGCGGACAGCTCGCCTCAACTACCTGACATGAGAGTGAGACCCTCTTGGACCTTCCAGCTCACTGTCCCGGATGAATGCAGCCTCCTGAGTGAGACAGGTGAAACCAGAAGAGCAATTACCCAGCCAACCTGTAGAAAAATAACAAATAGTCGTTTTTAGCCACTAAGATTTGGAGTGGTTTATTATATAGCAATAGATAATTCAACCCTCATCTTCTCTCACTCTATGGGTGGACTTAGTCTCTGGCTTCTAATATGTCGATGGTCCCCAAATTGACAGTTCCCGGTCAGAATATGTTCTTGAGGCCCTGATTCATGTATCTAGCTTCCTAGGAGTTGGCTACCTCCATCTAAATGTTGACAGGCTCTGCCAACCCAACCTGTTCGAACCTGACCTCACTGTCTGACTCACCTCCGACCTTCTCCCCTTCCTCCTGGAATCCCTGTCTTGGTGAAGGACACCAGGCCTCTTTCCTCGAGTTACCAGCCTGGTGTGGCACGCTGTATTTTCCAAGATGGCAGCAATAAGATCTTCCATCCTCCATGTTTTTCCTGCGACATGCTAATCATCCCGTTAGGAGGTGAGTCTATGTTCCCTCCCCTTGAATTTGAGCAGGACTGTGACTTCTGAAACTAAGTCCTGACAGGTGATACTGTTTACACCTGGTCCTCTTGGGATGCTCTCCCTTGGAACCATTTTGCCATGATGTGTGGAAGCATGGGCCACACAGACCACAGGTAGGCATTGGTATTGGTTGGGTAGGGCTGTGTAACAAACTACCACAGACTGGGCTGGGACTTACACAGCAAAAATGTATTGTTTCACAAACCTGAAGGCTCAAAGTCCGAGATCAGGATGTTGGCAGAGTTGGTTCCTTCTGAGGCTTCTCTCCTTGGCCTGTAGAGGTCTGTCTTCTCCCTGTGTCTTCACATGGTCTTCCTCTATGTGTGTATCTGTATCCTAATCTCCTCTTCTTATAAGGACACCTGTATATTGATTAGGGCCCACCCTAATGACCCCACTTAATCACCTCTTTCAAGGGCTTCCCTCCAAATATGGTCACATTCTGAGGTACTGGGGGTTAGGACTTCAACATTTGAACTTTGGGGATACTAGACACAATTTGGCCCACGGCAGTACTCCAGCCAACAGACCCACTGAGGTTCCAGCTAGAAGCCGGCATCACTACCAGATGTGTAAGGAAGTCTTTGTATGACACAAATGCATGAGAGACCCCCCCCCCCCGCCAAGCAAGAACCACCCTGCTGAGCCCAGCCTCTAGAACTCTGAGAGGTAATAATAAAATATGTATTGTTGCTTTAAGCCAACCATTTTGAGATGGTTGGGTAAGCAGCAATTGGTAACTGGAACACCCTGGAATCAACGTGGGGGTGGAGAACGGAGGAAGTTGATTGGGGAATCATCCTAGATTGCTACCTCTCGCTTCCTGTTCCCCCAACCCGATCGATCAATCGATAGATAGATAGATAGATTTTTTTAAGGTGGGGAGGGGCAGAGGGAGAGGGAGAGAGAGAATCTTAAGCAGACTCCAGTGTGGGCGCCTGACGTGGGGCTCCATCTCATGACGCTGAGATCATGACTGGAGCTGAGATCATGACCAGAGACGAAATCCAGAGTTGAACGCTTAACTGATGAGCCACCCAGGCGCCTCCCCACTCCCCAACCCCTATATCTGATCAATCACCAAGTCCTAATGATTTTATTATATACCATATATCTCTAATCCAGCATCTCTCTCCACACTGACCATCACGATCCCATGTCAGATCATAATTCCCCTGTCCTAAAGGTCCTAATGCCCATTCTGTCCACATAATGTTCTCAGGGTAGCTGTTCTACTCTGTGACCCTACTCCCCTGTAACTCCTCTGCCTAACGCCCTTTAAGGGCCAGGAGGAAACCACAGCTCTCTTAAGAAAACCAAGCTCGGATCCTCCACAGCTGGTTGTATGTAAAAGGGAAGGCACTTTCTGGTTCCTAGATGCACCATTTTCAATATGGTGGCCATTAACCACATATGGCTATTGGGCAGTTGAAATGTGGCTAGTACCATGAGACACTGAAGTCTGAATTTCACTTCATTTTAATTTAAATTTAAAAACTGCTACTCGTACTGTATGGTGACTAGCATAACATAATAAAGTAAAATTAAATTAAATTAAAAAAATAAAAATAAAAAATGCTACTTGATTCCATTATTAGAAAGCATTCAAGGGGCTCCTGGCTGGCTCAGTGGGAAGAGAGTGCAACTCTTGATCTTTGGGTTGTGATTTCGAGCGTGTAGATCTTGGGTGTAGAGATGACTTAAATAAATAAACATTAAAAAAAAAAAGTTCAAGTATGTTTGGAATAGCCTGATTAACTCCTCTTTTTTCTGGGACTGAGGAGGATTTCAGGACTTGGGGCTTTTAGTTTTAAAACCAGGAGTAAACCGGGACACGTTGATCACACGACTTTGAAACAACTTGGTTATGGAAATCTATGAAATCTAAAACCCAGATCAAGTATTGTAGGTGAAAGTTAAGCATCCAAACTGTGATGTGCAATAAATGTAAAGTATACCCTGACTTTCAAAGGCTTGGCATAGGAGAAAGAATGCAAAATATCCCAATAATTTTTTTATATTGATTGCATGTCAAAACGATAATATTTTAGATATTGGGTTAAATAAAATATATTATTAAATTGATTTCATCTGTTTCTTTTTACTTTTTAAAACTTCCAAAGGCCATATGGCTTGCATTATATTTTCTTGGACGGCGCTTTTCTAGAGCAGTTAGTTCTTGGGCTGTGGTTGGTGTCGGAATCACTGGAGGTAGAAACACCCAGGCCCAGGCCGTCTCCTGCTTCGACGAGCCTGGGCCTCTGTTCTTTATCGACCCCCAGGCCTCAATCGTCCCGCTGTGGTGGGGTGGGGTGAGAGAGTGTGGATGCCAGGAACCCCTTTTCCACTTAAGTCTAGAGTCTCCGCTCCCAAGAAAGCGATGCCCAAATATAGGCAGGACTTCTCATTCTGCCTGGCTGGGGCCTAGCGTGGCCTTTACCTCGAGTTCCTAAGCTTAAGAACCCACGTCCTCTCCAGAGGATGAGCACCTACAATGTCCACCCCCTTCAGAGAAGGTTCTGGCCCCTCTCCACAGGTTGAGAAGTGCTCTCACTAGGGCTGCTTTTGATTCTATTGATCTGGAGTGGGATCGGGCATTCCCGCCCCCCGCCCCCCAGTTCCTCCGTGATTACCAGTGTGCAGCCAGGGTTGAAAACCATCACCCCGAAGCCTCTGCACCCACTTCTCAAACTCCATCTGAGAAAGAGCAGCACCTGGGTGCTTGTTAGAAATGCAAACTCTTGGGGCGCCTGGGTGGCTCAGTCGTTAAACATCTGCCTTTGGCTCAGGTCATGATCCCAGGGTCCTGGGATCGAGCCCCGCATCGGGGTCCCCACTCCGCGGGAAGCCTGCTTCTCCCTCTCCCATTCCCCCTGCTTGTGTTCCCTCTCTTGCTGTCTCTCTCTCTCTCTCAAATAAATAAATAAAATCTTTAAAAAAAAAAAGAAATGCAAACTCTTGGGCCCCGTCCAGGACCTGCTCAGTCAGAAACTCCGGGGCTGGGGCCCTCGGGTCTCTGTGTAACAAGCCCTCCAGGAGATGATGGCAAAATCTCGAGCTGGACAGCCGTTGCCTTCAAAGAAGAGAAGTCAGCACATGAGCAAGATGGTAGGGTCTGGAGTCTCGTAGAAGTTCTGGGGGACGGGTGAGGTCATTTCTGTCACTGGCTATACCCTTAGCCCACATGTGGAGCCAAAGCTCTTGGGCTGGACCTAGCGGTCGTCTGTCCACGGTGGCCTTTATCGACCACCATGGACAATTTATATTTTGGGCAATTTCCCACGTTATGAGTCCTGCTTTCACAAAGTAGAAGCTTCTACAGCCTTCCTCATGGCTGTGGGCAGGCCTATCAGACCAGTGCAAGACGGGCGCAGACTCGGGCACAGACCCGGGCTCGGAAGCCCAGCAGGGGCACGTGCAGCTGTAGGAAGGCGGCAGGATTCGTCCTGGTGATTACCGCTGTGTAACACACAGCCCACCCTTAGCAGAGTAGAACAACGATTTGCTCCGAACTCACAAATTCTGCAGGTTGGGAATGCAGATGGGGAATGTGGGCACAGTTAGGCTTGGCTCCAAGGTATCGAGCTGGACTTCACCTGGAGACCTTGGATCCTGGGAGTGACTTGAGGGCCTGGGGGCTGGAATCATCTGGAGGTCTGTGCCCTCACATGTCTAGTGCCTGGATAGGCTGAGCTGGGATTGTCAACCAGAGCCCTCCTTTGCGTAGCCTGGGCTTCTCACAGCGTGGAGGCTGGACTCCCATAGGGAGCAACTCCAGAGGCAGTGTTCCGCGAGAGTCAGGTAGAAACCATATGGCCTTTTTTTAACCTCAGATGCCACATGGGGTCGCTTTTGTGGTATCCTCTTGGTCAAAACAGGCACAAGCCCGGCTTGAGTCAAGAAGAGGGGAGGGGTCCTAGGCTTCACCCCTTGGTGGAGGAGTGACAAAGTCACCCTGAAGAGTGAGTTAGATGGAATTCTTAGTTAGCCATTTTTTAAAAAAGATTTTATCCATTTATTTGTTTATTTAGAGGACGAGCTGGGGGGAGGGGCAGAGGGAGAAGGAAAGAGAGGATCCCAAGCCGACTCCATGCTGAGCGAAAAGCCCGACATGGGGCTCGATCCCACGACCCTGAAGTCATGCCCTGAGCAGAAACCAAGAGTCAGACGCTTAACTGACTGAGCCACCCCGGCGCCCCTGTGCAGTCATTTTTGGAAACACCCACCACTTAGAAAGGTGAGGTCCCTAGGAGAAGGTGTGGCTTGTGGAAGTTCTGCCCCATGGTACGGACAAGGGTCTGCAGGTTCAGCCTAAACCCTGTTTCTCCAGCTCCCCCAAAGATTCTGTTCTTAATCTTTTCTTTTTTTGAAGATTTTATTTTTAAGTAGTCTCTACACCCCACGTGGGGCTCGAACTCACAACCCCAAGTTCAAGAGTCGCATGCTCTTCAGTCAGAACCAGTCAGGTGCCCCTGTTCTTTCTTTCTTTTTATTTATTTATTTATTTGACAGAGAGAGATACAGTGAGAGAGGGAACACAAGCCGGGGGGAGAGGGAGAGGGAGAAGCAGGCCTCCCACCGAGCAGGGAGCCCGATGCGGGGCTCGATCCCAGGACCCTGGGATCATGACCTGAGCCGAAGGCAGACGCTTAACGACTGAGCCACCCAGGTGCCCCGGGGTGCCCCTGTTCTTAATCTTTTTAAATTAAGTTTTTTATCTTGAGAGAATGGTAGATGCACATGCAGTTGTAAGAAATAATATGGGGAGGGAGTGCCTGGGGGGCTCAGGCAGTTAAATTCAGGGTTGTGAGATCGAGCCCTGGTTTGAGCTCTGAGCTCAGCAGGGCATCTGCTTGAGAGTCTCTCTCCTTCTCCCTCTACCCCTCCCCACCGTGCTCACTCTCTCTCTCCAAAATAAATAAATAAATCTTAAAAAAAAAAAAAAGAAAAGAAAAGAAATAATACGGGGAGGTCCCCTGTACCCTCCACCCAGTTTCCACCCATAGTCATATCTTATAAAAATAACAGTACAATCCCACACCCAGGAAATTGACGCTGATACAATCCACTCAGCTTATTTGGATTTCCACAATTTTACATGTAATCATGTGTGTGGTATGTGTGTGTTTAGTTCTAGGCAACTTACTCAATATTTCGAAAATGTACTCTTTTCCACTGAAGATTTTTTTTAAGTAGGCTCCATGCCTAGGGTGGAGCCCAATGCAGGGCTTGAACTCACGACCCTGAGATCAAGATCTGAGCTGAGATCAAGAGTTGGACACTCAACTGACTGAGCCACCCAGGCGCCCCACCACCGCAGTTTTATTGAGCTATAGTTCATGTACAGAGGTATATATGTTTAAGATGTACAGCATAATAATTTGACTTACATACGTTGTGAAATGATTGCCCCAGTAAGTTTAGTTAGCATGCATCATCTCCTATAGATAGAAAAAAAGAAAAGGAAAAAGAATGTCTTTTCCCTTGTGATCAGAACTCTTAGGGTTGGCTCTTAACTTCCCTGTGTATCATGTTGTACATTATGTCCCTAGTAGTGAGTTATGTTATAACTGGAAGTTTGTCCCCTTGGATCTCCTTCATCCAGTTTAAGATCATACTCTTCATTTTAGAACAGTTTTGAAATCACAGGAAAATTGGGAAGAGAGTACATGGGTTCCTGAGTATCCTGCACCCAAGATATTGTTGCGATTGATGAACCAATATTGATACATTACCATTAACTAAAGCCCATGCTTTATTCAGATTTCCCTAGTTTTTTTTTAAGATTTTTTTTTTAAATTTTTTAAAAAAGATTTTATTTATTTGACAGAGAGAGACACAGCGAGAGAGGGAACACAAGCAGGGCAGTGGGAGAGGGAGAAGCAGGCTTCCTGTGGAGCAGGGAGCCTGATGTGGGGCTCGATCCCAGCACCCTGGGATCATGACCTGAGCCGAAGGCTTAATGACTGAACCACCCAGGTGCCCCTTAAAGATTTTATTTTTAAGTAATCTCTATACTCACCCTGGGGCTCAAACTCACAACCCTGAGATCAAGAGTTGCTCGCTCCACTGACTGAGCCAGCCAGGTGCCCCCAGATTTCCCTAGGTTTTACCTAACATCCCTTTTCTCTCCCAAGATCCCATCCCTGAAACCACATGACATTTCATTGTTGTATCATGTCTCCTCAGGCTCCTCTTGGCTGTGACAGATTGGTCAAGATTTAAAAATAAATTCCTTTTCTATGGGACCAGAATGGACTCTGTTGTTTGCAACTAAGCTGTGCACAAGGCCTTCAAGGCTCACTGTGGTGTGGTCTCCTCTCACTCCTTTAGCCCTATCGACCACCAATCAGCCCCATACTCTATCCTCCATCAAGAACACCTCCCTCCCTCCTACATATGCTCTCCCTGCCTCTGGCCCCTTGCACGGACTGACAGACACATCTTTATTTGACCTCTGGTGTCACCTTCTCTGGGAAGCCTTCCATGACCTTTCCAGGCCTGCCCCTCCTCTGTGCATCAGGCGAGGCTGTGGACTTACTTAGAACGTGGTCTTTGTTTGATGTCAGATTTGCCTGAGCTCCAGTCTGGGACTAGTTTCTCAGTCTCTGGGCACACACTCCGTTCCTCGTGTGCAGAACTGGATAAGAGATCCTGTCTTGTGGGTTGCAGTGAGGACCCAAGATAATGCTGGAAAGCACACAGCACAGTGCCAGACACAGAGTACCCCCTCCAAGTGTATGTAGCTGTGACCCTCCCTGCAGCCCCTCCCCCACGCCCCCCCCTGAGGTTCAAGTTGTCCCATGCCCACGGGAGCTGGCCACTTTACCTCGGCTAATTTGTTAGTTCTGCGAGGACAGAGGCCACTTCGCTTTTACCTTTCTCTTCTCGGGGTTGGCCTCACACCAGCTGTTTGCTCGAGCGGCCTGAAAGGATGGCTCGCTCCATGTCTCGTGGCTCCCACCTCATGGGCCCACGTGAGGCCCTTCTTCCTTCAGAACGACCTGCTAGGAAAGCTTTGCTCTCTCTCAAGTTCGGCTAAGACTTCTCTGGACAATAAGAACAGCCTGTCTGAAGGGATCTCTTTTCTGTGACAGTGTGGCGGCGCCATGTTTGACGTGAGGCCCTGGTATCGGGGGCCGGAGGGCCTGGGTTTCAATCCGAGTTCTGTTGCTCACAAGCTGTGTGGACCTCGGGCAAGTGACTGACCTCTCTGTGCCTCATTTCCTCATCTGCCAGTTTGGGACCAGCTACATAACTTGTGGGACCCAGTGCCAAATGAAAGTGCAGGGCCCTTGTTTCGGAAATCATGAAGGATTTCGAAATGGCCCGAGCAGAGCCTGCCACCAAGCGAGTGACTGCATAGGTCACAAGCCACTGGGGCCCTGGGCTCTACTTGGGTCATCCAGCTTTGCCTTCTCCCTGTCCCCTTCCTTTCACATGTGCCCAGGTCCGCAGAGGGGAAAGAAGGTGGTCTTTCCATTGCCCATCAGCCCATTCACCATATTTCTTTATCACTGGCTTGGGGCCAGGGATGTGGGTTCTGTCTGCCCGGCTCGGGGCTGTAGCCTCAGAGCCTGGAACACTAGGTCTGGTCCCACTAAGTGTTTATTGAATGAACAATGGCATGAATGAATGGAGGCAGGGGGAAGCATTGCTGGTGGGGCAAGACGCAGTTTCTCCATCTGTAAAATGGAAGGGAGTGGCCTGGAAGATCTTAAGCCCTCCTTTCAAGTCTACGATCCCATGCCGCCATTGCTCAAAACAGACCTGAGATCCCCTTTGGGGATTTGTCCTCAGGGGGGAACAGGCTCTGACTTTTCCACGCCCGTGGCTTAGATTTGCGAAACAGACGACAGAATGTTCTGTAAGTCTGCTGGTGTGGTAGGGAGAATCTGGGCTGGGAGGCAAATCTGTGCCTCTGGACTGGAGTCCCCCCTTTGCCAGAGGGGCCCTTTCAGGGCCTCAGTTTCTATGTCTGTAAGATGGGGACAATAGTGTCACCCCAAAGAGCTGGAAAGGGTGCTGGCGGGAGCCCTTTGTAACCCGTGTGGCACCCGGTAAGTGCAAAGGCATGTGACCACCTCGGGTAGTCACATGAGGAGTGACCGGCTGATAAGACCTTCTTCACGTGTGTCTGTTCCTCTGACTCAGAAGGCTGCTGTCAAGGGCAAGTTCTGAGCTGAGGGACGGAGGGGCCCTGCTGGGGACTCACAGATGAGCGAGACACACGTTCTAGTTGGGCGGTGGGGGAGGTTATTGCCAAGAAACAAGTAAAGATGTGCACACGCTCTGAAGACAATAAACCAGTGTGATTTGATGGGGATTGGACGCTCTGAGGTCAGGACCAAGCAGCCTGCCGGTAAAGATCTGGAAGAAGAGCCCACGGGAAGAATGCAGAGTGAACACAGGAACTAGAAGTGGGTGATGGGCTGCTTTCGGAGGCAGTGAGTTTCCCACTTTTCCGACAGTTCCCCACAGTGGGAAAGAGGCCACAGGAGTTAAGTGATGGTCAGGAGTCGTAGAGAGGTCTCTGGTGGGAGGTTAGATTTGGGAAGTTGGGGGTAAGAGCCAAGTGTGGGGGCTCCTTAAAGTCTGGGTTTAGACTTTCCCTGGAGCCCAGAGACCCCCAACCTACTCAGGGTCCTAGGAGGGGGTGAGTCCTGGGTGTGGAGGCTCTGGGCTGCTTAAGTGTGGTGGGGGTGGAAAAAAGAAGAGAGGGAGGGTCAAAAGAACTTAATGTGGGCAAGAGGTATCTTTTTCTGGGGCTCAGGTTCTTTCTAGATCTTTCTCTAGTCCCTAGGTGAGCTGACCTTGAATCTCCTCCCCTGTGTTTGACAAACAACGCTGAGGACCATGGGGAGTCACTAAGGTTCTTGAGCAGAGAAGGAGCCCAATCAAATGCCTGTCCCCTTGGCCTATTCTGAGGGGGGCCAGGCCTCAGCCACCTCCCTTTCTCACACTTTCCACAGGGCTGCAGGAAGAAGAGATTGCTCTGATTCTTTGCTGGAGATGCCCTTCCCACGCACTCCCTCGCACCCCCATAACAAAGGATTACCAGTCCCCAAAGTGCAGTAGACTGGCTTAATGTAAACAGTCATAGCTTAATCCTCACCAGCCATTATCCTGATCTCGGGGCAGGGTCTTCTTTCCCTGTTGCTCCCAGGGCCAGGAGACTGAGGGACCAGATGCCAGCCTCTCAGCTGCAAATCTGTACTTAGACACTAGGCATGACTCAGCTCCACCATAGTAGAGTATAGGATACAGAAAACCAACCAATCAACCAACCAACCAACCAACCAACCAACCAACCAACCAACCAAACAACGAACTAACCAACCAACCAACCAACCAACCAACCAACCAACCAACGAACTAACCAACCAACTAACCAACCAACCAACCTTGCATCATAGAGAGCCAGGCTGAGCTGGATTTTGGCCTCTACTCCCTTTTGTGCTGTGCTAGTTACATCTTTTTTCTCTGCTTTGGTTTCCTTATCTGTAAAATGGGCATAACGGTGTCTCTCTCACAGAGTGTGAGTGTGCATATGTGGGGGATTAAATGAAAGAATGCCTTTAAGAAGGCACCCAGTGCTGTTTCTGACACACAGGAGATGCTCAGTAAATATTTGTCGAATGCATGAATGCATGGAGGAACAGCCCTTTGGCAGCCTGTGGCCCCTACTCTCTACGACTCCCCATCTGATGGCTCCCCTCGGTGAAGGAGGAGAGGAAAGAAATGGGTGTGTCCAGGGCTTCTCCTTGGTGCCTGTATGTGTGTTGTTACATCGGATCCTCCAGAGAGGCAGGGATTCATACGACCATTCTGCAGACGGCAAGGCAGAGGCTAGGGGAGGTTAGGAGAAGAGGAAGTTCTGGATACAGCTTTCCTTGGGTCTCACAAGCGCCAATGCCAGGACCGAGCTCCTAGAGGTACCTAAGGAACACTCACTGATTGAACTCACCGTGGTGACAGCAGGGACACCATCCCCTTTCTTGTGCCGTCACTGGGCAGGGCTAGGGCAGGGCAGGGGGCCACCAAGTCTTTCCTTCTCTCTCTCACCCCATCACGCATCATTTCCTCTCATGGCCTCCTCCTGCCTCCTCCCCCTTCCTACAAACTCCTCAGCCTGTGCCCCTCCAGCTTTTGTCCTTTTTTGTCATAATCTGTGACTGAGGACAGCCTGTGTAGCCTCTAAGAAACCAAAGGTCGACACTGTGGAAGACAGAGGAGGAGGGGCCTCCATGTCCTTATCACTCACACTCCTGGGCCTCAGTTTCCTTATCTGTAAATAGGGCTTGTTGTAAGGATTCGGGGTGGTGTGGGCGGGTGCTGAGGCCAGGCCTGACCAATGGGAAATGCCCAACAGGTATCACTTGTGATTATGATTATCATTTTGCCTGTTTCTGAGGCTGGCCTTACTCCAGCTCTTTAGTGTCCTGGGAACCGATTCTGGAAAGGGTTAGGGCCTGAGATTCTGAAGGTGTGATTTTTGAGTAAATTGTGCCTCAGTTTCACGATCACTAAATTGCAAGTCTCTGGATGGCTGCCTGGCCCAGGATGGCTGTCGGAAAAATCATAACCGAATCCCGGGGATCTCACACAGAGCCAAGTTTGGATTGTAAAGTCAGGGAGGGCAGGATTAGGACGGCGTGTGCCTTTCCTCACAGTGACGTTCATTCAAGGCTTGTGGGATGACTGGCAACTGGCATGTGGGGGGTGGATCCTGGGGGTTCCCGGGTGACCCCAGATCCAAAGCAGCCCCCGAGATCCTTCTCCGCAGATCGTGGGAGAGGGAGCTGGGTCCAGGGCACCCTTTTGGACATTGGAAGGAGGATTTTCTCTCTTGGGAGGGAATCTGCTCTCTTTAAAATCCTTTGCAAAGATGCTGGGCTGGCTGGTGACACATTAGCCACGTCGCAGTGAAAAGAGCAATTTATCAGGGGATGTTCCTTCCAGGGATCCAGAGCCTTTCAGAACTTGATTGCGGTTAATGCTCCAACCTTTCCAGAGTGTTTTATGGCACTCTCAAATGAGATAATGAAGCCCTTTAATTTACTGTTCAACTCCCAAACAGAGTGAGCAGGTCAGGCATCCTCCCTGCCCCAGGCCCGCAGAGGGGGAAGGCTCAGGAGGCCCTGTGCACCCAGCGTGTTGTCATGAACTTCTCCACTGGAGCTGCCCAGCCCCCAGTGGGAGGTGGCATGCAGCTCTGGGCAGCCCCAATCTTGTGGCTTCCTTCATGTGTATCCCCAAGCAGATCACTTACTCTCCTGAAGCCTCCATTCTATCATCTGCAGAATGGGGATGATAACACCACCGTGGCTGGGGTGTGGTAAGATTAAGGACAGCGCCTCGCGCCAGGTAGATGATCAATAATTGGAAGTTGTCATTGGGTAGTGAAATGGAGCCCCAAGACCCAAAGTTCTCGGAGGAAATTGTACTTGCTGCTGGTCCCAGGGAACGTTCCCCAGCTGTTGCTACCTGTAGCAGAGGTGAGTTGTCCCCATGGAGCCTTGCCCAAACCTTAAGTTCATAGGTAAACGAAATGTTTTGTTGTTTGAAACCACTGAGTTTGGCACGGTGTGTTTCACTGCAGTAGACAACGGATACAGAGTTCTTCCCGTGTTCTCACGCATTCTCCTTCCCTGGGACTCAGACCTGGATCCCTGGGGCTGGGCCCAGGATCAACCGGAGGGACTGATCTGGCACTGTCTACTTGGGTCTGACACTTCTCTTCCTGCAGCGGGAGTCTCATCCTGGGAAGCTCTTGGGTCTTTCTCCCTGATAGCCCCATGGGGGCCACTTCACCAGTCCTCTGGAATGGACTAGATATCCTTCATTTTTGGAGGGCCAGGGTTTAGATTAAAGCCAGGACACCCTCTCCTCGATTCTTAGCCTCCACCCCTGGCCAGAATCCCAGTTATTTTATGAGCGGGAAAAGCATGGAAATGGGAGACTGGGTTTTGGATTTTCCAGTGCTTTCCAGGCTGCTTCCAGGTGCTACGTGCAGAGGCCGATGCTCCAGAGAGGTCCCTCTGTGTCTCAGTAAGGCCCCAAGTCACTTCATCACCTTTTCACAGACTGTACATCCAAAATGATCAGTAAGCATATGAAAAGGGGCTCAACCTCATTTTTAGCAGGGAGATGCAAGTTAAAACCCCAAGCATCCCCCAGCTATGATTATCTGCAAAGGCGCGCTGTTCAGACCACCTTCCATGCATTCGTGGCCTCAGTGTATGTGGTCCCACCTGCCATTTTGGCTAACTGGGGACAAGTGTGATGGGCCATTCCGGCTCTGATGCTCCCTCTGAGGCTAGGGGAGGCACACGTCCTCCCTCTTTTGCTCCTGCTTCCTTCCTTCCAACAGGTGTTGATCTCAAGAGCACTCGTTAATGAACATTCTGTGTGCTGAACACCATTTCTGAGTCTGTTTCCTGGGGAACCTCACCTCTGACAACCACAGCTCCGCTAGAATGGCTAAAATACTTTGAAAAAAAATCACACAATTTTATCTATCTAAATTGCTCACTCGTTCTCCCCAACAGGTAAAGCCCTATCCTGTTTTTCACGTTTTGAAACTTTATAAACCGGAACTAGATCATGCACATAATACGGTCAGTTGATTTTTTTTTTCAGTTATTTAATTACGTTCTTTGTAAGAAATTTAGAACACCAATTTGTGAGGGTAAACTTCATTTGTAAGAGAAAACACAGAGCGGAGGTAGCCCTGAAGCTGAGGAACAGCTTTGATTTTTGGCCGAATTTTCGAGTCCACAGCTTTCTGATCAACCTTGCGCAGCTCTGTAATCTCGTATTTCTCTTTCTCGGTGTCGAAGATCTCACCCTCCTGGTGTCTGGGCTTACGCAGCTTCTTCTTCTTGAAGGAAGCATCAGTGAGATGTTTGGGGATTTTCACACTGCTGATGTCAATTTTGGTAGAAGTAGCAATGACGAATTTCCGGTGTGTTCTACGCAGAGGAACTCGATTGAGAGACAGAGGTCCGGTCACAAGCAGCAAGCCACTGCTCAGTTGCTTCAGGAAAACTACCCTCTTGCCTCTGTGGCGCCCAGTGAGGATGATCAAAATGGTCCCGGGAGTGATACTAGCTCGCAGCTTTCCCACGTGCTGACTGAAAGGTTTTTTGCCGTGGCTCAACAGCTTTCAAGGCACATCTTCATTAGGGTAATACCTAGGCATTTTGCGAAGTTTAACCACTCGGTTACCACCGTTCTTGTCACCACCAACTGGTTTTGTGACAGTAGCAATAACTTTCTCCTACTTTTTCTTTTCAACCCTGGATTTAGCTGCCGGATACTTCCTCTTGTACAAGGCCTTTCTGGAATACATAGCTGACTGGGAATATCTGCCCATTCCTCTGACAAGGACAGGGTTTCGGCTGCAGTGGGTCTTCCCCTTCTTTGGCTTTTTAGCCTTGGGGTTACCCTTGTTAGCCTTGCCACTGGCATCAGCCTTCTTAGCTTCAGGTTTCTTCTCCTCAGTATCCGGCTTCTCAGCTTTTTCGCCCACCATCTTGCAAGATGGGAAAGAAAACTTGGAGTTCTCCAGACTCAGACTCTCCAGTTCACTGGAGGAATGGTCATCATGTCAACAAACGGTGCTGGAACAACGACATCCATATAAAAAAATATAAGAAGCAATAAAAATAACCATGATTACCTATATCTCACAACTTACACAAAGATTAACTCGAAATGGATCCCAGACCTAAATGCAAAACCTAAAATTAAGATATTTCCAGAAGGAAACAAAGGAGTCAATCTTTGTGACTTTTGGTTAGGCAAAAATTTTTAGGTATAGTTTCTTTTTTTTTAATTTTATTTTTAAGTAATCTCTGCATCCAATGTGGGGCTTGGACCCACAACTCTGAGATCAAGAGTCCCACGTTCCACCAACTGAGCCAGTCAGGTGCCCCTTAGATATAATTTCTATATCCATGGGGTATTGGAGAAAAATATGCTAAATTAGTTTTCATCAAAATTAAAAGCATCTGATTTTTTATTTATTTATTTGTTTTCAAAGATTTTATTTATTTGACAGAGAGAGAGAGCACAAGCAGGGGGAGCGGGAGAGGGAGAAGCAGGCTCCTTGCTGAGCAGGGAGCCCGATGCAGGGCTCGATCCCAGGACCCTGGGATCATGACCTGAACCGAAGGCAGATGCTTAACGACTGAGCCACCCAGGCGCCCGCATCTGATTTTTAAAAAAGATTTTATTTATTTATTTATTTATTTATTTATTTATTTTAGAGGGAGGGAGGGCAGAGGGAGAGGGAGCCCAAAAAGGGGCTTGATCTCATGACCCTGAGGTGATGACCTGAGCTGAAATCAAGAGTTGGATGCTTAACTGACCGAGCCACCCAGATGCCCCTGATTATCTTTTTTTTAAGTTTATTTTTTTTTTAGTAATCTCTACACCCAACGTGGGGCTCAAACTCATGACCTCGAGATCAAGAATTGCATGCTCTTCCAACTGAGCTAGGCAGGTACCCTAAAAACATCTGAGTTTCAAAAGACACTTATGAAAATGGAAAGACAAGCTACAGACGGGGAGAAAAATATTTGCAAAATACACGCGATAAAGAACTTGTATCCAGAATATAAAGAACCCTTGAGACTCTATAAGTAAACAAATAACCCAATTAAAAGTGGTCAAAAGACTTGAACACACCGTGCAGCCAAGAAGATATAGGGATGGCAAATAACCACATGAAATGATGTTCAGCTAATAGAGAAAGGCAATTAAAAACACAATGAACTACCACGAGACACCTGTTAGAATGACTTGAAAAACAAATGAACTTGACAATACCAAGTGCTGTTGAGGATGCTCTAGAACTCTCATACAAAATTGTACAGAGAAGTGGGAAAATGGTTCTACAGCTTCTTATAAAACTTAATATATACTCACCAGATGATCCAGCAAGTCCACTCCTGGGTGTTTATCTAGGAGAAATGAAAACTTATATATGCAAAAAAACCAGTCCACAAGTGTTTACGGAAGGGTTATTCACAATTGCCCATACTGGAAACAATCCAATTGCACTCTAACTGGTGAATGGATGAATACATTGGTACAACCATACAATGGAATACTATTTAGCAACAAAAACCCTTGATACACACAATAACATGGATGAATCTCAAACACATTATGGAAAGTGGATGAAGCCAGTCTCAAAAGGCTACATACAGTATGATTACAGGGTTTGGGGGCAGGGGGACAGGATTTGGTACCTACAAAGGAGCACCTAGGAATTTTGGGGGGTGATGAAACTATTCTACATCTTGATTGTGATGGTGATCACATACTGTATGCCTCTGTATTCAACTTACGGAATTGTATGCCAAAAAGAGTAAATTTTACTGGATGTAAATTATATCTCAGTAAACTAGGCTAAAAATATTGAACCTAAAAGCATTTTAAGTAAGTGGTATGGTACTATATGTATACTTCTGCAACTTTTTTTTTTGCTTACCATTAATGATTTTTGAGATTTATGCAAATTGACACGATGTATATAATGATACCCGAAGCTCTTGTTCATTCATTTTAACTGCTAAATCATATTCCATTATACATTCTACCTTGATTTGTTTATGTAGTCTCCTTTGCTAAACATTATTTTGTGTCTGCTTTTTTCTTCTGTTTTAAACAATGTTGCAATAAATATTCTCATAAATGTATTCTGGAGGACAGGTAGGTGCTGGGATTTCTCTCTAGGATATTTACTTTAAGATAGTAAATAGAACAGGTGGGGCAAAGTCTATGAACATCTTCACTTTGGTTTCCAAAAGCTTATATCAATTGACACTTTATTACCAGCGTGTATGAGTTTCATTTTTCTACATCTCCATCAGTAACTGTGTTATCAGACTTTAACTTCGGCTTAGCTGATGAATGTAAAATGGTATCTCATTGTTGTTTTATTTTGCAATTTCTCACGTGATTACTAGTGAGATGGATTAATGGGTTTGTTGGTCATTTGGGTTTTTTCTTTGGTAGCTTGTCTCTTCATATTCTTTGTTTCTTTTTTCCCTTTCTACTGTTTTATTGTTGTCCTTTTCTTCTTGATTTGTGTGAAGAGTTTTTCCCCATCCTCTTCTGGATTATAATCCCTTGTATGGGTAGCAAATATCTTCTCAGTCTATGGATTGTCTTTTAACAATCTTAATAGTATCTTTAATGATAGAAATTTGTAATTTTTTTTAAAGATTTTTATTTATTTATTTGACAGAGAAAGACACAGCGAGAGAGGGAACACAAGCGGGGAGTGGGAGAGGGAGAAGCAGACTCCCTGCCGAGCAGGGAGCCCGATGCAGGACTCGATCCCGGGACTCCAGGATCATGACCTGAGCCGAAGGCAGTCGCTTAACCAACTGAGCCACCCAGGCGCCCAGAAATTTGTAATTTTAACATGATCAAATTTCTTTAGTCTTTTTTTCTTTATGGTTCATGCTTTTTGGATCCTAAGAAATCCTTCTCTACCTCAAGGTCACAAAGGATATTTTCCTGTAAACTTTGAAAAGTTTTACTTTTCACATCTAAATCTTTACTTTCCCTGGAATGGATCTTTTTGTATGATGTAAAATAGAGATATAATTTTAATGTTTCCATGTGTGTAACTCTATACCATTTACTGAAGAATCCACCCTTCCCCCACTGATTTATACATGCTTTTGTGCTCTCCATTCAATTTGATTGGTCTTGTCTGTCTTCGCACCTATATACCACCTTAATTATATAACACATCTTTCTATCTAATAAATCTGGCCCTTTACTCTTCTCTATATCTTTTAGAAGCATCTTGGCAAGTTCCCAGAAGAGTTTTTGGATTTTTTTTTTTGAAATTCTTTTCAATCTATAGATAAATTTGGGTAGAATTTGCACCTTTATGATATTGACTCTTCCCATCCATGAATGTGGTATATATTCTTTATTCGCTCAGATATTCTTTTGAGTCTTTCAATAATGTTTTGTAATTTGCACCGTGAAGGTCTTGCACAACTTTTGCTGGGTTTATTTTAGGTGTCTGGTAGTTTTTAATTTCTTTTTTTATTTCTTGCTGTGATAAATGGAATTAAAAATAATGTATTCTAGCTCTAACTCCCAGTACCTCAGAGTGTATTTGAAGATGGGGCCTTTAAAGAAGCAATTAAATTAAAATGAAGACCTGATGATGGTTGGGCCCTAATCCAACCTGACTGGTGTCCTTATAAGAGGAAATCTGGACACACAGAGACACCAGACATATGTGCACCCGGAGGAAAGACCACGTGAAGACATAGCAAGAAGGCAGCCATCCATAAGCCAAGGAGAGAGGTCTCAAAAAAACCCAACCCGGGCACCTGGGTGGCTCAGATGGTTAAGCGTCTGCCTTCGGCTCAGGTCATGATCCCAGGGTCCTGGGATCGAGTCCCGCATTGGGCTCCCTGCTAGGTGGGGAGCCTGCTTCTCCCTCTGCCTCTGCGTCTCTCTCTCTCTCTGACTCTCATGAATAAATAAATAATAATAAAAAAAATATTAAAAAAAAAAAAACCCAACCCTGCCAACACCTTGATTTTGGACTTCCAGCCTCCAGAACAGTGAGGAAATTAATTTCTCACACCCAGGCGTGCAGTCTGGGTATTTTTTTTTACAGCAGCCCCTGCAAGTGACTACAAGAGTTTGCATGAAATTCTACATTTTATGGAGGCCGTTGGAGGCCCAAGCTCTTTCTGTCTTGTTGCTCTGCATTCCTCAGTATGATCTGCCATCACTCCTGCATTTCAGGCAGCCAGGAGAGCGAGATGGAAAGGGCGGCCCAGAGGTGCCGAGCAGATGTCGTGGCCATGGGTCATATGTAGCTACAAAGGTTGGGGTGTCCGTGCACCTCCTCAAGAATCTACTACTTTGTAGGGACTAGACAATAGGAATTGGGGGAAAGGGCAGTCTCTGCTGTAAATTTCTTTTTCAAATTCCTTTCTCTTCTTTATTTTCTAGCTCATTATTTCTGATCTATTTTTGTTATTTCTGTCTTTGTACTTTCTCTAGCTTTGCTCTGGTGTCCTTTTCTTGGCTCCTTTATTTGATCATTTATTTTGGATCTTTCTTGGGCCCCTGGCTGGCTCAGTTGGTGGAGTGTGCGACGCTTGATCTTGGGGTTGTGAGTTTGAGACCCACATTGGGGGTAGAGATTAGAGGAAAAACTTCTTAAAAAAGCATATTTTGAATCTTTCTTAATTTTTTAACATATGATATAAGGCTAAACCTTTACTTCTGACAGCAATTTTATTTGCATCTTACAAGTATTACTCTAATTTCATGAGTTACTGAACACTTGTAATTTTAAGTACAATTTCCTCTTTATTCAGGAGGTATTTAGGATGAGTTTTTAGATTTCCAAAGTATAAAAAAATTGATTTTTTCTTGAGTCCCATTTTAATTGAATTGTGGTCAGAAGATGTGGTCCATAGGCTCTATACTTCCTTTTTTAATTTGTCAAAACTCTCTCTATGACCTAATACATGATTAGTGTTTGTGTGAATGTGTATGTGAAAATCATGAATATTCCCAATTTGTTGAGTGCAGTTTTAAACACACACACACACATACATATACACACAAACATACATATACATGTGTGAGTCCCTTTTTAAAAAGATTTTATTTATTTATTTGAGAGAGAGAGAGAGAGAAAGAGAGAGAGAGATCACAGGCAGGGGGGGAAGGGTAGAGGAAGAAGCAGACTCCCTGTTGAGCAGGGAGCCTGATGCTGGACTCCATCCCAGGACCCTGGGATCATGACCTGAGTCGAAGGCAGACACTTAACTGACTGAGCCACCCAGGCCCCCCCATATTCTGTGGTTCAATTAACATAGAGTCACATACAGATTTATCTTAATTTATGTTGTCTCTTCTTGGAGTGTATTTTTGATTTGAGGTCCCAAATCACAATCTATCTTTAGCTTTTGAAAATTCTCATCGATTATCCCATTATATATTGCTTCTCCATTGTTTCCTCCTTTTCTTTCTCTGGGACTTCTCTTAGAGGAATGTGGAAGCCCCTCCATCTCTCCTCCAGATCTCTTAACTGCTCCTTTGTGCATTGCTCCCTTTGGCTCTAGGTGCCCTCATGGTGGTCAGGACACCTTGGGTAACAGAATGGTTCTCTGAATGGAGCTTTGTGTAAGGTTTCTCTCAGAAAGTGATGTCTGTGATGAGATCTGAAGGGTGGCAGGATGTCATTTAGGGACAAGGGAATGTGGGATCCAGCAGGAACTGGTCCAGGACTTCTAAGGGTCCCAGGGTGAGAAGGTGCAGGACACAAGGAGGAAAGGAGGCTTGGAAATTGGAGGCCACCAAAGGCTTTAGGTCAAGAAAAGACTTGATCTGGGCGCCTGGGTGGC
Organism: Neomonachus schauinslandi; assembly: GCF_002201575.2. Classification (NCBI taxonomy): domain Eukaryota; kingdom Metazoa; phylum Chordata; class Mammalia; order Carnivora; family Phocidae; genus Neomonachus; species Neomonachus schauinslandi. The sequence goes on along the minus strand of NC_058407.1, from coordinate 165,956,848 downwards.
TCAGTTGGTTAAATGACTGACTTTGGCTCAGGTCATGATCCTGGAGTCCCAGGATCCAGTCCCGCATCAGGCTCCCTGCTCAGTGAGGTGTCTGCTTCTCCCTCTGACCTTCCTTCCACTCATGCTCTCTCTCTCTCTCTCTCATTCTCTCTCTCTCAAATAAATAAATAAAATATTTTAAAAAAGAAAAGACTTGATCCATTGGCAGTTCCTTCTGGGGGCTCTGTGGAGCGGAGGAAGGGTAAGGGGAAGGGCAAGTGCTGGAGAGAGGAGACCAGCCCAGAGGCTACCCCAGGCTGGGTGAGAGAGTGGTGGCGGCCAGGACCAGAGAGGTGGCAGTGGGGATGGAAAGAGACGAGGAAGAGAGGACGAAGGGAGACACATTTAGGGCCCAGCCAGATGTGATGGATTGCACGGCAGTAGGCTACTGGCGGTGAGGGGGGCACAGAGGTTTGGATGCAAGCCCTTGTCTTGCTTAGCCTTGTCCAGATGAGATCTTTCTGCCCAGAACTCACCTGCCCTTTGTCTGAACCAATGCACACTGACTCCTGGGGATGGAGTCTCGAGTGGGTCAGCCGTCCTGTGGCTCCCAAGACCAAGAATCCTATCTCTACCCAGAGCTAGCCTCACCTCTGACCCACAGGGTGTGTTGAGTCCACCCTTCCAGGCATCTGCCTCAGCTGGGAGGAGCACTGTGGCTACCCACTGAGGTCCTCAAGCTTTGGACCAGCCGCCCAGGGCTGGCCAGTTTCCTTTCCCCGGACTGGGCCCTGATTCCATGTCTCCAGGTCCTACTGTCATCTGGACAGGCGACCCAGAATAGAACCCTGTGCCAACACCAATTTGAGCAGCTTCCCTCCCTGGAGACTCTGCTGCTGGGCCACACACCCCGATGGCCAGCCTGCTTGAGCCAGGCTCCCCCACCCCTGGACCACCTCCATCCAGGCCCCCAGTGAGCCCCAGTGGCCCACAGTGGCCAGCCTTCTCCTCTTCTTCTCTGCTTGGTTTGAGTGACCTCGGAAGCAGGCCCTGAGACAAGGATTCAAATACAAGGCATCACAGAAGCCCCAGTAGGGGAAACCAAACAGGGACAGGAAGGCAGCCAACAAAGGGACATTAGCAAGCAAGTTGCCATGGTGGCCGCTGAGCCGAATCCCGCGGGGGCCTCTCTCAGAGCTGTCCCTCCTGCAAGGTGAGGCTGCTGACGGGTTTCAGTACCAACTCCCATCCGTCGCCGGTGAAGGGTCACCTCCGGGCACTTGTCCCTGCCCCACCGGGGCAGAACAGAGTCAGAGACGAGAGAAACCGCTCGGCAAAGTGCTGCAGATGCTGTATCCGGGCCCTGGAGTAGGGAACCTGGGGGACCCTCTCAGCCCAGCCCCCGAAGCTGCAGATCCTCTTTCACCACCTGCCGAGCAGGGACAATGCCACCCGCCTGTCGCTTTGTAGTGAGCACATTGCAACTTAACCCATGCACAGGGTAGCCCTCTGTGCTGTGCAAATGTGCCCTAGA